>NC_088098.1:123480823-123832387 GCF_036370855.1 Dromaius novaehollandiae
GTCTCATCTGACGGAAGACGAACAAAGCACAAGAACGTTAGTTATGGAATTTAACAAGTAAAGATTACAGAAGGTTTTTAGTTTTATTCCACTGCTCAAGTTCAATTTAATACAGATTTTAGGATCTTTCCCGTTACTTTTGAGAGAAAAGATGACTGTCATGCTCACAAATGGTGCTGAGTGAATTTTAAGGTAAAGCTATCGGCACACTTTTCTTCTAGGCTCTTCAGTCTGACTGTTAGCATTTTACTGCTAAAGTTGGACACTAAGAGAGAGAGAAGTGAATAATGAGAGCAGGAGGGAAATGCTGTAATATGGCTTACTACAAGTAAGTTTTTTTTTAAGACTACTTTTAGATGTGCCCACTCATTTTAATTTGAAAGCACAATTTAAAGACTTTTACATTTTCTGGTAGTCCTATAATAAACAGAGCTAAAAACATTAAGTTTCAACCAGCAAAACACAATTAAGCATTATACAACATTTCAAAAAAAGAGGACTTAATGTAATGTAGGTAAAGAACATGTAAAGTCTGTACAACAGACATCTTACAGAATTCAAGAAACAAGACAGCAACAAAAGTTTGGTAGAACAGAAAAATATTTTTATTCTCACCTGCTGGTGTTGCTGCATCAAGACAAACTGACTCTCCAGCTGTTCCAGCATAAGCTTCTGTGCTGGATTTAGATTATTTCGGTTTGCACGCAGCTGTTCCAAGTGCTGAAAAAATAGCAGTACAGTTCAGAGGCATTAAAATTATGTGATTTTTAAAAACTTTCTTGCATATATTACAAAAAATTATCAGCAAAGATGAGACTTGTAAAGCTGAAAACATGATCAAGATTGCTGCTGTAGATCTAAACGTCTTTCCATACATTATGCTGTAACCAAAGCTTATTATTACTTACTAAAACTAAAGAGACTTTCAAAATGATTTGAGTATGCAAGTGATACTATAACCAGACTAAAATTAAGTGAACTGGCAGTGTCAAATTAAAAATATAAATATCTTAAAGTATGAATGGTTATAATTCCTATTATCATTAGATAAGTATTGATACTTTTTGTATTGTGTTATTCTTGCATTAGTATTTTTAAGTGCAAAGTAAATTCAACCTGTTGTCGCACAGGAAAATATCAAAACCAAGCCCAGAACTCTACACAACTTAATTATGGAGAACAATTTCTTAAGACAGGAGACTAACCTCATTTACAACTGGTAATTTAAGCATTTATTACCAAAATTCTGATCTTTGTATTCGAACTACTCAGCACACACAATTATTCTACCAGTCAGGCTGTTTCTAAACAGTCTGACACGAATGTTGAAATTGTGGAACAACAAATGTACTATCTGAGAAGGAAGGGTGCGCATGGAGAGGAAATCTGAAGTTGTGCTATGCAAAATGTGACATACAGATGTTTGCATTGATTGTTCTTAAATACTGAATTATTGTACATCGCTTTAACTTCTTTCTCAAAAGCAAAAGAAAGTAAAAAAAAACAAACCAGGTGTATTCTAGTTCGTTTCAAGTCTGCATACATTATTTTTGTATATCCTTCTCATTTCCTCTGCTCTGACTATGCTGTATTAAAAATGCATAAACAGGACTGAAGTATGAGTATTAAATAACGGGTAATTCATCTTGCTTCGATCAAATGTATTTGCAAACTATCAATTAAAAACACTCAAGGTTATCTGAAAAATGGTTAAAGACAGCTGATGCTAGAAAAAGGGGGAAAAAACAGTATCAGTTCCTGGATTAATACTAGTTTTCATTCTGACATTCTCTGTTCAAGATGGACTACAATGAAAAAAACTAATCCAGACATGTAAATGATTGTGAGATGAATGCAGGAACAACATGGGAGTGCATATACTGTGCACACATATGCAAGCTAGAAACAGTGCTCTTCAGATGCTCTTCTGCTTTTTAAAGATGTCTACATAGGGTAACAGGAATCAGAAAGTCTGACTAGTACATATGACAGTAGAGGCAGCCCTGCTCTCCTCTCTAGTATTGCGGGTACAGAGGCTTTGGAGCAGCACTGTTCTTGCTGCCCACCAGTTGTGTGCAACCAATACACCTCCCTCCTCCACTTGCACATTGCAGCCCTGGAGGCTGCTGTGTGGCCATAGCCCTTTCCACATCTGCTTTCATTAACCGGGCTGTGCATTATGTGTCATATCCAGCCTTTGAGCTGCAACATTTAAAAGGTTGAATTAGAACAGGTAGAGGTTTTATTCACTCTCCTCTGAGATGACCTGCATCATATCTTTCTGGCTTTCCTATTCACGTGTGATGGAACACTGTGAAACTATTGCTAACAAATCCAGTACCCCATACTTAGAGAAGCCTACTCATGTCACCAGCTTAAGGAGGAGGAAGCTGGATCTGGAAAAAGGCAAAATGGTAAAGATGCCTGAAAGGGGAGAAAAAGCAGTAGGGTATAAAGTAAGCAGAGAGAAATAATGAGATTCATAAAGAGGGAGAAATATAAAACAGTGATTAGATAGGACCGAGACAGGGAGGGGAGAGGAAGAGAAGGGAGAAAATATGCAACACAGTAGAGCTAACATTGTTCAGCTAAAGAAGAAGAGCTGAAGAGCTGTATTGGGATTTCAGGGGAATATTGTTCTGTCAACCACTGTGCTGTCAATCTTGGCACTATATTCCCTTTTATTTCTCCTTGCATCCAAATTAGCATCTGTGATACATGGGTGAGGGTGTCCACTTAGGCCTGATTTTCAAAATAAGCAATTCCTGCGGAAGTTCACTGCGGCCCCTAATGAACTGAGGAGACAACAGAATATGATGACAAGAAGACCTGAAACAAGATTTTAAAAATAAAATCTAGCATTTCATATAAAGATATTATGCGATGTGCAAACTTGTTTAGGCAATTTGATAAAAGAAGCTACCTCATTGGAAAAAGAGGATACTACAATAGTTCTACACCTCTTTCTAAATCCCTGACATTATACTAGGCAGCAAAATTCACTTGGCACACAAGAGCGTAACATTTTGCATATACATATATTTTTAAACTTTCATAAGAAAAAAGAATTTCTATATCATCTTACTTTATGAATTATAGAATTCATACAATAGAAGTATTCGGTTTCTACTACAGACCGCTAGTTGAATTGGAATTTGGTTGATTTTTTTTTTTAAATCTCATTTACTAATCTTACATATTCCATAGAGAAGCTATAAATATTACCATAGAGAAGCTATAACTGTTAGCACAAGCTGTATTAAACTACGTGAATTATTTGGGAAATATTCCAGAAACATTTTCTTAACAAACAAACAAGAAAAAAAAAAATCAAAGCTTCTAAAGACCTTTAAAATACCTACCTGTAATTTCTGTGGTGTCAAGCACCAAGAATGAATTTGTTGCTGTACAGGAGGATGTGACACTGTATGGCCACTACTCCAAACATCTGAAGTATTCTGAGAGAAAACATTACATTAAATGCTTGAATATCAACGGGTCAACATAAGTTTTTCTAATATCTAGACTTTAACTTATTCATGAAAAAACTAATCACAGTTTCTATAACAATTTATACAAAGAATACACTGAAACATGCCAAACCTCAATCTACTATTCCCATACAGTATCAGAGTACTTAGAGGAAAAAGAAAATGATATTTAATACCATAATGACAACGAATCAAATCAAATTACGCAGTTAACTTAAAGGTACACTACTGTTAAGACTGAATACTTAATCTACTGTAACATTATTACATGATGATGAAACATTTGAATTCTAAATATAAGCAAAGGCAATAGACATGATGACATGGTCGTTTCCCTCTCTAACTTTCATTATACTATGATTGTACTTATTCAGAGGTTGATATTAGTACAGGGCCACCAATCTGCATTGCCCTTATGAGCTTCCTGTCTGAACTGTAACCTCCTAATGAAACACACTACTGGAATATGTTTCCTAAAATTCCTGAAAACATTCCCCACCTTGATGTCAAAGGATTAAAATTTACAGCACAAATTCTGTGCATGCTGCCTCATTTTAATGCATACTTCTATAAAATTTTGGCTGGGGGCTCTTTAGTTCATCAGAATATATACCTTTGTTGGACTAGATGTTCTTTTCCTCTTGGCAGGACTGGTCAGGTCATCTACTTGGCTAGAAGGAATCATGTGTAGTGGCAAGGATTGCTGTGAAATTGGTGTTTGAGTGAGGCCTAGTACAGGTTCAGTATTTGGATGATGAGGTTTACAAGCCTAAGAATCACAGAAGGAAGACAAAAATACGGTTCTATATATTCTTAATTGTTTGCTTTATACTACATATTTTAACAGCCCACATATTTTAAAAGGGCTGCGTAGATATACTGAAGCTGATCTCAGTAACTGAAAAATCAGTTTCCATATGGTCATCAATGGAGGAATGTGTACCTTTCATGGGATTATTAAACCACTGTAGCATTTCTATTTAAGATGAAATTTTTCAAAATCATGAAAATCCACAAAGGTTCTAAATTGGTACCCCCATATTTCTCCCATATTATAGGGAGCTTTTTCTTGATCTAGTATCCCTTTGCAAATAAATCAAAGGCTTTTTATTAACAAAAGCCAGTCCTGCGCTCAATAAAATAAGTTTGACCACTACAGATTTTAAAGAACCCTTAAAGCTGGGCACCTGCAGAACATAACCCAACTTCTCACCTGCTGTGCTGTGTTCATGGCACCCTGCCTGGAGGTAAGCTCTGCGGGGATTGGTAGGCTCCATGCCTCCTCAATACTAGGAAGTAATTTAGTTTTATTCTGTAGACTACCTTGTGGAAGGTTACACAACTGAGCCTAGGAAAAATTATGTAAAAAGCAAATTTAACACAAGCCTACTTTAGTAAGAGCAAGTCCATGAAATCTTCCTAAATGCTGTAGCTAATTACGTCTTAAAGAGAGGATAGATTTAAAATTTGGGGTTTTAGAAAGGTGCTAAGTATAAAGAGGGTAACCAGAATATAAACCTTTGTGAGAATCAGAACAAAGATGAGCTCTGGATTCAGAGATCTCATAATTCTTTTTTTCTGAAATTGCAAACAAGAGTGAAAGATAGTGTGCGTGTGTTCTCTCTATATATGCTATGAGAACTTAAAAATGTAGACAATACAAAGAAAAAAGCAAAGTGATGTAAAACAGTATGTATTGATTAAATGTGCAAAATAGCATTGCTTATAAGGAATTAAGTTCCACTTAAAAATGAAGAAATAAAATATTACAAGCTATGATATGCTTACAATACACATGAAAACAGGTTGTACACACCACAAACAATTTTATATTAAATTTGTGTGTTACTTTTCCCCTCCCCTCTGCTGTATATTTGGAAGAGTATTTCCCTTTTCTTAAAACATTAGCTTTACCTGTAAATACTTTATCCGTGCTGCAAGTGCAGAGGTATTACTACAATTTTTGCTCCTAGTTGCGTTTAAATAGCATTTAATGGCATCCTGAGGCTGGTTGCAGGACTCATAGAGTGTGCCTAGGTCCATCCAGGCTGCAGCATGGCCATGGTCCAATTGTACAGCACAGATATAGGCCTGTAAAGCATCCATAGGCTGATTTTGCTGTTGATACAGCACACTGAATAGAAAGATTAGTGAAGTTGAAAATTAATAACAGAGTCAAAATACAACAAAATCAAATATACACGTCCACCCCAAAACCCTTAATAAACTTTGCCATTATATAAAGCAGAGTAATAAACATGAACAACACATTTTATATATCTTAAGCATGCAAAGCTCATATACATAGCACATTTGATATTTAAAAACATTCAGAAAGCAAATATAGTTGTATTATTTTAACTTCAAATCAGACAAGTCTGACAATATAAAGGTAAAAAATAAAAAAGAACTTCACAATCTACTTGAGAGCACAAAAGAATTAAAAAGCTGATATTCTTCATTTATATATATTAGCAATGAATTATAACACCATATAACCCTGTATCATTCTTACCCTATAGAACACCATGTATCTGCACTTGCTTCTGATTTATCAATAGATTGCCTATAAGATATAAAGGCATCCTGAACTTTCCCAATACTTGAATAGCACCTGGGAGAAGAAAAAAAAACTTTGGTAACATATATAGAAAGGGATCACTGAGCATGGCTTACCAAAAGTGGACTGATAAACGTTAAGTCATGCAAATACATACTCATCTAGACGAATCCAAAACATCTGCTGTTTCTGAATGCCAGGCACCAGCTGACTCAACAAAATTCTTAATCAAAACATATTACTAAGTAGTTACTTGAAAAGTACACCAAAGCTGTTTAAATGTTAGCTTATTGCATTTGTAAGAAAAACAGAAGTCATACCACATTTTGAAGATTTACATTTGTTTCAGTTGTGAGAGCTCATCGGTCAATAGGAACAATATTTACTTACAAACAGCATTATAAAGAAACAATAAAGCTACCTATTTCATCAGACAAATTGTTATGAAACTTTATGTGCTACAAGAAGTGTTTCATAATTACTATAGAGAAAATAATTCAACCATGATGCTCCTTGTTTGCCTGGAAAGCCTTTTATGTGTATTACTTGAAAATTTGTTTGAGATGTGAGAAACGAACAACAAACCAGTTAGATTTACTACATCTAGACAACATGAAAATTTGCAAAAATTTTGCTGTTCTGGATTTTTTCTTAATTTCTGACTTGAATATTATGCACATATTAAACCTTCAAAGGCATTCTGACATTTTAAGCAGAAATATCAGAAGTCAAAAGAAAGCTGCAAGAAGGGAAGGGGAAGAGAAGAATAACTACCTTTTAATGAAAGCCTTCAAATAAATAGATTATTTACTTATATATGTGTGTATAATTACTAGTTTTATTTACAATAGCTATTCTCTTAATATTGTTTATAACAAGTTCCTCCATTGGGAAAAACTGACAACTTTCAAAACACATAAATAACAACAGAATATTTATTCTAGTTAAAAAAAAAAAAAAAAAAGAAAGCAGAACACTAAGAACAATACAGGCCAAGATCCATCAGATATGCTAGAATCTCACATGTTATTAAGGCACACTAGGAAAGGAATACAATAAAATCTAGTGGTGGTTTGCCTAGAAATATCTACTACTAAGTTTCAATAAAATGTCTCAAAAGATAATTTTAATTGCAATCTAACCTAAATTTCAATAGACAGGTTTAAACCTGTCTGCTTATCGTATAAATGGATACTCCAATTAGTATAACACTAACACTTGAAACAGGGCTGGGGTTATTTGGTATATTTTTGCAAGGTAGTCAGGAAACTAGCTTTAAAATGACTAGCCACCCAGTTTGGAGGACAACTAGAAGAGGAAGGAATTACACAAGGAAATACATGAGGAGGGGGAAAAGAGGAAGAGTGAGTGCACAACCCTGTTAACACTGTTCCTTATTCCTGTTCCCTCTTCTCACTTCAGTGTATGGACTGGGGTGACCCACAGGAAGATTTTTGCTCTGGTCCTCTCTGTCAGAGTATGAGATTCTGATGACTGCTGCTAGATTTTCCATTCCCCATTTTCTCCATCCCCCCCACCTTGTTTTTAGTGCCCTAGGTTTCACTATAACTGCATTAGTGCCCCGGCACCGTATCAGCAGGAGCACAGCTTCTGCATGCGCGCACACACACACGCGCGTGCGTACTCTACGGAGCGCCGGCTTTGCTCTGCAGCACTTTTACTTGACTAGCTCTAGGCATGTGGAATGGGACTATTGAGGTAGAAACAGGATTTTAGCCCTGTGAATGACAAGATGTTCCCTCCACTCCTACCCTAGCCTTTTGCTCTTCACACTCATTGCTTGTTCCTCCCTTACCATGCAGACTGCTGGTTGAAGAGCCCTGTCTTAATAGAACAGCTGCAGGAACATAATTTGGATCACAGAAAGAAAATACGTTCCAGTCATATATGACCAGACTCTCCAAGAAAATCAGCTGGAAGATACAGTGGTTAGTGTATTAATTTTATTTTTGCATAATTCATATCTAATATAGTTTTCATTTAACAGAACTGACCTGTTGTGAACTCACACTGCCCTCATAAAAAATTTCACGCTCATAGAAGATCAGTTGTACCTCTATTCTGCAGAAATCTGAGCTTTTCAAGAGTTATTGCTAATTTGTATAAAATACTCTATTTTCTTAAAAAGAAGAACAAGAAATCAAATCAAAGTCATCAAATTAGTACTATTTAAATCTCGGAATAAAAAGTTCATTTTAAAGTGAAAAATAGTGTCTGCTAGTATGGAATTAATACAATACTTAAGTAAAGACTAGAACAGATCCATGAGCTATCCTGACCTAATGTTTACCTGTAATCTCTTCTGTTTATAGATTATATTACACCTGAGAAAATACTTACAGTTAGTACAAATTTGATTAAGACTAAAAGGCAGATTTTGAGAAAAGTAATAGATTAAGAATAATGAAAAAAGTATGAAGAAAAGCAAGTATTTTTACAGACCATTTACCAAAAAGAAAGAATAAAAGTTGTGGTAGTATGAGGAAGACATAAAGGAGTATGAGGGCAGACTCAGATTACTATAAATGTGTAGACTAACTAGAAAAGCAAGACCACTTCTGGCAGGACCACCTTCCACAGCTTCCCCAAAAGAAACTTAATTATAAACAAAGAACAAAAGAACAGCCTCCCACTCTAGATACCAACATAGTTAAGGCATCTATAAAGTCAGTTCTCACCTTCCAAGGAAATACCAGGATTGGCCAGAATTTGGATCTGCTTCTAGAGATTTCTGGAGATACTGTATAGCATAGCTTTCCTTGGTTGCCTTGTCTCCAAGCTGATCCACGGTGTGATGCATCCAGCCTACAAAAAGAATCATAAGTGGCAGAAGTGAAATTCTCAAAGACCATTTAACACTTTGGCAGAGTATGATCCTGATAGCACCAGTCCTTTTCCAAAAGAGTAACATCAAACAACAATAATATCACTTACATTAAATATTATGAACAAAACTTTCAAAATTTTTAAGTCCTATCATAAAATGACAAGATGTAAGGACACTAAGCCAAGATGACTTTCAGGTGCCTTTTAATCTTTTTTTGTTTAAATCATTTTTCACAAGGTTAGTAGAATAATTATGAACTGCTCAATCTTTTAGTATAAAAGTCAATCTGAAAATGTTAACTCTCTTCTTCTCTGAATACAAGTTCCCTCCCTGTCACTGTGAAAAAATATTACCACTCTCCCTGCCATGCACTTCAATTATCTGGATACTATGTTCAATTTATCCTTTTCCTTCTAAATCCTCCTATCCATGTCACATCTGTATTTGGCCAATTCCCCAACAGAATATTGGTAACAAATTTTGTATCTCCACTTAATTCTTTCTTCTGTTATCCTTACATCTGCATTGCTACAACATCCTCTCCTTTCAGCTTGACAAATGCAATCACCTCTGATCTACATTCAAAATTCTACAGAAAAGATCATCTTCTCTTCTTATCTGACCATGCATCCTATTCTTTCAAATGCCTTCTCTTTCTTCATTATATAAGACAAACTATTTATCCCCACTTCAAGGCCTCCCACAGCCCAGGCTCCCCTATCATCTTTTATGTCCTGTTAGGATGTCAAAAGGTATCTCTGCTCCACCAGTGATGCAAGACATGGTTAGCATTTCAAAAAAGCACCTTCATCATCTTCTCAAGCTGCTCCCCACCTGCCTTTATGCTTAAATGGAATTTCTTTTAATCATTCATAAAATCATCTCACTGCCATTCCTGCCATACATACAAGGTAAGGCAGCTGGCTTGCTGAAATCACTACATACTACACTGCTCAATAATGTCTTGCTGTTTCCTTAATCTCCATGTACTTGTCTTAATAATCCACTGCCTTTCATTCAACAGTTGTAAACTGTAGGATACAACAACTGACAGTCCTTATGTTATTGTAATGCCCTGTGGAACACTATGATACAAGTTTTGTAAAATATCCACAGCTTGTATAAAGTTCAATTTAAATTCAGAGTTGTACACACATATTGGCAACTAAATGTCCATTTAAAGCCTCTATCAACTAAACGTCAAAACCCTAAGCTTATCCTTTTATGATACAGTCTAACTACATGAACTCAAATGATCAAAACTTGCCTGCCTCACCTGAAATGCTAGACTAAGTAAAACAAGGCTGAGAAGTGAACTGATCAGTATTTGCAGCCTGATTTCACAGTCTTGCATTTAGCCTATGCTTTAAATATTTTATTCTATCTGTTCTATATAGCTTATATTTAATTCCAGTCTTACAGTTGGTTAATAGTCACAGTGCCACTTTTGCAAACGGAAGGCAAACTTCAAGACTTTAAAAAAGGCAATCTAGGAGAAAATCTTGAGTACCACTTGTTTGAGGTATTTAAGAAATACCACTTGGAAATCGTGGTCAGGAGCAGAATTTTGAGTATTTCAAGGACTGCAAGAAATGTCAGGTTAGGAGCTAAGTGGTTACTGTGTTGACAAAAAGAGTACTTTATCTTGCCTGAAGATGGATGAAGTCCAAGTCTACCCATCAGAAAACGAAACAAAACAAAATGCCCCATATTTTTCACAGAGACATATAACATAACTTGCTTTTGTGGACTTCATGAACAAGCTATGATTTTGACTGAAATCCCAAATCACTGAAGTTGATAAATATATAGAAGATATTCACAGCTTCAGAAAAATGCTTATGTGAAGGTGTTTATCAGAATGCACCTGTCTAACTGTACAGTGAGAATAAATGTGTCAGGTGCACTGATACGAAACACAAGAGAAAGACAATATTTCAGAGATTATAAACAAGGGTAAAAAAAATACATTAAACAACTTCCTGAATCTTCAGAAATATTGTGCTCCGATGCCCATTTTCTGCCTAATCAGAAGCTTGTCAGACTGAAAGATAACATGCTATATCTTCAGGTGATCTTTATTGCAGTTCATTGATGGGAAGCAAGAATTTACTTCTAGGAGACAAAAATGAGAACTAGCAATCCCAGTGTAGTTTCACTGCTGAAACAAGGGTTGCTTCCTGACTTTATCTCCCTATTGCAGACAGGTGAAAAATGCAGAAGGCAAAGGAGAGGTTGAGGTAGAATAAACAAACTAAAGATTTCTACTTGAAGAGCATACTTGAAGGAAACTGGGTCTCTTTTCTGCTCATCAGTAAAATGAAGAAAGTACTGAAAGCAACCAATGGAGGAAGATTCTGTCTTTCTGTTTTATATTAGGCCCAACTGAATACACACAGCAACCTTCCAGACCGGAGATTGTAATGATAATTGGTCAAAATTTCTCACAGAAAAGGGAGCTGAGAAGCACCATCCTAAGCACACTCTGAGTGAGGTTTTTTCTGAATCCGATTATAACAGTCAACTGGAAAGTGTCTCCAGACAAGGAAGAAAAATATTAATGCCCCCAAAACACATTCTGGAACCATAACTAGGCAAAGAATAACTTGTGCAACAACAGTGAAAGACACTAATTCTAAACTTACAAGAGCAGATTTCTTAATGATAAATATAAAATACAGGTGAAAATATTAATAGACAGAAGTCAGAGGCTCAGATGAAGGAAAGGTCAAACCGTACTGTTTTCATATTCTTGGATTTTGCAAGAGGGTTGTTTGCTGTTCTGTAAGGCTAGAACTCTGTTAAGCTGTGAAGCTTCTCATTTTCTTCAGGACCTATCCCAAATGCTCAACTAGCATACTAACTACTCTTCCACTGTTGGGACATTGTCAGTATTATTAATAAACAAGAATGGGGATTTTGTCTATACTTCCCAGATGTTCCAGGCTCTTTTCCAGGGCTTTACAATCTAATTTGCAATAAATCATTGTGTTTCCTCAGCAAGGTGATGTGCTAGCCTCACTCACACAGCAGCTGCTCTCATTCAAGCTTCTAGGTCACTCTCATGCTGAGCTTGTTCCCACTTTCTTGCCTAGATAAATGTCATCATCACAGCCTCTGAACAGATGAGCCTCCTCCCCGTTGTGGCATCTCGTGATGTCTCACCCAATTACAGAGACACCAACCTAGGAAGGCCCTAGCTGAAAACCATTGAGCAAGTGTTCTGGGAAGCTCTAAGCAGATTCTTAGGCTTATGTTGTTCTTACACTCTTCCCTATGCAAGTGTTGACCACAACTGGAGAAAAAATAATGGGACAGATTGAGATTCAGTCTCATCTGTTATGGCTGTCCTTATTTAAAGTAATTTTATGTAAAATGGTGAAAAAAAATATTGTCTGTAAAAAGCATGAAATGTAGGGGAAAAAAAAAAAAGCAGCAGCAAGCTGTGGTTATTCGACTGTACATTTTCCCGTTGAAACTACCGGAACTAGTCGGCATGCATCAGCTCAAACACACGCGTGTATTCCTCAGAATCACAAGGTTCTCCTCCACAGTGATCTCACTGGTTTGCAAACCAGCAGCAAGAGCAATGATTTTCATAATTCTCTCACAAAACATTTAAAATTGTCTAAATGTGAACTCAATAAACATTAAATAACTGAGGAAAATCAACAAAGGGAATTCTAATGCCAGAACAATCTTTTCTATTTGAGTAGAAAAAAATTCAACAAAGAAATACAAATATATTTTTATTGTTTTTCATCAATAGCATTCTGGCCAACAGTACATATTTTCCATTATTTTTTCTAAGCATCTATGTACCACCCAGGCTACTCTTCCTGAGGAGGTGTTTTATTACTACCTACTAGAGTCTATATCTGTGATAAATAACCATACTCTGATAAATATGGCAGTTATTAACAGTTAAGAACAAAAGAAATTATATTTTTCTTTGAATGTCCTGGTTAAGGCCATTCTGCCCCTTTTTCCACAATGAGGTTATCCACACCATCAGGATCTCCACACCATCCATACCATGTCCACAGCCAGGAGACCTATGCTAATTGAGTAGGGGAATCTAATCCAGTTTTTAGATGGCAAACAATTCTCATAATCATTGCTCTTATTGCTAGCACAGACAACTGCGGAATGATTTTATGAATACAATTATGCCTTTTTTTCTCATGTGGCAACATATATCAAATGGAGTTGAAAAGCACTATTCAGGTATTTTGGGAAATCTGTTTTCCACTGATTATACGTGTAGACTTTCTAGAGAAAATCTCTGACAATTTATATTGGGTGGGGTAATAACAATTAAAAAAAAAAATCAAAGGGGAGACTGAAATGGAAGGAATATTGTCATGGGACGGCAAAAAGATCAGTGGCTAAATTCCAGCAGTTCCGTTTGTGGTTTTGCACAGAAAAAAAAATAAGAATAAAAAAAAAAAATCAAAGGCCAAACAATTTAGTCCACTTCACTCAAATACATAAACAGCCTGCATTACAAAAAAAAAAAAAAAGAAAGCATTGAGCCTACAACCAAGTCTCAGTTACTAATTAGAATTCAATGACCACTATGTGAAGGAAAAGAAAGATGGGCATACAGAGGCCAAATTAATATTTAAGCTATTAAATTAGGTGAATAACACGGAGAAAGTGAATGAAGAGATTTGCATTGGATTGAACAATTTTAAGAAAATATTCTGGAAATACTTTTATAAAGCATATAGGAAAAATGCAGTTTATTCTACGCACTCATTGGAAATTTTGGGTTAAGGATGATTCATAAACTTTTTATAAATATGGAAAATAACAATTTTTTAAAAATAATGCTTTCTCTCTTTCTATGTGGTTTGTTTTATAAAATCCCACCATAAACTTTTTAATCACAGGAATATATTTTCATTAAATACTACAGTTAGGAGAAAGAAAAGGGAAATTTCTCCAACTATGGTGTTCTTCTATTCTACAACAAAGAAGTGTATTTTGGTTTCCTGTATTTAGCCCAGCTATTCAGGGGATGTTTTGATAAGCAGGAAAGAGAATACAGAATTCTAACTGCTGCCCTTTCTCTGATTAAAAAAAAAAAAAAAAAAAAAAAAATCCCACCTCATCGACCAACATCCTGTAGTGCAGGTTCTGCATTGTGCCCGAGAGCTTTTTAAATTTGTATAAATTAATTAATTAATATCTTTTCCTCCTCTCTTATTTACTTAACTATTCACTGTTAGACATTCTATTTTGGGTGAAAATCTCATGTATGATACTTAATGACTATGACTCACACTGGAAATGGAGCTTTAAAAAAAAAAACCTGCTGAACACAAAGATGGAAAAAGAAACACACAGAAAAATAAAAGTTGATTTTACATACCTAACTGCTGTAAGACAGTTGCTTTTACTTGTGCAGGAAGGTTTTCGATCTGCAAAAGTTGTTCATAAGCTTCCTTTGCAGAGTGATACTTTCTCTGCAAAAGGAAAAAAAGTAAATGGATTAATCATAAAGCTTACAACAGATCATCAATAGCAATGATTTCACAGCACTGACAGCACACAAACACATTGACAAAAAAATTCTAGAACTTTTTTTTTGCATACAGTGCATATGAAAGCTTTAATGAGTAATGTATATAGATGCTAGTAGAATAACTTTCATGAAATATAGTATTTAGTATAAATTGAATACTTAAAATAATAGAGGGAATTTTGCAAATTATTAAATTTGGTCAGCTCCTCATACATGCATTATGCTTCTTACACTAAAATGAGTATGTTGTTTCTAAAGGGAATGCTCAAATATGAGTCTACGTCTGAAAAAACCTACACATAAATTCTTCCTAGTAATTTCCAAACAGAAATGAAGGCGACTAATAATTGTTGGCTAGTACAATTTTGCCTCTCCCCTCCTTTTAAAAAGTCTTCAGTATACTTCAACTGCCTTTTCAGGTACTTCATTAAGTACTTGTCCTGGTAAGAATACCACCATATGGAGAACAATATTGAAAACAAAAATCCATGGATTATGCTTAGAGAACAAAGCAATGCTATCTTATTATTTGCCATATATTTTAAATACACCTAAAGCATGGGAATGTTCAGTTCATGATTAAATCCATTAATACACCTTTTCCAGGTTGGGATCATGTTCTGTATTGACTTCTGGAACAGTATGAGATGTTTTGTATATATTAAGGGGTTTTCGATGGAATATTTTTTTGGAATAGGATCAACTTTTGTTTATCTTCACATTACCCTAACAATAATTGTTTATCAGTAAATGCATTTTGAACGCCTAATTCTTCTGTTCTTCCTCTTCCATAGAAGTCTAGAATGCAAAAATGCTGAGGCCTGTTAGTACTAGCAAATATTTTCCAGAATTTCTAAAAATTCTACACTTTTTAAAAAAATATGCTTTCAGATAATTCAATATTAGACCTCATTCTGACAAACAGATGAAGAGTGTACCAGAAGAACTGGGATACCTAAAAGCAAATGATCATGACTTAGTGACATTTGTTTTATGCAAAGAGTACATAGTACTGACTACTGGTGTTTTAAGAGGGACAATTGGGAAGAAAAATGTAAACAATATAAATACTGGAAGTTAAAAAACCATTATTAGGTTCTTCAGATCCCACAATCACAAAAGACAACTGTGTTGATTTTAAAACCTCATTCTAGTCAGGAAGAAAAATTAAAGCAGCAATTACATACTTTGAAATGGAACAAGGGGAAGTTGGTAGAAAAGGTTTTTAATTGGTGTTCATGAAATGCAGACAACTGGTAAGAAAACAAATAGTATAAAAGAATAAAATATCCATGCCTAGCAAAATAAAAACAATCAGGAATTTTTTTTTGATTTAGCATTGGGAACAAAATTCATAGTGAATGACTATGAAGGATAATCAACTGAACAGAAGTTTACGGTATAGCATGACAGCAGGGACAACAATCTGGATGTAAAATAGGAAAGTACTAGTGCCTAACATGCCCACTTTGAGAAAGATTTACATATTAGGAAGGATTCGGAAAGACCTGCTAGATTAAGGCATGTTTTCCAGATCTAGAACCATTTTTACTTCCGTTGTTTGTTATCTTATTTGCCCTTTAGAGATCTGGCTACATATATGCCTTAAAATAATACAGAAAAATGTCTAATGCTTACATTTATTTTTGTTTAGATACTTAAATTTCAAAGATAGAAATATATTTCCCTTGATGCTTGGCTGCATCACAAATGGTCCTAGAAATGGGGGGGGTGGGGGGGGGGGTGGAACCCTAAAGATCATCTTTCTTTTGAAACTGTAGAAGCCAGTATCCTACATGGCTACAGGGACAGGCACTGTCACAGATGAAGTATGAGAAACTATTATTAAACACCAGGAAAAACCACCACCAGCTCTTATCACCACTGGGCTATTCTGTTGTTCAGAGGCTGGCAACCCATCATTTAACCTTCAGCGCTGTGAAGGTAAATAAATGAGGAATTAATTAACTTTTTGCTTCAATAGCAGAGAGCAGATATATGGAGGGATCCAGGAAACGGTAGCACTGTGTCCTTCAAAAGAAACCAAGCCTTCCTCCAAAATCATCTCTTCATTGTGCCATAGGTAGTGGTTCAGAAACAAGTCAAGACCCTTTGTGGCCTACCTGATTTCTCAATGTTTCTCAAATCCCAGAAAAGGACAGAGCCCTTAACCAGAACTGCAAGACAAACTATGTCTAACTGGAAAATGCACTGGAACATTTTTGGCTCTGACTTGTGTTAAAATGAAGTTACCATTGCCTATAAATGCCAATTACAAAGTTTAGCTTAGATTAAACACAAGTAATATCGGTCACACAATTACATAAAGCACCTGCCATGGTGACCTAATATTTTCAACTTTCTATTTTACTCCAGTAGATCAAAAGAGCTAATGTGTCAGGGATGCTTTGTTATATGAACTTGTCACATGGGCTCCAATTCTCAAGACAAAATCTGGATGGCATCCAAGTAAAAAATCTTTTTAATGTATTACAGAACCACAACAGTCCATGAAGCTTCTTCATGGTGGTTTGGGATGGGGAATTACTGTCATACAATGGTTGTACAGCTTTCTGAAATGAAAAACTCTACCGCACCAAGAGCATTCAAAAGACAATATTTTGTTCATCAAATTTATGACTTCTGTTTACATATGCATACCTACTCATAGTCATTTTATTTGGTGCTATCAAAAGACAGCACTTACTTTATCAAACTACTTTTCAATTGACTGAAAATGTAGAATTTAGTCTGTCACCTGTTTCATTTACAACACGTTTTGTTTTCATGTCACATCTCTTCCCCAGTCATATTATAAACATAATGAAGAGTGTACAATCTACATCATATGACCAATCAATTGAATTACAAATATATAAAATCTTTTTCAGTAGCTACTTGGTTTTAATTTATTTATAACCTGGACTCTCAGTCAGTGTTCCATAACTTCTCAAAAGAACCATCTAATAAAACTCTGTGGTAGGATTTGGTATAAAATTAACAACACAGCTTTATGTGCTATCAACCTCTTAGATCTCAAATGCTTCTGTCAGATAAATTTAATTAAATTTGAAAATTACATGCCAAATACACAAAAAAGGCACCTTGACAACTGTTTTAGATTCTACTGCGTTTTATATTTTTATATATATATATATATATATATATATATATATATATGAGAAAAATAAAAAAACCAAATCTCATGAAAAAAATTTAGTCCAAGTTATATTCTTTTTTTTTTTTTTCTCTAAAGTTCGGTGGGTAACGTGCACAGGGACAAATAAATGTACAAGTTTGTTAAAACAGCTAGCCCATTTTTAGCATGACAGTCCACATGCAGGATATTTTGAACTGAACCACAGTAAATTAAGTTTCCTTAGCAATTCAACACTGAAGCCTAACTTCCATTCACAAAAGTATCTATAATCAGCTGAATTGCACAGATTGATTACATCACATAGTTAGAAACATGACCACTCTTTTTATAAAGGAGCTTAAAGCTTACCTGGATTTCATATAAGTGGGCAATGTGAAACTGAACTGTAAGAGCGGGAAATAAAAATTATTAATCGTAATAAAAAGACATCAACAGTTACAACACCATTTTTCAAGCAAGGAAAAAACAATGTTTCAAATTGACCAATGCAAAACCAAGATAAATTACATTTTGCAAATACAAAAAAAATTATATATTGGTTTATACTGATATTTTATGTTTAATAGAACAGCACTGACAGAAAATGAATACGTATCCTAGCAGAAGTGTTAAGACTGCAAAGAAACACTGCAAAAAAGCAGTCTATGGGTTTTATTCATATTCTGAAATGCAGAGCCCACTAACCTTTTTGGAAACTTAGCAATACAATCTCTTTCTGCAAAGATGTACAAAGACAGACTATAGGTAGCATTTTCTGTACATAACCAAATTAGAAAAAAACTTTTATTTTTTTGTTGTCATTCAACTGCCAAGGGACATAATTCCTGAGTTACTCAACAGAAAACCATACATTAGGCACTACAAGTACTACACAGGGTCTTAAATTTAGACCTTTTTTCCTTTTCTTCTTTTTTTTTTTTTGGCACTGTCTTTTCTCAGTTAAACCAAACTTGAAGTGTTAATTACAGACGGTATTATGACCATTGCTGCAGAAGATCCTAATACCTCATACTAATTACACAGAAATGCAGAGTAGTACTAGCAAATGTTGCTGACTCTCGGAGCCAAGAAAATTATTTTTGGAGGGGAAACAGAGTATGGATTACTTCACTTACAAAACACGAGACTGAGACAAATCAGAAAGTAGGCATGTGTGCATGTGCAGGAGGGAGAAGGAAAATGAAAGTTAAAGAGTAAGAGCTCTAAAGTGTTTGAGAATTGCCAGCTCAGAAGACCAGCCATGTACCATGGCTAAAGTTAGCTGAGATGAACGTCATGTTTACTCTCATTTCAAGAAGGGAAAAAAAAAATCCTTTGAGACAGACTTTTAAGTTAAGTCCTTGAGGACTGCAAACAGGCAAACAACAGTCTCTGAGCTAGGCTATTTTTATTTCGATTATAAGCCAGCTCAAATACCGATTTCTTTCTCTCAAAGCTATAGCATAGCCTAACCCAGAAGTTTATATAGATACTTCAGAGTTCCAGGTTTTTATTCTGTATCATCAGGGAGGGGAAAAAAATCTCTTCGTGAAATGCTTTGTCCTTTAATATAAAGAAGGTACCGTACTGCACCTCAGAAATCAGATCACAATGAAACATACCATCTAAAATTTTAATAAACTTTCTGTATTCCTTGCTAAAGGGCACATTACATACCCATTATATTCACCACATCATCAAACTTCATTCTGCACAGATGACAGAAAAACCCCTGCTTTTGTTTTGGGGAGTACATTATCTACCAATCTTTTTTTTTCCCCAGTGGGCAAAACCCCTTCAGTGATAAGCTGTAAAGGAAAACCATGCCATGCAGGGGAAAGAAATTAAAGGTGTCACATTAGAGACTGCCTAAGTAATAGGAAGATATGCTTAGTACTGCCACATTTCTGCTAGGAAGAGAGTCACTGTAATGCTGTTACTCACACAGCCTACTTCAGAAATGCAAAGAGTAAGATTAAAGTGATCTCCAGCTTCTATGTGACAGCACTTAATACCCTTGGTCAGCAGCACTGCGCCAGTGGCTATGGAGCAAAGCTCTCATACCGGGGCATAACTCTACATAGAGATGGTGGCACGGAGAATGTGGGGGAAGCCTTGCAAAAATTCAGAGATGACATAAAATTTAATAAAATTAGTCAGAGATAATATGAAATATAATAAAGAATCATATATCTGGTAAAAAAACAATAAAAAACACACTGACTTAGTAAGAATTCTGCAAATAACTGTACCAAATTATCTGTAGCTGCTCCTGATAAGTGACATAATTCTGGGGAGGACCTCACAGCGCAGCTGGCTCCATGACACTGACATAGCCAGCAGTTTTACCCACGTAAATAAAACCTCTCACTTTATTTACCCTTACTGATAGAACAATGACAATTCCATCCACCCTCAGAGAAACAGAAAAATGCTTTTAAATACTTTATCTAATGCTTCTGAAGTTAGTCTCATGAGGTTAACTTAAGCTCAGTGCCAAATGCAGTGTGAAAGTACCATAAAAAAGGAGGGAATAACTTCCCTCACAAGTGTCTAGTTTTTAAGTCTTTTTATTTAAGAAAATGAAGACCTTAATCTCCAGAACATGCAGGAACATAGCTTTACTCTTGCATACAATTCCACTGAGGCCTAACCACAAGTAAATATCTGCAGGATGGTCTGCAACAGCCTTCAGCACATACAGCATACGGCAGATCATACCACACTAAGTTAACATCTTCAAATACAAGCTAGTATATAGATAGTAATAAACCAAATAATCAAATTACATCCTGTATTTTTTATTTCAATTGCATGCAAGAATGATGCTGAATTTTAGAATTTTAAATTTAGTAGGCATTAAAATAATCACTGGAGAAAGATAGATTATCAAGATTCCAAAGTTTTTAAATGATTACTATTAAATGTATGCCATGGCACAAACACTGCATTTATAAATAAGCAAACAAATAAGATAGTAAATCTTTGCCAGAACTCTAGTTTTTACTTATTCCATTTACTAAAACAATCCATAATCCCACTGGGCTATCTGCCTCAGTTCACAACAGCAGGTTTTGTAGTCTTCTCCCAGCACTTTTTGATTCTCCAAAACTGATTCACTAAAAATTGTATACTTGCGGGTATAAGACATTTTTTAAAATCTGCAGCACAATACACAAATGAAAACGTGTAAGCTACTTACTTTCAGCGTTAGACAAAGTGCAGGGATTGCAGTCGATCAAAGCTAACTGAAAATGCTGAAAAAAAAAGTTTTTTTTCAAACAGAAAGTAGCATCAGCAATGTAGCAAATTAGTAATAAGAAGTCAATTTTGTATTTGAAAATAAATATAATATTTTACCATATATCTTAAACAGAACAAGTTTCAATTCCAACAGTTCATACCAGAGCAAAGTAAAAATTTTATTGCAGACATGTAGCGATACTTCTAGCATGGAAGTTTGAAACAGGTATCTTCACAGTACAAGTAGGATAGAAGCAGAATAGAATGTGCCTAGGAGAATGATTGCATCAAATGGATGGTCAGAACTGGAAGGTCAAATTTTCCTCAGAACACGTAACTGAGAATGTAGCCATGCTACATTACAGCAGCTTCGACATAAACATCTGAGCTATCAATTTGTCAGTCTAGAAAAACAGAATACTACTTCTGCAAATTGAGTGAATTTTTTAAAAATAATCTCTTGTCAAAAAGCACTGAAAACAAATACCTTTATATTCAAACTCAAATGCATAATGATCTTACATTCTCTCCTCCATTTTTTTAAGGTAGTTGCAGGTGAGCATTAGGGTTTGTTTATGTTTAATCACTTTTCCTCAAGATATACAAAAAAATGTTTAAAAATATATTTGTACTCTGAATGCAATTCTGAGCTAAGCGTTTCACCCTTCTAGAAAGAAGGTCACACAAGCACAGCAATAAAGCTTATCTGCTAGAAAGTCTGGATATAACCAGTCACTTTACAAGCATAATGCTAATTTAATGATCACCATTTCAGTTTGAAAAAGCAATGACATGTGCCAAAAAGAATGGAATAGGCATACAAACTCCAGTGCCTCTGCCCTTTTCCATAAACTTCATAGAAAACAGAATTCTTATATACAGCACAGAACTTGGATTAGCATATTAATTCAGCAGTGTATACAGCCTGGAACCTAAATGACAGCAAGTAAAATAGTTAATAAATACAGGTCTCAACAAAATACAGTTTCCAATGGCTCCTAATCCACAAAAAGTTACTGATGCCTTAGTGTATCTTATCTTGCTAGCACCAAAATGACAGTTTACCTCCCACAGTTCAGGGTGCCAATGGTGGCATCAGGAGTCATTCTTAATATTGGAGGGGGGAGCTTCCTTGATGATCGATGCCTGCAACTCCCTTTCAGTATTCACACTCAAAGCTACTAGATACGTAACTACGTAACTTTTCTCAAGGTCCTAACAGTACATTATGTACAAGATCTCTATATAACAAACTCCCTTTCATTATTCACACTCAATGCTACTAGATACGTAACTACATAACTTTTCTCAAGGTCCTAACAGTACATTATGTACAAGATCTCTATATAACAAACATCTCAAAAACTTACAAGAAGGGTTCAATAGACCACTGAATTTCTAAATAAACATTTTTTACAGAAAAATTATTACGAAATTAATGTATTCCTCATAGCAAAGTATAAAAAGAGTGCTGCCTCTCTCATTAGCTGTATGAGGCATACATTAATAGAGTTTACCTCCTCAGTGAATTCTAGCAACATCATTTTAACATATAACAGCTTATAAAAAATGAAGCAATCTCAAGTTTAATGACAACCCAAATTTACAAATCTTAATGAATATTTTGGCAAGATGATTCCCAAAAGGGAACACAGAAAACAATGAACTCACAAATGTATTACTCGTAAAATAATTTTTTAGCTTTAGAGCAAACATTAAATAATAGTTCATAAATATTAAATATTAGCTTATTTCTCTGCCTTATCTGTTCCCTTTTCTAGTGGTCAGCAACGATAAGAGAACTTAAAATCTCCCCTCACTTACATTGCAATGCAGGTTGTGTTTCTCAGAGACATCCTTTAGCCTGTTACCATAGCAATTCTAAGCAGGCAACTTTAAAAAAAAAAGAAAAGACTAAATAAAAATAAAATGATCTACTTTATATAGCATTTTTCCTGGCAGGGAAAAAATAAATAAATAAATAAAAGTGCAGACTTGTATATTCTGGCCTGTACATTGAGTTTACTGTTCTAAATGATTCAAAATCCATTTTGCACTAGACCTATCACCTTGCACTGTCATTAACAATTAATATGAAAAGATAAAGCAGAAAGGAAAAGATTTGCTCTCACCTAACAATGATATTATACAAAATAAGCAGATCTAAAGAGAAACACTTGATAATTGTTCTGTAGTAGCTTTTCAGAAGGGTTATTACAGTGAAACTCACTGAGAGAAAGAAGACAACTACATACGCAAATCTAGCCATTTTAATATTTAAATATGCCAGTAACATCAGTGCTGTACAGTAAAAAGCATAAATATTCTCACCAATGCCTCCTAAAATAATTTAAATTCTTACTGCTACCACAATACTTGACTTTCAAATCTCAAAATTCACATTATGAAAATTTTTTAAATGTAGCAAATTTCTGACTATACTGCTTACTAAGATACAAATAGCACAGCAATGGATAATCTGGAGCATGAACTACAGAAAAATAACCCATTTGCACTGAACAATTATTACAAAGCAAAATGCAGGAAACCCAGAACCTTTCCAACCACGAGCCTTTCGAACACACATACAAATGAACAAACCTACACCTCTAGCTA
Source organism: Dromaius novaehollandiae (assembly GCF_036370855.1). Lineage (NCBI taxonomy): Eukaryota > Metazoa > Chordata > Aves > Casuariiformes > Dromaiidae > Dromaius > Dromaius novaehollandiae. The sequence continues at coordinate 123,504,251 of NC_088098.1, forward strand.
GCTAAGTAACACATAGCTCCCTGTTAAGTATTCAAAAACAGACAAAAAAGCATGCATTTTAACACACAAAACTCATCAGCCAAAAGCAGATCCACGAGTTACCAGTTACTAGTACCAGCACCAAAAATAGTTAAAAAAATAGTAATAATTTCCAACTTCCATTTCTGCAATGGAAGGAGCTAGCAAACCTCTGCACCTCTCACAAATATTGCGGTACTGAAGCTGGCTACTGCTGTGTGAAATAGTTATTATGCAGGAGAGGCCACTGCAGTTCAGAGACGACATACAATACCTCAAGGCAGACAGCAGTCTATAGAAATTCAAATCCTGAGTAAGAGGATTTACCTAGAAGGCAGTGTTCTGAATGTTAAAAAGTAACAGTCTCTCCTCAAGCGCTGCAGCTGAAGTCATAATATACCTTGATTTGCAGCAACCTATAATAGCGCAATTATCTAAAGCCTATTTTGTCTCCTCTAGAGTCCTTGACTTGCCTCTGATTGTGGAAACAATTTCTAAGGTATCCTTTCCAAGCATGTGAAGTACAGTGGGTTGCATATAAACATAGCTGATGAGAGCATTAAGTTTAGCAGTAAAATAAAAGGAATCTGACAGGGGTTTAAGTAATTTAAGACAGCCTGTTTTCACTACTAGACGTAAACACCAATTCTCCTGACGCACTGGTCCTTTCGATTTACGCAGTCTTTAAAACATAAGCAGCAAGTAGGCATGTTTTTGTTGTTTCTTTAATTTAAAGAATAAATGACCAACACAAAAAGTAACGTTTTCATCTTAGGGCAAGGCTTTCAATTACAGTGCTGCTTATGTCAATGTCTGAGATGTCACAGCAGCGATCCTAAACCTTCCTTCTCTCTAGGATGACGTTAGAAAGTCTAACAACCCTCGGTTCTGCCTTTCCCTAGCAAACCAGGCGAGCCATCACCTGCAACCTGACAGCTCTCTCAGACTTACCATGAGGGAAAGCTCCATCGTGACTCCGGAAAGCCCTGTCAGGAGAAGGCTTTTTCTGCCTATGTGACTGACCTAGGTGCGGTGCCTCCACTCCGGGGAGTGGCCTTTGTTGGGATAAGTAGGCCATGGCATAGCGCCCGGCCTCCGCCTGCCAGGCACGTTGCGGGGCTGGGGGCGAGGGGCTGGGGAGGACGTGCAGCACGTGCTGCTACATCAGCTCAACGCTCCTCTCTCCAGGGTCTTCCCAATTCAGAATTAATTCATCTTTTAAGACAAAGGTTTGTGCAGCATAAACACTCAGCTCCTTTTGTCAACAAAGACCCCCCCCCCCCCCACAAAAAAAAACCCAAAGAAATCTGTTACAAGGACAGGGCAAAAGAAAGTGTCTTCTGTCTTTGAAGACAGAAGCAACGAGGGTCACACACACACGCATAAACTGAGTAAGAGCAGTGTGCTCAGAAGAAACTCTTCTTTTGACTTGCCACAGCTGAAAAAATCTTTTCAAAGAGAGGTTACCAAAGCTGGATTTTCACTGGCCAAAAGAAGGCTGCATTCACGCTTACCAAACAACATCTTCAACAGTGCCCTAGAGCCTTTTTCACAAAGGTATCCGAAAACTCACGTTGGCTGTATGTTCTGTCATTATTTGTGCAACAGCAGAATTTGGCTGTTCTAACATTACAGCCCAAAGGACAGCCAGCAGAAACAAAATGCCCCTCGGCAAAGTGATGGCTGGAAGCTCGCCCGAGCGCCATGTCACGGCACGGCCACAGCTGCAGCGCCTGCACAGAGGGCGTGCTGCCTTGCACCGCGGCCCAAAAGCGCGACGCAGCCCTTGCCAGGTGCCTGTGAGCACCTGCGTGGTGCAGGCAGTGAGCTCCCGCTGTGCAGCATGGTCTGAGCAGCAACATGTCGGTTACGCGTAAACCTGATAAGCCCTGAAATGGAAGCGACTGCACAAGATACCTCTCAAAGACAAGTGGACCAGCACCCATATTGACTAGCTTTAACACTTAATTTTGGAGTCAAGTATTCCTCGCAAGGTCATTCGTTCTTTTCTTTTGAACGATCCAAAATACCATGCAGAATGTTAAACCAATTTTAGCATTTATCCCCCTTTGTAATGACAACACTTCTAAAACAGACTTACAGTTTTCCTTTATAGAAAAATGGCAAAATGACTAAAAGAACGAGCAACACTAAGGAGAGAACAACACAAGACACTCTGTAGGCCAGGTCTGGTGCCTACTGTAAAAACAAGCTGTACTAGTAACTCTAGTGCAATTTAATTACACGGTATCATACTATATTAAAAACTTTTTTTTTTTTTTTTTTTTTTTTTTAAAAAAAACCCTTCCTGCATGTTTCTTTCCATGGTACACATATACAAGCAGCAAAGGCTTAGTGAGTAATTTAATTCTCAGCTGTTTTCCATCCTCTTACACTTTTTTAAAAATAATCTTTTGATGAATTTCATCATGCTTTTCACAAAATGCTCTGCAGATAAAGTGTTAGAAATCTCAGCTAGCCAGGTTATAACAGTTAAAACCCTCTGTTTCATTTTGTTTTTCTAATTAAAAATATCTCTGATTAGTTTTTGGTACAGTTACAGAGATAAAATGAGACAAAATAAGATTATAAATTAAAAAAAATCCAAAGTTTTTCATAATTATACGTACTTTAACTATTTAATTTTTTCTTTAATAAGTAAAATGGATACGTAAGTTTTCAATTAACATTAACATATTTAAACTTAAAAATTAATCTGTGAAAAATAACTAGGTTGTGAAACACCATAACATTCATTTTCATATTTCTGTATTCATTACTGAGAAAAAGAATATAAAGACTTATCAATGTTTTTAACAGCTATATATTCACATAAAATACTCAAGACAGCTAAAAGTATCTTCATAAAGATATATACAGACAACAGAATTATTTCAGTAAGAGATAGAATAGTGTCTGATTTTAAATAGGTACTTTGAGGTATTATATCAGTATTTATTTTTTTTCATTTAATTCATGCATATCTTCCCAAGACCAAAAGAAGTGATAAACTAGTTCTTCAGAAGCCTCTTACTTATCCTAATGTAAGCAGTATGTCTTAATGTTACCAAAAAATGAGACTCTTCAGGAAAATAACTTTAAAAACCCCCACAGAAATACGAATTCATAATTTATGAGAACAATCAAAGCACAGACCTAAAGCCAACTGCTAGGACAGCTGCTTCATATATAAATAAGGAGACACAAAGTAAAACTTTCAGAAGGGGACTTCTGAAAGTGAAAAACAGTATCAATGTTTCCATTGATAGGCAAATATCTGAAAACGAGAGCTATTTAGTTCCGATTCTTCCAAGTGTTTTGTCACTGTTTGGGTATAAAACCCCAGAATTATATTTAAATTCATGGCTTATGGGCAAAGTTCAAAGCATAGGCCTAAAACAAACTACTAAGATGCCTACTTTATATATAAATAAGAAGGCAAAGTTTCTGAAAGTGAAAGACAGTATCAATGTTTCTACTGATAAGCAGATATTTGAAAACACAAGAAATTTAGTTCCGATTCTAAGAGTTTTGCCGCTGTTCAGGTACTTAAAAAAGCAAACAAAATTCCCAAAACATAACATAGATTGGTTTGCCACAAAATAAGCTGCTTATGTCCTGGGCCCCTACTGACCACCATTAAAAAAATAAAATAAAGTCACATACCATTCCCTCAATGCTATCAATTGTTCTAATAAAAAAGAAAACTAAGATTTTCTTTTCCTGAAGTAGTCTGTCAGCAGACAAAGGAAGATATTATAGTATGGTGACTTTTACATTCAAAAGTTTTTCAGGATGACTGTGATCATAACCCTCCACCAAAAGCACACCACAGCACTTCAACATAGCAGAACAGAATGAGCATGAGATGAAAGACTGCTTTCCAATAGATGTGGTTTCCGATGCAACTCCACCTCTCAACTAAATAATATTAAAGCTGTAAGGGTTTTTTTTTTCCCCCTCAGCTTCTCTTTTACAAGATTCACTAACCCCATGCAATATATCTAGCTCCACTTTTATGCTCTACCTAGCTCTGTGTTCAGCTTGCCAGCTGGACAAGAGGCATCAGGGCTGCCTGAGGCACAGCAATGTACCTGTTGATGGGGCAGCTGCCTCGATGAGAATGATCATGCACCAGTCCGCTTCCCTCTGTTGCTGACCGAGCCAAAGAGGTCACCTTGCTCTTGGCTCACAGAGTCCAAATAAATGGGTCTGGGGCAACATGTTGCACAAGCATGTGACAGAAACTTCTCTTTAAAACCACTTTCACTCTGACATATTTGCTAAAAATTGCTTAAGATTCAGATGTACTTTATACAGGAACTGAGACACATGCATAAAAATAACTACATACATGTAAGAAAAAGGATGTTAAAATTGAAATAATCCATTGGATAAATAGGAAAATGGCTAGGATAAGCAAGCAATATATCGGAAGTAACGCAGCTTGTGCTCAAAGTTTGGACAATTTTTCCAGCTACATTAGCCAGACTAATAAGATGTATTCTACTCCTAGAGGTCTTGCTTTTATTGTCCTTTTATATTATCATGGCACCAACACCATCACAGCTAATAAAATCAAACACAGTATTCCTAGGGTCATTTGTTTTATTAGCAGCAAGAAAGCGGGCAGCTGGGATACGTCATAAAGTATGAAATGGTTAGGATTGTGAGATAAACCTTAACAGTATTTTTCTGCTATAGTAATCTGTAATTAAAAGATTTTTTCCCCCAAAGACATCACCGTTTGACTTTGGAATTAATTGTACCTTTCTGACAAATGGTGAAAGTTTTCCTTTCATGTATCACTTTGGAATGTAATACTGTCCTAACTGCCAGGTCACAGAAGGAGTATTTCCTTTTCCACCAGAAAGGCCACTTCTCCCCTCCCATCCCTTAATGCAAGTCTAAAGACCAAGAAATTTTCAACGGCACTGGTGTTTTGCCAAATCTATAGGTATGTGATAACAGAGCAGACAAGGGTTCTAACAGCAATTTGCTAATCTTGACCACGGCAATGTTAAAAACATGTAAAAGCAATAACTGATTTTTGAAAAAACATTGTAAGTTTATTTTACGCTTGTTCAACAACACTCTAGTAATTATCTCGATCATCAACATCTTAAAATAGTACAAATTAATTTATTGCTTAAATTGCTCACATAAAATGTAGATGATTTACGTTAATGGTCTAAAATTGTGAAAAAACATGGAAGATATGACCTTCAGACTCCCATCCTACTCCATTTGCCTGAAGATTCTTACTGACAATGACTCACATGTTGGCAATGGTTTATTCTTAGCAATCACAGACTTCACATGAATATTTAAATACTATCAAAAATATTATGATATTTCAAAGTACATTAATGCAACATGAGTGCAATTTGTAAAACACAAAACAGCCAGAAGAGTGTCTGATGGAAAACTATTTCCATTTTCTGCCTCAGTGTCAAATGGGGAGCTCAGACTGGACCGTGTCTGACAGTTATGAGAATATGGGCCCCAAAAAATAATTTGTCTTCAAGGCCAGCCTCCAGCAGGCTAGATCCTAAAACTCAACCATCTTTAAAATCTCAAATCCTTTTATCAAGCTCCACAAGAACAAATAAGGGCACATCAAGCCAACTGTGACTCTTCATTACTTGTGGTTGCTCATCTTTCTTCTGTGAGCAGTATCATGTTCATGTCAATACACCTTCCCTTACCACTTTGTTAAGGCATTCTGAGAAAACATCCTTTCCCACTCTTTCATCATCTCTTTCTCATTTTTTCTGCTCACGCTTGTACATCACCATCACCACTCCATTTTCTTCTCTTCACTAAAGATTTATTTTCTGACTGGCCTCTTATACTGTCACAGAGTCCTGGCTGAAGTGTTTTTAGACCCTGACTCAGAGAATAGTCAGACTGGCTTTTTATTCCACTTACTCTCTCAATTGATATATGGTACCTGCTGATCAGTTTCCATCTGGTACAAAGTAAATCAGAGTCAGGACTCTGCATTAAATCCACTATGTAAACAGCTGAAACTGCTCAAGACCCAATGGATTGCCCTATTAGGTCTTTTCTTTCCTCCTTTCTTTCCGCTCACTGCTTGTAACCAATTCTCTGCTAAAGATTGCTATTTTCATAGCAGAGGAAAATAAAAGGAAACTGTAACTTAGGTGTCTCAATTTCAAATTCCAGAGTGCAGTTTCATTTTATTTTTTGCCTGAAAAGGGGATAGTATGGCTCTCCTCTCTTTTCCATTCACACCCCTCTGCCCTCTACCTTGTATTGGTTCTAGCGAGCATGCAATCCCAAATTGAGCTGGTTCACACTTCTGATCCACCTCAGTCTGCAAACAATCACTAATTTCAGTGCAAAGGAGGGTGCAGAACATTGCCATCAGGACTGGAGGTGGAAAATGAGACTTCCTGTCAGCAACAGCCTGAAGCTACATTGATTTAAGAACAATGTGAAACTACCCTTAACGCAAACCCACCCTCATGTTTATTTCATAATCCTTTTGAGGATCATTGCTCTGCTCCAGGATAAGTTGTTTTTCTTGCCGCTATTTGTTTTTCTAAATGATTTACTCACCTTGGACATGAAAGCATGATTCTTCAGCATTACAAAAAGTTAATTTCTTTCTCTTTTTAAAATGATCTTTGCTGCTTTTTTGCAGTTCTACTTGGTGTATTAAAAACTACAAATTTGGTACACTAGAAATCCTTGTGATCCATGACTGTTATATTTTGCAAAGTTGTGAAGATCAGAGTAAATGATTTAGAATGGATTCCCATCATACCTATTTTAATACTTGATTCAGTGACAAAATTACATGTTCTATAGCACAGCATTAAGAGTTAACCTATTTCTCAGTTTTGTTAAAAATTAAAATGGAGAAGTTCTTTCCACCACTCAATTAAAAAGTTTACATACCTCCTTCTAAATTTATTCTTCTATTTTGTCCATAAGTTTTCATTTAAATAAACAAACAAAGACTTCCTCAGTACTCCTTTTATTTCCTACGTATCACAGGCACCAATACAACATCTGTACCAAAAATATAAGGAAACAGGACTATCTGAACTCACACATAATCCCTTTCACAAGAAGATGATCTACCTCTACCTTCCTCACTCTCTTTAGCCATTCATTGCACCATATCTTTCCTATTTCCTACATACTGTCATCCTCTCTTATTAAACTTCCCAATTTCATCTGCCTTTGGAGGTAAAACTTGCACTCTGGACAAAAAAGAAAGTCTGATAAGATAAGTGCTAACCTGTATTACAAAGACTGAAAGCAGTTGAAATTAATACTCTCTTTCAAATCTTTGGCAGTGCAATTCTGATTGCCTCACTAATACAAGTTCCAGAAAAGCAATCTTCCAGGAAGGCAATCTTCCAGGAAAAGGAAGCCACTGTCCCAAGATTCCTGGAACCTAAAATTTTAAATTTTTTTAATAGCTTGAGAAGAGCCTAATATGCAAAAATGCATTAAAAATAATCACACTTGAAAAATCGTGCAGGATGCATTTCCTAGCACAACATGAAACTCCTTTACAGAAAGCTTCCTTTTTCCGAGACATGCATATCTAAATTTAGAGACCACGATACAGAATGAGCCAGAATGAAGGAGAAAACATGGGAATAGACAGGGAAATGAAAGTGGGTGGGTGGGGGGAGAGCAGAAATGTTACAATGAATGGAGATAAAATGACAGAAGATTAAAATAAATAAATAAAACTACCATATTAACAAAACCACTTCTAACTGGTTAGACAGGAACTGCTACAATAACAACCTAACTCTCAAATCAGGATGTTAAAGAAAAAAAAAAGAAAAAACTGCTAGAAAAGTAGAAACAATACAAAAATTTGATGCAAGAACACTGTTTTTCATAAAAGCTTTCTATTTTTAGCGATTCTTATGAATTATCAGTACATAATAGTGAAGCTGGAAAAAGGAGAGAAAGAACATCTGGAAATCCAAGCTGCTAATTTCTGCCTTCTTTTTTTCCATGGATTTTCTGTACTTCCTCAGCCTCCCCCCCCCGCCCCCCCGAAATGTACTGTTTTAAGGAGAGCCCTACAAGAAGTCATTCTTCATCCCTTTCCACTTAATCTACTAGAGTATCAGTGCTCACCTATAATTTTGTTAGGCTTTTCTGAATGTCTGTAGCACCTACCGCGCCTCCAATCCTATCCTTACTGTTGCTACGCTAAGACACTTCATATTGAAGCGCTTTTTATTTCCAAAGCAAGTTAATATTTAACCTGTATACACTTATGCATTCTTCGCAGTTTTAAAATGCAACGCAACTTATAATAAATGTTAAATTCAATTTAAAATGTCTTAAACCTACCTTTAAACTAGACTCATAGTCTGTGTTTACTTTGAACATAAGCCCAAGTCGCAAATGAATTTCCTTGGCTCGACAAAAGCTGGGATCAACATAAAGCGCCTCCTGAAATGCTTTAATTGCCCTGAAAAACAAAAAGATTAAAAAAATAAATTTTTACTGAATTATTACTTTATAATCAGTATTATTTATGACTAGCAGAAATTGAATCAGAAAAAATATATATATATATATTTTTTTAAATGGAAGAACATATCAGTATAATTATTTAAATGCAGTGTTTTTGCCTCATTGCCTTGAATCTTCAAGAGCTGGGTATTCTTTGTATTCCAGACATCCTAATATATTTGAATGCCTAATCCTTTCCATTCATTTAGAGAAACTAAATGATCTACTGCCTGCAATATAGCAACATATCTACTATTTCAGAAAAGATGACTCGAGAATCAGTAACAAAATGAGTATAACTTTAGAATAATATTGCATACAGTGATCACTCATGCCACAACCAACTGCCTTTGATTCCAGGTGGTGTAGCCACCTGAAAGCTGAAGCAGAACTGCAGGCCTAGAAGGAAAGATAATCTCCTCCCACTGTACCAGCTACCTCCACTTTCAACTTCGTTCCTCCCTTTCTTAGCACCCAGACTGTCTAGGGACTCAAATACTACTTATTAGTCCTCTACTTTCCAGTCACCTAACTGCCTCCAGGAAAACAGACATGAAAGCCCACCTCCTCCCCTCACTCTAATTTGCTTTTCATATTCCCAGGATAGCTGAAGAAGGATCTGATTATATTCACTAATCTTTAAATCCTCTCTATACTTGTTCCTGTTCATGGTGGCACAGTACCAGACAAAACAAAATCAAAATGCTATGGACAAACTCTATTTTGGAGAAGAAAAAAACCCATGATTCTAAAAAGGCCTGACACAGCTTGTTTTGCCTCTCAGGCCAACTGCATAAAATTAAGACATCTGAAATCAAACTAAAACCAGAACAGATTTAGATTCACGGAGGAAATCAATAAGCAGAAAGAAACAAAGACTTGTGTTAGCTGCCCTGAAACCGAGTGAGTGGCTGAAAAGATCTTCATGTACATCACTGCTCGTATGATGACAGAAATAAGAAATCAGTCGTGCTTAGGGTAGGATTCAAGTAACTAAACAGGCGGCCAAGTGCCATTTGGTATGTCCTAGGCAATGCAAGAGATCTACACAGAGCTGGTAGATGACAGGCAGGACTCACTATGCACCCACTGTGGAGCAACACAGAGAGGCTGGGCAGGATATACGACAATGCCTAAAAGCATGCAATGTTTAGGCAAATTAATCTCATTTCTGCTCTCTAGCTAAGTGTAGTATCATTTGTAAGGATAAAGTTTAGCAGCTGCATTGGAAATTCAATATTTTTCTCTGCCTTTCTTATTCACAAAACATACAAGTAGGTCATTTTAAAATCCCTCACTGAACACACTTTTAATCTAAAATATGTACAGGATCCCATCTCATTCTTGATGTCAAAATATACCATGACACGTAACTTTCTCTAGACAACTCAACAAAAATGCTTATATAGCTAAAGCATTATCTAACTCCTTTAAATACAACTTAACAGCCGGGCTTAAGAAGACATCATGTTTTCATTGTGGAACTGAGGCTTTCAAGTCCTTCAGAAAGCCCTTCCTCACTTAGCATCCTACTTCTCTGCTTACACAAGGAAGAATGAACAGGTAAGGCACAAAAGTAGCACTGTTTATTATTACTTATTTAAACTTATTTAAGCTTCCTGTTTATTGCACTGGCTAAGCAGGGTTTTCTTTGCTTTCTTTTAAACCATATCTTATTTAAACTTCCCTGGAATTGCATGGACAGTGATGAATTACATGCCTCAACACCTATATTAAAATCATAACAAACAGCAATCCACTTTTTGTAACAGTATGCTCACCTTCATTTACACAAATACCATTTAAATTGGAAGGACAAAGACTGGACCGACCTTTGAATTCTGGCTTACAAATGCCTGTATACTACATTACCATTCTAAGTTGTGTTTTTATACTGTAGATTTTTGTTTTTGTGTAATGGCGTTTTTTGTTTCAATTCAGGTTTTATCTCTAATATGTTCCTAATATATTAGCCACTGGTATTTAATATTCCATTATTTGCACCTTGTTCAAAGATAGTATACTAAAGTCTAACCGTGTACAGATGACATGACAAAACCATTTGCCCTTGTTTATTGTGAAGCCATATTTAACATTACTAGCAATCATAAGCTTTTGAGATAATGTTATAACATAAGATACGTTCTAATGAAGACAAGCTCAAAATGTCAAAGAAGAAAGAAAATGGGTGGGACAAGACATAATTCCCCTAGACATAATCTACACAGGAAATAATGGCATGCTTTTCAACCTACTTTGCGGATGCTTGGAAAATATGCCAATCAACAAAACCACAACAAAACATCTTTGTACACTTTTAGACATTTTTTGAGTTACCATGCTATCAGCCAGATGATAACATTCTAGCTGTAAATTTCAGTTACGTTTGATCGCTCTTAAACTTATGGTGTTGAGAGAAAAGGCAGACATGCTTGAAAAATATTATATCCCTGAATGGTAAAGAATTGAAAGGAGCATAGACAGGGAGCATTGATATAGCAGTGAGACAGACACCCTGGTAGAGAGTCTAGAGAAACTATCTCCACTGAGAAATCTTCTTTCTATTTCTAATACCTGGTGGATTTACATTTAAGAATGAAGTCACGAGCACTCAAAATGCTAGGGAACTCCTGGACTTGCTTGCATCTTAAATTCTGTATCCTTGGATGCCATAATAAAAAATGAAAGAGAATTCCAAAAGTTAACATAAATTTAACCTTATAATTAAGGCTCATGACAATCAGTAAATTAAAAGGGAAAATATTATAAGACTAGTGCAAAGTGCTGGTCCAAAAATCAGCTTTTCTAACTAAAAATTAGATATTAGAATATACTTTATCTTCTCTATTCATAATGTTGGCCCACATCTTATTTAATTGTAGTGTGCTAATTCTATATCGATTATGCAATGTGTAATTTTTCCACAATGACCATAACTGATAATAATGAATAAAAATTACTTACATTATTTCTCTGAAAATGGGAATCAGCAAAATTTTACAAATAAAGTGATCTGAACGGCATCATCTTTTGGGAGTTCTCCCCCAAAATGGGAGGCTTTCCACTAACAGGCAGGAAAGACTATCTAACACTAGACAAAAGGTGTAACCAGGACTGCAAAACAGACACTACAGAGGAGGCAAAGTACCTCTGGGCTTGTTTTCTACATTTTCTACATGGTGCCACTACAGCAATTCGGGAAAAGAAAAATTACATCAATCTACCATCTCCAAATCAAGACTTCCAATATCGATACTGCAACTCTCTTTCCACCCTCATCTGTACAATAATGCCTACCACTATGAAGGTGCAGAAAGCAGATAATTAATAATGATTATCTTATACATTTAGCAAACTCTCATCAGGCTTCTCCTATTTGAAAGTTTTACCTAGATAAACTGTGAGTAAAATCAGCTTTGAACAGAGAAAAAAAAATGTAACGAAATAGCATCAATTTAACTATTCAAAAGTTAACAAGATTAAACAAAATACATTAAAATCAGAATAAGCCTACTAACAAAAAAAGGAACATAATATTACTTTAATATATCAGGAAAATTACTTGAGGCAGTTGGAGTCAAACTTTTTCTTATTCTTTATCCTCTTTAAATTTTATGACTACTTGTTCCAAACATAACTAAGGAAAATGACATGATGACATGATGGACAAATCTGTATTTGAAACTCATCAGCATAGTTTGAATATTAAAAATATTATGTATACTATAGTAGTCATGACACTGCAATTTTATGAAATACTTCCACAGTCTTTAGATACAACTCCTCTGTCCATAGTGCCATAATAGTTGAAAGTCAAAACACTTTCAGCAGCAAAGGCCTCAAGCATTTCTCTACAACAGCAGATGTAACTACTGTATCTTTTCCAGTATTAGCAGGTATGACACATTTTTCATCAATTCAAGAAATGTGTTTAATACATATTTCCAGAAAGAGAAGACAACAAAAAAGAAAGTTAATTACCACTTGGCTAATATACCATAGGCGTAGTCTGTACATACATTCTCATTTTAAACACATATAAAATACATAAATAAATATGTATGTAAATAATACATATACAAACCTAAAACCTGAGAAATTTTTGACTAAGCAGTATCTATAGAGCACATGTTTAAACTCTGTCTTCCCAAGTGCTAATGAGGATAACATCAGACCATCTAAAAAGACAGTGAAAGCGAGCTGATATGGACCAAGTTACTGGTAAGCAAGCTCTTTCCCTTCTCTCAAATGATATCCCTCTGGGATGGAAGTCTATAGCAGATGTTTCTAAAGCATGAACCCCACAGACTGCCAATTAGCAGTACAACATCACTGTCAACTAGGCAAATCTCAGAGCCCTTCATGCAAACATCAAGCACTGGACTACATCACGAATGCTGTGCCCTCCACAATGGCACAAACTGCTGATATACCTAGAGGCACGCAGTGCAGACACAACATTTGGTGAAGTAGTCCAATAGTTGCTGTTTGCATGGAGGGTGGAGTGTCCCCATAGAAGCAAAGGAGGTCCCGATAACAAGGTTCGCATTCCTATGCACCCCACTACCCACTGCCTTAGCATGGAAATGCCCACTTCCTTAGATCCGCCAACCATTGACACAACTTGAGAAAGCATCTGAAAGACCTGGTCCAGTTGATACAAAAATAAAAATCTCCTTTAACACGAGAAGTATAAAAAGAAGCCTTAGGCAAAGAGATACGGAGTTGAGAGGAGAATGTGGACAAATTCATTTCCTAGTTGAGTTATGTTTTAGAGACCACAGTGGGGAAAGCCTTAGGATAAATCTTAATGTTTCAATAACACGTTAGCCCTGGGGAAGGAAAAAAAAAGTATTGAGAAGGGAAGCAAAGAAGGGGGAAGAACAGACCTTAACAGCACAAAACTCTTCTAGTCTCAGACAAGCAGCAGCCACCATAAAACAATTCTGGGTAGATGAACAAGTCACCCAACACTGAAAGCTGGCCCATGAGACTGCTGAAAAAAGTTTACATTCCACTCTAGACCTGGGTACTTTAACAGTACTTCCAACATCCACTTTACAGTTTCAGGATAACTGTGAGAACCCCACAAAAAACAACAGCCAGAAAACTTGGAAGTGAAGTAAGAGAGAGACCAGATTCTTTCAGCTCAAGCAGCCCAGTGTGACAGGTAGTAAGGCCATCTCAGAGGTGGCAGCGAGTTTTGTACATCTTGTAGGTACATACTGGCTTACAGAAGTATCCGGACTCAGCATCACAAACAGATGGGGCTAGCTATGAGATCCCTTAAAAAAGCTAGAAGCAAAAATGGTGGTTCTGCTGATGATCTAAATATTACTAGTCACTGAGTGGATGGTACTAGGGCTTTTGATTTTGTAAAGAGGGCTGTAGCGGGGCCAGAAAAGGTTCCCGTCAGAGCTGGTAGATTTTCTCACTCAGACAGACTCCATTCTTAGAGGTCAGGGAAAGGGTCTGGATCATCTCTCACATTACTCTTTGGATCTTTTCAGGATTGGGTCCTGCAGATGGGATCAGTGCTGAAAAGCTAAGTTTTGCATAGCACTAAACTTATGCTAAATGACACAGTAAGGGTGACTGTGATCTCAGCCTCCTCTAAGGTCTTTTTCAGGAAAACTATTGCTCTCTCAGGCACATGGCCCAGCAATTTGAGATATAGTAAGCACTGAAAACACGGCGGACTGGCCTTGGAGCACCACTGCTGGAGCACTGGGATCCAAAGAGGGCGCCAGAGCCAGACTGAGGGCACAGCTGTAGAGCTTGGACCCCATTTTTACATTGGTGGGACTCAACACCATCAGCAGATGGCAGACAAGTCAGGTTCAGAATCCTCATCCAAGTAAAGGAGGGAATTTGGCATCCCAGCAATTAGATGGATTTTAGCTGTTACACAGAAATGAAGTAAGTTCTGAACCTAGAAGACAACTAAGGAGCTCCTGTGGAAAGAAGGCATGTGAATGTAGGGGTTCAGGGTTTGTCTCTTAAGTTTTAAGCATACTCCAAATAGGAACAATAGTTGTATCTTCAGATTTGATACTTAACCTCTGATGGTCTCATTCTGTTTTGTTGTATATTACTGCTGAAATAAACCATGTGCTAACAAGTAATGAGTATCTCAGAGCAACAATATTCATGTCGATATCTCTCCTCTGCATACAATCTCTTTTGCAACTAAACTCAGAACTATAAAGGATAAGTAATATTCAGTGCTACAGTAATGTTAGCACTTACTGTTATTACGGTTAGTAAAATTAAAATAAACACAATATAAAATTAATTTCAGGAGGATATGAAAGAATTGTCATTATTCAAGTTGAGACTACCTCAACTATCCTACTGCTGTTTGACCATATCTGAGAAAAGAAATGACAGCGAGACTCAGCCATACACTTCTCTCATTGTTTGATGATAAATGGTGTAAAAGCACGGAACATCAAAATCTAAGATCTATACGACCTAGTTCACTACACTCATACAATTTTTAGAGTTAATCCTTTATGTCTTGTCTTACAATAATAATTGCACAGAATATCTTTGGTCTGATCACATTATTGCAATACTTGTGTATATGCCTAGTACTTTTTGTTCATACATAATATTCAGACAGAAACACAAATATAATACTATGGGTCAGCTAAGATTTAGTATTTAAGATTACATACTATAAAGAAGCATTACAGTGCTGAGAAGTGTATAATACTGAATTACAGTGAATTGCACATGTGTCTGGGAGTTAATCCAACATTTCTCCATGAATGCTGGAAAACTCAAAAATAATGTAAAAACATGAACAAAAATTCTAAAAACTGACTTTATTCCCACTTCCTTTTATATTATCCCTACATACATGAGAGGCATGAGAAAGCATCAAGCACTTTCTTACCCTTTCCTTCTAAGATGCCTATGTACATGCTTCTCATTAAAACCTAAGAATAACTAAAATGGTCTGGATAAAATAAAATATTCATGGATTAAATACGATGGGTTAAACCACCTTAAATGGTCTTGAGGCCTCCTCCACCTGCCTGAAATATATGGATTTGTGTACTATATGAACATAAATAGGTGGATGAGCTGCACCAGAAAATAAGGTAGTTTTGACTAACATTTCTGAAAGAAGCAGGATTCTCCTTGCAGTCTGCAAAGGTGCTAAGATCTACAGAAAAGAAGATACCAACTGTAAATGACTTTCTACCAGCTCCAGGTTTTTCGTGAGTTTGCCAAACCTGACCACCCTGACACACAGATGCCCTCCTCAAAAAATAAATAAAATTATATATATATATATAAAAAAATATAAAATTTAAATATAAAGGGATCTTAAAAGAAATCACACACAAAGGTATAAGATTTTATCCTCACTCAATTTTTTTCCTCTAAAATTTCCACCTGCTGCTCTCATGAAATACAACTTCCCTAGTATTACACTACATCAACCTTTGCTATATGAATGAAGTAACAAATCTGATTTTTCTAAACAGCCTTAATATATAGTTCTATCTGCAGTTAAAATATTATAATGAAAAAGTCAGCAATCCATTTACATGCAGGTTCCCAACAAGCTTGCTGAAAGGCAGGAAAGAAAACTTCCAATTCTGTAAGAAAAATCTTAATTAAACCAAGGCTCCAACCTAGTGGTACTTAGGCCTCACAATCACTTGACTTTGTTGCCACACATTTAAAAGTTAAATTCCATCCACTGGAAGGTGCTAAAATGCACAGTCTCCTTTGCCTCTTAGGGTGTGGTGTTTTTTCTTTTTTTTTTTTAAACCATTTTCATAGTGCAAACCGTAATAATATATCTCTTGTGAAAAAGAACTGGTACACAAAATATTCCTGAATGTTCAATGATGCAGTTAAGCCTGCATCAGAACAAGAACATTCTAAAACTTAGCAAAATTCAACCAAGACTGATCACAACATTAAAACAGTAGAAAGATTTTCAGGTTTTCTGAAACTTTTTGTCTTCTTTTCTTGTTAAATGCATCAGGCCAGATTTTTAAATGAAACTGTCCTGGAGTCATCAACTGGTAAATCATAATCCCCAAAATAATTTAATTACTTCTGTAAATTCTTTGTGTATATTTCTGTATAGAATACAGAGCATACACTTAACCATTATCGACTAGAAAATAATTTTGGCTGTAAAAAATAAAAAAACTCAAGCTTCAGATCTTCTATTTTAACCAACTTTGTTTAATTTGAAGAACAAAAGCTCATCTATACCACCTTGAGGGAAGCACAAATCTGCTGTCTTACTGACATATATAGAAACTTCTGATGAATTAACAATTTAGGAGGAAAAAAAAAAAAAACCTCCTTTTATTGCTCCATACTGTCAGTCACTAGTTACTTATGACTTTCTTAACTTCAGGCATGCTCAGTCCAATAAGATGATAAACTTTTTAGTAATCAGTCAAGTATTAAAATCACATTTATTTTATTAACAGCTTTTCTACTAAGTGTTAATAGAGAAACCACTCCAGGTTAAAATCAACACAAAAGACTGCAAAAGAAGATAAACTGGTCAGCTTTATATAAGAAAGCACTACCCTAAACAGTGCACCTTTCTGACGTTTTTCAGTGATACCAACCATGCCTCTGCAGTAATAAACTACACTTTTCTTCTTACTAAAAATGAAAGTTTGAGTACTTGTCAGTGGAACTCCGAAGACTCAGCCTATTCCAGTTCTCCTCACATTGCAAAGACTGGAGGGAAAAAAAAAAAAAAAAAAAAAAAAAAACCCACCTGTCCTCCCCCCACCAAAAGCCTGCTAGAATTTTATAACTGTGACCATAAGTCAGCTTTAAATGCTCTGATTCAAGTCAGAGCATACTGCTTCTCATATCCAAAATTTTCACATTATACAGGCATGTAAAAATTACTGAGTAACAAGCTAAATAAATGAAAATGAACCCTCTGTATAACTTCTTTTCCCAGAGAAAAATAAGTTCCTTCACAGCACAGGCTACAGACTATAGATACCAATAATTCACAGAAACCTGTGCGGTCATACTGTTCCATTCCCTTTGCTGAACTGCATTATGGAAGCTAAAATTCTTGTGTAATTGCTTTCCTATTCAAGCAACTGTCGTAAGTATGTTACAGTAACTCAGATAATATGCCCAGGACAATCTGTCTCCGAACATATCTGGACGACAACAACAACAAATAAAGAAACTATTCAACACTACCAGTGAACTAATCCTGAAATATTCACCTATCAATAAAACACAGCATAATGCCCTGATACTGTTACAGTTTATTCCAACTTACCACTGAAAGGCATTGTAATGGAAGTAGACCAAACCAAGGCCATATAAAAAGGCAGCATTCTGTAAAGAAAAGAAACGATGTTTAAAACCCAGATAAGCCAACCATATGCTATAGGTTGAGTTTCAAATACTGTATTCATCTTTAGACATTCTATTTCCATTATAAGATACTGATATTTAAATTTCATCTTGAAAAGGAGGAAGAGCAAAAGAGAAGGAATGAGAAGAGAGGCAGAGATTAAAAAAAAAAAAAAAAAAACTCCATAATATTTAAATCTCAATTCTGAATTTAAAGGCAGAAATATACCTTTGAAGGAAGAATAACAACAACGACAATATTATCCATGTATTTCTACATCAGAGATACTGATGTGGTTTACTCTATTTGTACAACAAGAGGGAAGCAAATGTCAGTAGAAGTCTTCAGCAATTTAGTGTGAGAGAAAATGTTTTATAACATATTACCACATTACAGGTGTAATAATTTACATTTACACAAAAATAAACACACTAATTTCTATGTCTAAAGTACAATATTAATTATATGAAACTGAAAACAGGCTTAAGGAAGTGTTACTTTTTCTGAATAATAAACGTACAGACCATTAGCTTCAAACCTAAGACAATCATATTCTTTCTTTCTTGATCAAAATTATACTACTTATTTCGTTGCTTGTTAGTAAAATAAAAAATGCAGCATTCTGATTCCAGAAACCCATTCCCCTCCCATTTTTTTTTTCCACAAAGAAAAGTGTGCTTTGCTTCCAAAGTGACATTACTAACGGGGTTTAATGAATGTTTAATTACCCAATTTTACTAATAATTATTACATACTTCCTAAATTACTGAAAAAAGACAAATTGCTTTTTCTTTTGAAAAATGCTTTGCCACAATATAATTGTTTTCCTATTTAGCAGAGCTATTCCAATATTTACAGGAGAAAACATGTATATACAAGCCTAGGACACATTTTAGGCTTTCCTTAAGTACAGTTCCAGTTCTAAACAGCCATAAACACATCCCAAAGAACAGCAAGCCCTGACACATCAGCAAGAGATAGCATTTCCACTGTCCAAGATTCTTGGTCAAGATAATCCCTCTTTGACTTGCATTTCCTTCTTCAACAATTCAAATTTCTATGGAATCCCACAAAAGGGATCGTAGTTATGCCTTAAACCCAATTCAAATGTGTAAGGTGTAACCAAGTTTTTCCCAGAAGATAACCGGTAACCACAATATAATTCAAAGAGTAGCATTCACCAAAAACAGGACCTCATATTACCATTTCATTACACCTCATTTGCATCTTTTAAATGCAAATTAAAAACAAAAGAAGTGCCAAAGATCCTTTCACGAATAGAACTGAATCATAGCTCGAGCAATGGAGAGGTTCCAAGAAAATGCTGTAGTATGACCTGATACTGTGGTGATTAAAGCGCTACAGGATGCTAACGGGGGAGTGGAAGGGGAAGTACACAAACAATAAAAGATGATACTCTAATACTACCATAAAACCATGTTCCCATTTAACTGAATAAAAACACAGCATGCACATCATAAAGATAAAAAGGTCCTTAATTCTGTACTCCACGTATTCCCTGTTTTGCAAGCACGCTCTGGCAATGGAACGAAGACAAGTCCAAAAACATGAACATACATAATGCCTTGCTTTAAGAATCATTTTAAATGCAGAAAGAAGCAAGACAATAGGAGATAAGAGATTATGACATGTGCAACACAGAAGCCTGCAAAAATACAGCATGCACATAGCAACCTTTATTCAGTTCAGGTCATGCTCAGTTGTAGAACAAAACAAAACAGAACTGTATAGTGCTACCTCAGAAATTCAAAAACTGGAATCAAGACGAGATCACATTAACGGTGAGAATAAAAAAACCCTTCATCACCACACTGCAAAATACAAGCCAAAAAAAAAAAGCGCACAGGCAACTAAAATCTCTTCAAAGAATTTAATTTCCTCTTCTGATATCTATTAGAATTCAGGGTCCAAATGACTTACATATTGGAAAAATTAATCTAGTTGATTATTTGGATCTTAAGGGTTAACAGTACACAATATTCAAGGCACTTGACAGGACCAAAATGCAGGTGATTTGTTTATACATAATTAACATGTCCTATTTGCATGAAGCTTTCAGGTTGCCCCTTCCCTCCCCCCAGTAAAATACAAATTAAACATTGCTGCTCTCCTCTGTACTGTAACTGAACTTCTGATTTTTTTCTTTTTTAGTGTATATGATTCTCATTTTCCTTACAATACACTTGTGGTTGACCTTAAAAATCTGTTAAGCTACCACTGTCTTCCCAATAAAAAACAGGGCAAGATTTAAGACTCTGTAATACTTTACCTCAAGTATAGAAAGATGCAAATTCTGAAATGTCAGTATGGATCACATCCATCTGTTATGAAATACTACAGCTCAAACCGTATGTAACACCATTAGTACTGCCTGTTGATTGTTCATTAGATTTGTCTTAAAGATTTAAAAATATCCTTTAATCTGGGTTTGAAGCTAGATGAGGCTTTCATGGGTACTGGAGGATATTACAGTGGTTCTGGTTCAATATATGCAATATTTTTCCACCAGTAATCCACACTGAATTAACGATAAAGTTCATTACTTCAGCAACCAACTTTTCTGCTTGTATTGTGACATACCATCAAGTTCAATGTGCAGCCAATGTAACGGCCAATATGAAAGGCAACAACAGCCTAATGCGTATCAGGACCAAGTGGGATCATGAAGGCTGTATTATAACAAGTAATTAAGAGATCATATTTGCATGAAGCTTTCAGGTTGTCCCTCCCTCCCCCAGTAAAATACAAATTAAATATTGCATCTCACCCTTTTGCACTATAACTGAATTTCTGATTTGTCTTGAGATCAAAGATTTCCTTATTCCACTTAATAGGAACACAGCCCACCTTAAGAAATCTGTTTTCAGTTGCCTCTCTTCCTTGTATGTGGACTAAAGTATTTCACAAAAAAATATCCATCCCATGTTCTCCACTAAATATGACTTGTTGAAAATAAGACCTGGATTCAATCCTTATTATTCTGGATCCTGCTAAAAACAGCTGCTGATGTAAAACACAAGGCCACTTTTTCCCCTCCCCCAACCTTTTTCCAAATAAAAAGTAGTAAACAAAATTACTTTATTACAGTCTTTTCCTCACGATTCCTCACAATCCTCACAATGTCTGAAGACTGATGTCATGCTAACAAAACTCATAGGTCTGAGTTCTAAATCTAAATTTTATGTTATCAGATACAATAAAGATCTCTTTCTTCACTAAAACCTACAGTAAACTGAAAAAAGCTGTAGACTGAAACACTATCTCAAATCTGAAACTGAATATCTAATTTTTTTCATTCTACAGATACGCTAATGAAAAGCATACCAACTAGAAAAGCTATTTTCATGTTGTCAGTTACATTTTCTACAATCTATTGAAAATGTTAAAATGTTTCATACCAGCCACTAGATGGCTCAAATATCTCTTTCCATTTCACCAGCTTACGCAATTAAAAAAAAAAAAGCCAAGTTTGTATTGTTCTCTCTGCTACTTACATGCACCATGTAATGCTGAGCAAGATTTCAATTATATTTAACAAAAACGTAGAAAGTGTTTTTTTCGATAGGTACACAGCAGACAAAATACATGTTCATATACCATTCTATGTAACTGAGATTAAGAAGCAAGTTGAAAACTTTTTTGATTTGTAGGCTGTTTTTTTTTTTTTAAACAATTGGGGGAAAAGAAAATCACCACGTGATGAAAATATACAGTAGTCCCTCTCACAAACTTTCTGTATTAAACCACATAAACAGGCAACGGTCTCTTCAAAGAAGCAGATGGAAACAGATCTTCAATATTTGCTTTATTTTCTAGCTATTTCAGGCCAAGCTGAGGCCATAAAGACTTTTTCTGCATCTTCAAGCATGTAGACAGTGCTTCTGGCAGAAAGACATCAAATTAGCCTAACACAGTTATATTTTCTATAAAAGTAGGCTCAGAAAAATGCACCTGTCTTGTGCAACAAGTTGTCACACTTCACATTCTGACCGAAAAATTGACTCTAGAAATTTATAGCTACCATATCTGGGCCAAGAAATTTTCACCAGGAACGTACTTAATCTGCCTCCGTCAGTTGTGAGGCCTAGTTACCAACTGTTAGTGTCTAAACTGGAGTTTTATAAATGTAAGAACACACACACAAAAATTACATTTGCAAGTGAAAATCTGTTCAGTAGGCACTTCTAGAAAGTCAGAGAGTACAAAAAGAGGCTAAAGAGTCAAAAGCAGCCTAAGGGCAGTATCCACCTGGGACTTTCCAACTTAAAAAGGAAAAATTTTGACCAGTTCGGCCAGTTTGCTGATTTAGAAACATTCCCTGTCCAACACTACTACTCATGTTTGCCGATAACACCATTTGTAGCATACAGTAAGTGATCCAAGATATCAATATCCAGGGGGAAAAAATATATATATATATTTTCAGCTGCATCAGTTCCCCAGTCAAGTTCACTGTGTAGCCTCCCCATAATCAATTGTATTAGCACAAGTTAAATATGGAATGAAAATGAAACAGGTTAAGAGCTGTTTAAGCCAACGCTGCTGCTAACAAAATATTTATCAAACCTAAAATGAATCCTCAAACACAAAGAATGAAATCCTAGATAAAGGATTTTAGAGTGGGCCACATCTCTCAGTCAGCTCCATGGCCAAGACACTTCCCTATCTGCCCCACAGAAATAGCAGTAATGTTTTGAATGTTGTAAACTCAGGCAAATTATAAAATACTTCCTACAGACAAAATGCAACTCCAGCCAGACTGGTGAGTCTGAGTCCCTCAGTATAAAGTCGCTGACACTAAAAGTCCTACAACAGATAGGATCAAAACACCTGTAAGAGCTATTAAGGAGTACAGGAAAATATTCTATGGAATTCATGTCTGAAAGTTGATCATACAGAAATTTTACCATGACACAGGCAATCTACAGGCAAAAGGTAATGCTTATCAGCTCGTAAGCTACATAAAAAAGTTTTACTCAAGAGAAATTAATTTCTATGGTTCACTGCAGGATGGATAATAAAATAAAATAACACCCTGCCTGTCAACCTTCTCCGTGCAGGTCCTTAACCACCGATATATGTAGGCAAACAAATAATTTCTTCTTTAAGACTCTAGGGAGCTGGGACAAATGTAGGTAAAATAATCTCTTTATTCTATTAAAACGTTGATGATATTTAGATAGAAATCAGAGTATACCCTTCCATACTAAGAAATAAAAAGAAAGAAAAAACAAAGTCCCCTTGCAGTTGGTTAGTGGAAGTCTGAAAAAAGAGTATGGAAAAAAGATGAAGTTCAGCACCCTCGTGAGATCAGTCACTATTCTCCATTTGCTTACAACCCCCCTAGAACCAAAGTCTTTGATGACATTAAAATTGCATTCAGCAGGACTCTGAACACCACTTTCATTGCTGCTTAAGTTCTAATGGAATTGTTTTCTGGTCCACATTAAATC
The DNA here is from genome assembly GCF_036370855.1 of Dromaius novaehollandiae. Lineage (NCBI taxonomy): Eukaryota > Metazoa > Chordata > Aves > Casuariiformes > Dromaiidae > Dromaius > Dromaius novaehollandiae. Next base: position 123,527,636 of record NC_088098.1, read on the forward strand.
AGTCTGCAGAAAATGCATGTGGGCATGGGGCCACTGTTCTTCAGAATACCTAGCTAGGCAAACAAGGTTTTACAGTTTAGCTTATGCCCTGTAGCCTTAGGGTCTCTCAGACACCTGTTTGAAGTACGAGAACAGTTTTTGTGTTCAAACGTGTGAATATGTTTACTTCTTCACTCAAACACTAAAGATTAAGTTTTGACACTACAGTACCCAATACTTCCTCCTGACACTACTCAATATATAACAACAGTTCCCTGGAGAATATGTACTGCATAAAAATTTCCACTCAGGCTCTTATGCATAAACAGCTACATACCTTTGGGAGCTGACAAGCTCTAGCAGTTCCAGTTGCAAAGATTATAAGGATTTGGGAGAAAGAGGAGGGTTCAAATACAATTTTTTTATATTTGTACAAATACAAAAAAGAGAGTTACCTACCTACACGTTCTACATATTCCAAACACCTGCAAAAATACTAAGAACTCTGTAAGGGTGGTATTACAACTGAATAGCATTAGCTTTCACTAAGGCATCAAGGTCATCAAGAAATTTTCTACTATCTGGAAAATCATTAGGTTTATGAAGGATCTACACAAATATCTTTAAAGCTATACAAAACATATTTGCATGATAATAACAACATTCAAAAAATTGTAGGTGTGTGCCTATATCCTAGGAGCCATGTAAAAGCAACTAATATATAAAAGTCATTATTTCTATGACAAATATATTCTCTGACATTTCCAATGGATTCATCAATGTAACATATTGGTAAATAATTACAAAGTAATTTTCATCACGTCTCTAATAAATTTATTTTTTCAGAGAGTAAACATTGCCAAAATACACCTACTACTTGTAGAAAAAGACCGGCTAATATACCATTCTTAGTTCATAAAAAAAATACAAAAAACAGAACTTAACATATTTTTTTACATTACAGGCAGGATGCACATAAGAAGATTTTCAACAACTGGAGAAAAGATTACAATTTGTGTGCATCAAATTCAAGTCTTAACTAACCTTAAGTTATCACAAGTTATATACTGCATCATAAACTCAGAAGCAAATTCATAACAGTATTTATATAAAAGTTGAGCCCAACAAGTATTTTAAGAAAACGTTCAGAACGACTCACAGGTTACTGCATTTCTTATCCATTCCTTAGCATTTCCAGCTGCACCCATCACCCCCAATCAGAAAGCTGATCCATGCACAGAAGGTAGGCCAAATTAAGCACTTCACTCATGAATAAAGAAACCATGACTTCATGAAACAGGTAAGCTCAGCTGCTTGTGAATCTTCCCTTTGGGAACCATGACCAATCCCCGCAGCCACACAGTTCTTTCATAGAAAAGTACTTCATACTCTTAATGCAAAACACAAAATAAAAAGAAAGTTTTTCTTGTAAATTGTACTTATCTTTTACTGACTATTCTCCGTTCCCCATTCTGCCTTCTTCACACGCCATGTTTAGGGAAGATGGTGTGCTTGTCCATAGTCCCTGAAACGCTCCGCCAGCCACTCGTTTCCCTTTCCTCTGTAATTTCTCTCTGAACAAATGCTACCCAACTTCTCTGAAACACTAATGTCCTACCATTTTCACCCATGGACTAAGACACATTTAGCAAAGCCTGCTTAAACAAACTGAAGATGGGAGCTAGTTTCAACACTGCCTGTGGCTCATCAGTGCTGTCTGTAAAAAATACATGCTGTCGCACAGAGAAAGACAAGGTATATCAAGAAAAGACTGTTAGTGAATTATCAAAATGATACAGTGACTAATTCAAGACATGTTCATATATTCAAAATCCCTTGGAGTAACATGCTGTGTCACGATCTCTTTATAAGGAGCATTTCGACATGGAAGACAGACAGATAACAAAACTCAAATCTATTATTTATCAATTGAATATGGACAATTTTGTAAAAAGGTTCCTATGTGGGTATTCCTTTATCCATAAATAGATTTAGGTATTTGATAAAATGCAATACCAAATGCAATCAAATAGCATACCTCCTCAAATTTGTCATTAAATCAAACTGCCTAGCAAATGTCTAAATATGGACCTCTACTATGAGTATCTGATTTATGTAACTTCTACTGAGGCTTGTAAAATTTCATTTTAATGTAAATATATATATATATATTTATAATTTTCCACTTCATACAAATACTTCAAATAATTTAGGATATCTTAACAGAAAAGAACACTTTCCTGAAAAATCAAGTCAGCAAAGGTGTTGTGCAGCATACAAAGGTTAAATTCATGTTGACAGTTATTTTATAGAGGAGATTAATCTAGCCAAACTCACTACACTCTTTCATTCAGTGAATGCCACAATAATCATGAAGCTTCTAAATCTACTTTGTCTGATTATGATTTAAGAAGACTCCTGACCCCAAACGGAAAGCCGCATTTGAGACTGGATTCCTTTCTAAGTAGTGAATCTAATTTGCCCTAGGTTAGAAAACAAAAACAACAACAACAAAAAAAAACAAAAAAAAAGCTTTCAACCTAATATTCTTTTTGTAAAGTAAATTAAGATTTAAAATACTTAATGAGAAAAATCACTCAAATGTGTGTATCAAACCATTTGAGTCATTCTGTATATATCGCTGAAAAGGATTTCCATGGATCAGTGAAGTATTCATATCACAATTTTTATAATGTATCTAAAATGTTACTGTAGGTGTTCCATATATACAAGTACCCATACAGTATCCTTTCCTGAACTGCCATATTCACAGGCAAAACACATACGGAATCTGTGACACTGAAAGAGATTTCTGGAGATAGTCCAGTGCAGCACCCCTGCTCAAGCAGGGTCAGCTAGACCGGGGGGCCCAGGACCACATCTAGTCAGGTTTTGAAAAGCTCCAAGGATGGAGACTCCACAGCCTCTCTAGGCAACATATTCCAGTGTTGAACACTCACAGTGAAGAATTGTTTTCTTATGTTCACATGGAATTTGCTGCATTTCAGTATGTGCCTATTTCCTCTCATCCTCTCACTGGACATCACTGAGAAGAGTCTGGCTCCATCTTCTTTACTCCCCCTGTCAGGTGCTTACACACGTTGACAAGGTCCCCCTGAGCCTTCTCGTCTCCAGGCTGAACAGTCCAAGCTCTCCCACTCTCTCCTTACACGAGAGGTGCTCCAATTCCTTAATCATCTTCATGGACCGACACTGGAGTCGCTCCAACATGTCCACATCACTGTTCTACTGGGGAGCCAACACTAGAAATGGCACTTCAGATGCAGCCTTGCCAGGGCTGAGTAGGGGGAAGGATCACCTCCCTCGACCTGCTGGCAGCACTCTGCCTAACACAGTCCAGGATGCTGGTGGCCTTCTTTGCTGCAAAGAGCTCCATGGCAGTCATGTGAGCTATCCCATGATGCTTCTGTGATCCCAATGAGATCGTAACCATGCAAGCACACACAAGCTTCTAATTCTTCCTGTTTGTTTCCCATGCTGCTTGCAATAGCGTACTGCTTTGTGGAGAGGCAGCCAGCTGTGATTTCCCAGAAAAGATATGAGAGATTCCCCCAAAATACTGTCCTGTAGGCACTTCCTTATCCTGTGCATATGCTAGAGATGGGTCTCCAGTACTGATTAGCATAAGCAAGCTAAACTCAGAGCAGTTCTTCTCTATGCCCTCTGAAGGTTACAGCTCTTCAACTCCATACCTAAGAAAGGACTTGGCACATGAAAGCTTTTCTCTTTTTCCAACTATATATATGCTGATCTAACAAAAGCTATTAGGTCTCTACAAATCTCATCAATTAAGAAACTAATGTATGCTCGCTCACACACACACACTACCGCAACATCTTATTTTGGAAGATGACGTTTGGTCAGTTTATTGAAATTTTTCATTCCATTTTACATGGTATATGACTGTGACCATTTAAACTCACCTGCTTGTTCAAAACATTTAATGAGACAGAAAAACTGGTATGGAATTCTACATTCTTGAGTTGCCATTTTTTCCACCCATTTCCAGCCAAGGTAGGAGTCCCACTGAGCTTACAAGTAGCACCATTATTTCCTTGTCAGCTTCTCACTGCTGGAGAATTACTACTGCAAGGGAAAAGAGCCTGAACCTCATTAATTATACAGTTCCTCGACTGGAGGCACTCCAGATAAAATGGGAGCGAATTCAGAAAGAGGCAAGAATGACAAAAAAGTGATACAAATACAGACAAGTAAATCAGTGAGAAATAATACAGGAAAACGGACACAAAAAATGAGAGGGAAAACTGTCCATGGCTGTTCCCTTGAGTCCTAAGCCACACTGTGGAAGGCAATAACTGAGTTGAATCTGGAACTCCGCTTAATGGAAATTTTCTAAATTGAATGTTTAGCCAAATTCCCTACGAATACAGTTATTTATCTGTTCTTTCCAGCTGAGTAGCTCTTCAACTTGTTGGACGTCTTCAAACGAATTTTATAGAAAGAAAGATGCATCAAAGATGAAAACCTTGTGGAATTTCACATAAAATAGCTGCTCAATAGAGAAAAGAGCCCCAAAACTAAGAGGCCTACTTTCAGAAAGCAGAGAGAACTCGGTCACTATCTTTTCTTTGGGAAGAGGTAGCTAACCTATTAGTCCATGTTTAAACCCCACATACGTGTCTCTTACCCAGAGATGATGTCATGGCAGACAAGATGCCATTTAGGATGCTCCACAGGGAAAACCAGAGGAACAGCAGTGCATGTGTGCTTACGAAGAGAAGTGGGAGAAGGGAGGATAGGAGGTGCTAAAGGACAACAGACTCAAGTCCATCCTTAATTAGGCTTCGTTAACTCTGCTGCTGATAGAACAAACTGCACAAACTGCTTTCATGCTAAACTGAACAAAATCTCAAATGTGAAACAAAATCCTAAATGTCAATTTTTAGGAAAAAAAAATCTCACTGATCACTTAAACTTTGACTTCACTTTTACATTAGACAAAATTCAGAAGTGGAGAAGGTTACTGCACACCATATTTTTGCATATATTTTCAAAGTATATCACAAACACTATAATCCGAATGTGCTGCTTAAAGGTTTAATTGTTTTAAGTAATGAAATGTAAGATCAGTGATTAATGATTGCTAGTTAGATACCAATCAATTATTACAGAAAATGATATTCTAATTGAGACTGTATTTGGTTTAGTAGTAATCTCTAAATGGGGTTCTAATTGGTGATTTGCTGTTTTATTTGTTAGAATGTACAAATACTTAAAATAAGATACAACAGACAAGCCAACAGGCCCACATGACAGGCAGCTGGGGGAGCAGACAAGATGGCCAGCAGCCAAAAGCAAAGCAAAGCAGCTGGGCAGCCCACCAACCATTCCCACAGAATATTTCAATTCCATCAAATCAGCATTTCTTAACAGAAAACTGTACATCAGTAAATTTTCAGCCCACACAGTGGATATATACACTAGTGAGTTTAAGGGCCTTCAATTTCTAAAGACAAAACAAACAAAGAAAAAAAACACAAACAAGCTGAGTGATAGGACACTTCCTCCACTCTCTACCTTCTCTTCTTTGCTAATTCTACATTGCTCTATTTAGCTCTTTCTTCATCTACCCCAGAACTCAACTGTCTTTGCCCCACTAATCCCTCTTCTTCCTACCATTGTAGCATCAGCTAGAGCAGCAGTGATACTGAATTAATTTCTGTCAACAGTTCAGCTTCTGAAAAATCAACCCTGAAAAACTGCTAACAGAAACATCGAAACTGTCCTGAATCAGGAACCCAAACCTTTTAAAATCCATCAGTCTCTCCTCAATTCTGTCCATTAGTTTATCTTACAATAAAAAGTTGTAAGAAACCTAAAAGTTGACAGCTTTAAAATCTCTCTGTCTCCGGGAAAGTTTAGGAATAAACTTCATTACTCAGGTGGTTAGTAGAGAGCCTAAAGGAGGAGGGAAGAGAGGACAGAAGAAAGAAGAGGGCCAATTAACTAATTTTATATTATGGGGATTTTCGGCTCCTCTGTGTTAATTTGATATTCCTTTTATAACACTCTAGGGAACTCTTATTTAAAGATACCTTGCTATGATGAGCTCCGCAAATTCATTTTAAATCATAATTGCTGTTCCTCAGTATAAGTGGATATTCCCTCATTCTTGTACTACAACTTGGCAGAATCTCTCCCTAACCCCTATACACTGTACGTGTTGATTCATCCTCCTTCCTGTCTCCTCTGCAAACAGTTCTTGGGTATGATTTTATCAGTTATCTGAAATTTCATTCTGCTATTTTACGTTTAAGAGGGGGATGACTGGATTCTAACAAAATGTCAAGTTGAGCTATACTTATCTTTTACATAACAGCATGCTTTCCAGTAAAATTTTCTATATTGTTCTGCACCAATCTGAATATTGTTTGGGCTTTTAACTTTTTCCTCATATTGAGGAAACTACAGTGATACTCAGGTCAGTTTCTTGAACACCATCAGCTACGTATATATGAGATGGTGTATACAAGTAGTTTTAAATACTTGTTCCATTTAAAAATTTCAGTATATTGCACAAAATTCCACCTGCTATGGTAACTTTCCACTATCTATACTTTCTTTTTTGTACTTCTGAAATTCTTAATCTAACATTTGTGTTCTATTTGGAATCTCAATATTCACTTTCAAATCATTAAAATATTAAATGACAGCCCCACATTTGCAACTCTTCTATAAACTTATTTTTAAAATTTTTAGGCACTTTCTAATGTACATAGCAAAAAATTAGATTTATTTTCCTAGATCAAAGACTGGGGGGAGGGGGGTGTCCTCAAAGCACAATCTAAAACTTTCTATTCCTTCAGAGAACATTAAAGGCAACTTAAACTTACATCCTGCATGCCTCTTTCCATCTTTTCTGAATAACCCATTCTTCTTCAATGTAGTCTTAATCTGTTTACCCTCTTATTTGAAGTAACATTTTCAAGAAAGCATTATCAATTTTCTTACATGTTTTATTAAGATCCAATTATCTACTGCAATAGTATTTTCATAAACAGAATCATTCTTTAGCTGCATACATGCAGTTAAAAATGAAGCACATTAGTACCCACAGGAAGATGAAGGCATGAAGAGAATGACATGGACAGCTTCATAAACCTATGTGATGATGGCCTTATGGTCAGCTAGCAGATCTCAACATGGGCAGGCATAAATACTCTACCTTGAAATGATCGACACTCTTGAAAGATTGTGCTTTGCTTAATCAAAGCAGAAACCTGTCTCTCAAATATACAGGAGAATGAATACTACCACGTGAAGACGACATGAATTAATTAAGAATTTAGTACTGCCAGAGAGAATTCCCAACACCAAATAAAATTGACCGCTTGGGGACAGACAATAGCTGTTGGGAGGCCTATCTGACAGATAAAGAATATGACAGAAAGGGAGCATAAAAAGGTCTCTTACAGACCAATTGAAGTTAGGAAGAAGAGGAGAATATGAAGTCATTTTCTGGAAAGTTGAGTTTGTGGTCGATGTCTTGCGAAAGCATTCAATACAAGAAGTTTCGTGGAACACTTCCCCTTTTTAACATGCCTTCAGCATTACATTTGACCTTTCTCTTAAAGTAGATTTTCTGTGGATGTTTTTGTGTTTAAGAACTCCATGCTCTATTTCATTGTTTAACATGGTAATTAAATATCTGACACTGCATCAGCTAGTAGACACGTTCCACTTCTCAACTTCATTTTTAAGATTTCAAAGATAGCTATGCCACTCAAATAATCATTTTTAAACCTGTTTAGTGCCTTCACTATGAGATTGGCATCTGATAAACAGATTTTTCAGGTATAAAATTCAGATCCTCTTTAGTAATGCAAACAATACCTTCACCCTAACAAGCTGTTTTAGCCTCTCCCCTACCCTCCCAAATCCTTCAGTTTAGAGAACTCTACTGTCCACATATTGTATATGGGGTAAAGGGAATAAAATAGGAATTCCTACATAACTTGCTTCAATTTGAATAAAGTAGGAGTTTCTGTAGCAACAACCTTGTCCAACTTAGCTTTGTGAGAGGTCGGAGTTTTGTGCCTTAGATTTTCTTACACAAGGCCACTCACCCTTCATTTACTGTTTCTAAATGCAAAGTCTACCGCATTGATACATGAGAAGAGGCATGTTTCCGAGTTGATTAGCAATATGATAACCCAGTCCAGCATTTTGCTGCTCCTCTTACACTTGACTAACATAGCACAGAGACAGAAAACTTTGTTCCACTTACGACAAAGTAATCCTTTGTGGGCGTGGCAGATCGCATTCTTCCCAATTATTATAAAATTGTCAACTATTTTCTTTTCACAGCCAGAACAGGCCAGTTACCACGAAAAGGAGCAGTGCTTCAAGACAGTGCTTCAATACCTCAGTAATTAACCATGTTCCAGCCAAAGAACAAAGACGTACCCCTGTTACTTACTCCCTGAACCACAAATATATCTTAAGATACACACACATCTCCCACTTTGTATTTTCATGCTATATATAAGTAAGCTAGAATTCCAGGAAAATATAAAATCAAGGCTTAGAGAGGTTAACAGGTAACAGTGGACAGATGCAACATGAATTCTAAGTTGCATGTCCATGCAAAATAACAGAATTAGCAAAAGCCCTGAACAGAAGTATCAAAAAATTTTGAGGTATCAGCTGTGCTCCTTTAGAGCCATTCTTATTTTACATTATTCTTCCAAGGTAACACCTGACTTGTCTGGCTTGTCTTCATGGCATCATGCATGTGGGTTTGTCATGAACTCAGAAGTGACATTCATTGTCTGTTTGCTTCAGTCATCCCTTTACTCAAGGCTCAGTATGGAAAAATTCTACAGCAAGAAGTAACTCAATGTTCTCTTTCTATAAAAGCCAGTGTTAGAGCCATCATGATCCAGAAGAGACTCTCAAGGAATACTTTTGACATCAAAGCACAAGGAAGAAAATTCAGAAAAGAAAAAGGCTGACATCCCGCTGAAAGCCATATTGTTTGAGAATAGTGAAGTGGAAGTGCCTTTAAAACCAGCTTTTCTTCGAAACTTATTTACAAGTTTCAAGCAGGTAGAGGGCTCTGTTTGCCTAGATTTTGAGATTAGAAACAGAATTGAAACAAGGTTATAATGCTCCATTATTAACTAGTCGGATGACTTCATTTATGTTATTATGTTTTTATGGATTTCAGAGAGAGAGAGAGAGAGAACAGGCTAAAAAGTGTACTCAAATTCTTGCACAGCTCTCTGAAGTAATTCTGCTCCAGACAACATCCAATGATTGCATTTAATCAGAAAATCATCCTTCCACTCCAAAATGTAAAGAATATGCCACTAAATGGAAACAATTCCAAGTTGGCGACCTTGGTGGAGGGAGGGAGAGGCTATTAAACACTTCAACAGTAACTTTTAACTTTTAAAATATTACTGTTGAAGTTACTGCTAAGAGTAACTCCATTCAATTTTCTATTATTGCTTTAAGCCTTCCCTTCCCAAGAATACCCTTCCCAACGCCCAACGATTTGTGGTTCAGAGGTTTCTAAAGCCAGACAAAATGTCTTCACATTTAATAGCTCTTAATGGATTTTTCTTCCCTGAATTTGTCCAGCTGCTTTTTGAAACCATTAAAACATTTGGTTTTGCAGAATGCTGCAAACTCTGATAGAGCTTTCTATATAACCAGTAACATGTAAACTTCCGGTAGATGTAGTAAGCAGTAATTTCCTACAGCCAATCAGTTGCCAACAAAACAAAAAACATTACCATTAGCACCAGTTTTGTTTAACGAGATTTCCCCTTTTCCATGACGACTACCAGTTTCCATCCCTAAGCTATAATGAGAACGATAATGGGGAATGATAATCAGTTTATCTTCCTCTACCCAAAAACAAGGTTAGATTAATGTTAACTGCAGAGATTACGATGCCCCCCCTCCTTTTTTTTTTTTTTTTTTTTTTTTTTTTTTTTTTTAATATCTACTGGATGCTGTATTGATCCATTTCCCTTTCCTCAGTGTTGAGTGGGGCTGGAATCACATTTTTCAGCTTGCTTAGTATTTTCAAATTTCCACAAAGTTCTGGTTACATCATAAGATAGCTAGGAAGAGATCTGTGTGTGATCCCAAGAATCACAGCCTGACAGATAAAAGCATACAGCACATTCCAATTTCACTGTCTGTGAAGAGAGGAGAGAAAACTGGACTCTGGACAATATCTGAAATACGGTCTAATGTGTGGTTTTTAAGTATCTGTGCAATTATCATGTCTGGTAACATAGTTCTACTGCTGTTTTTCAGATGACCCTGCGAATTTTCAGAAAGAAGATGCTAGAACAACGCCCAAATGAGAGGTTCATATGATAAGAAATAACACTCAAAATAAAACTCCAACTTAGGAAATAAGACTGAACAAGGAAACCAGGAAAAACAGCCACCTTTATTTGGCTGGTAATACTGGACTAAATTTAACTGAGGAACCTTCTGGCCTTTCAGAACACAGACTGGACGGAGGAAGAACAAAACAGGGTGTCAGACCCCTAACTAACTCGTATTCCTCTCGTATCCGAGATGTTGGATTGCTCACCAATCCCATTCCTCTGGCAAATGAGATGAGAAAAATGACACAGTATGACAAATAAGAGGGATAACCTGTACAAAACAAAATGGTACTGTACAGTGACTTGGGAATTCATGCCAAATAATTAGACCATAGCAATCTACAAAAGTGGTTGAGGATGGCAAGCTGATGCCTTCTCAACTTCCTCTGACTGCCAGGAAATCCATATCTACTTATTACAAGTTTGCAAGCTATGGAAAGACAGATAATTAGCTACAGCTTGTCTAGGAAGCTGCAGACCACCTCAGGATACATCTAGAAATACCTCTGTTCAAAATTACCTAAACTCAAAAGTTTTAATTCCTTTTAGTAGTTTTAGCATTTGAATATCTAGCACTTTTTCATCTTACCTTCAAGGAGAGCACTCAGAACATGAGGACTCAGTGTTTCAACACTGATCTCACTTGATGTGCTCCATGAAGGTAAGCAGAGGGAAGCAGACACCACAGATTATTTCGTGCTGTACCATTATGCAAACAAACAGAAGAAACAGAACTGATTTCTTTTTCTCCTCTGAATAATCACCCTTGTAAGGCTGCTTCACAGAGCAGTGCATGGTCAGGATCAGATACTACTCTAAAAACATTTCAGAGGTTTTGTCTTTTCTTCTAAAGGGTGGTCTTAGCCTCACACGAGCTACCTCTAGTTTCTTTAATGAAGAGTTCTCAAACTCTAGGATCGCCCTATTCTCCTCCCCATTACTTTCTCCATCACTTGTCAGTATACCCACATGCACTTCAGTCTCCACCCTCCCCTCTTCGCCCAACACATAGAGAAGATTTAGGCTGTATCCCCAGCAAAAGGAGGAAATGAAGAGGTAAGCAACACAAAAGGACCGAGCAAAATGCCTCACTCCCTCTTTCACTGAAGGAACTAGGGCTATATCCAATAGCCTGTCAGTCACAAGAACTGGAGATGGAAGAGGCAGTTTTCAGTTTCACGTCCAAAGCATACCTGCTAAGTGAGAAGAGAAATACTTGCCCTTGTTGGGGGGATGAAGACAGCTGGACTTAACTACTCCCTTACACTTCCTGGGGAAAACCAAAAATCTCATTTCTTCCTGTAAGCCTCTAAATCCATGTTCAGTGCGTAGATGCTTCCTCACATGCTCTTTGACAGCCAAGCCTCAGAATGGAACTGTTAGTAGAGTTGGTAGTAGCCAACTATGTTATAATCCCCAACAGTTTTTTATTATTTTTCCTGAAACACCCTTTCACAGACACTCAAGCTTACAGTCCAACCCTTTAGAAACACATGATAGACAGAACAGACTAGAGATTCTTCAAAGGTTAAAAACTGATCACGTTTACATTAGATAGCAGAAGAAATACAGATTTAGACACAAACCAGCGCATCATTCACTGCCTCATTTCCTTCACCACTCTGTAGTACTCCCTGAGAATACAGTATCTTTTTAAGGTTTAATTTTCCTACTCTGGAATTCTGCTCCTCCATATACAGAGGTTTCGCCTCGCTCCTCCAGTCATAGACTCCAGCAATTCCTCTGCCATAAGCTTTCTCTGGTTGATCCTGTCAAGAGTGCAGCCCACTGCTCTCCCTCTCCTCCAAAATCCCAAGGCTGTTTTTAGTTCCTGTCCCGCCCCTGCAATCCTCCAGCTGCAACTCCATGGACACTCCCCTCAACAGCAGCATCAGCTTTAGCATTTCTCCAACCAGGTTCATCTGCACCTCCACTAGCAGTGGTAGTAGCACAAGAAAGATGAAGATTGAAGGGTAAGAGAAATCATTTAAGTCAGCAACAGCATCAAGAGAAATGTCTGCATAACTGTGCCATCAGACCGTGAGATTAACCAAGACTTAACAAATTTCTATTGAATTTAAAATTGGTTGATCTAATTTATTTGAAAACCTGTGGCAGGAGTCTTAATCAGAAAAAGGCACAGATACCAGTGGAATCAACATTGGGAGGGGGGAAGGAAAATTTGATGCCTAAATTTAGTTAGATTTTAAGCAGATGTCCTCAAAATGAGATTATTGTACTAGAAGGCTTAGGACAGGGTGATTTAAGTTGGTACTGTGTAGTCAGAGTTCTCTATTTTAAATGCATAGTCAGGGGACTTTTTTTACTCTAAATGTCTTCAAAGGCTTTGCAAAATAACCTGCTGGTGTTTCAAATTTACAACATGCAGCTTACATGAGGATAAGTCTGAGAATGGTGATGTTGCATATAACCAGAGAAAAGCAGAGCAGAGCTCTGTTTCTAGAAAGCCAACATAATTCTCATTAATGGAGCCTCTAATGAATAAAGTGACATTTAAACATTTCAATCATGACAGATTTCAAACATTCATTGGCACAAATCATCAAGGCAAAGCAGCTTTTGAATTCTATTAAATATAACATTAAGAAAGTTAGGGACAGGAGAACAAAACAAAACAAGACCCAGAAAACATTGTTAAATAAGACACTGGGAATAAAGAAATATTACCAGGGTATGGTTTACATCAAATGCAGCAGAATACTGCTGCTATATGTCTGAAAGATCATTTAAAAAATTAAAATGGAAATGTCATTTCCAGCAAGAACAAATTAAAATACTCCAAATTTGAAAAATATAACACTTCTTTGTTTCTAAGACTAAGTAAATATTTCACCTACTAACGAAAAAGAACCTTAAAACATAAGGCATTCATGTTAGCAGAAAAGAAATGCTACTTGTTATTGAGACAAAAAAAATCTCATCACTCACGATCAAACTGGAATCTACAAACTACAAATAAGAGAAAAAAAGTGTAGTGTATTTTGGTTTTATCTTTTCCATGCGAACAAAGAGTAATTATATAGAATATGTACGAATTGTACTATTTCTATGGTTTCTATAGTTTCTACAAACAACAGAATACTTTTTCAAAAGCAAGCCTCGCATCCACTATTGATACGGTTATTTAAATATATAAAGAAGAGAAACATTAGATCATTCAATATGATTAACATTCAGATAATCTGCCCAGGGAATCAAGTTTCCTGTCTACTAAGTCAGAATTGTTCTACTCAAGTACTACTCTACTCTACTCTACTCAAGCTGCTCTCTCCTGGCAATCTGACTTGATAAGGCAGTTTCTTCAGTGCCACACTTTAGTGTCTCTCTCATTTTTGCATCCTACTTTCTCAGCAGAGGGAATGAAGAAAGGGAACATGCTATTATTCTATGAACTGGTCAATGAAGGACAAAAGCTCTTGATTCTGCACAAAACAAACTTCTGTAATAGGAGAATTCAACAGGCAAAAAAGTTTTTCTGAAGAGACTTTACCACTAACTATGATGGTTATTCAAGTCACCTCTATCCAGAATATTTAGAGTTATAGACACAAATCATACATACAGGGGGGGAAAGTGCCTTCCTGCTGAATTCCCAGGATGAAGCACAACCATTAGAAAATTTTCAGAATATTATTTGGAAACAGATGCCATTTCTGGAGCATTTTGCTAGGTGGAGAGTGGGGGATTTCTTCTTGTCTTCTCCTTCTGCTGACCAAAGCAAATAAGCTCCCCAGAGCTTTTTTTTTTTTTTTTTTTTTTTTTTTTTTTTTTTTTTTTAATTACCATTCATATTCTGAGTCAATTACAGATCTGCTGGGAGGCTCTGAGTTCCCATAAGTCCATTGCTTAAAAAGGATGACTAGTTTAGTGAATGCATACACCAAGATATTTCAGAACCACAGATACTAAAAGCAAAACTTTTTTGTAAGTTAATGCAAGTGCAAAACATTTCTAACAAAACAGCAACATATAAGGTCCCTAAAAAGCCCTAATGCTTGTTCTGACCCAAACAGGTACATTGTTTATATGTGCAGAAGACGATTCCTTGGTTTTGCATGATGATGGCCAACTGGAAGAAACAGAAAAAAAAAGGCCAATTTATCAGATTTATCTAGCATTCAAAGGAAACTCATCAACATTTGCTAGTTAAATTAGTCAGTCTCATTCTTTTTCAGATCTTGCACCTAATTCTTGCTTCCTTTCAAGAAGAGGGAATATGCCTCCTGTCATAATTGCATTAGATAAATCATCTATTATGAGAGTTAATTATTAGAACCTTGTACAATTTCACTTTTCACAAAACTATACATGCTGCATTATTTATCTGCATTAACAATAGTAAAAACAAGTATCTACTACTTTTTGTCATGGGACTATCAAAGAATTTTCTGTGTTTTAGCTGACATAGGGACAGAATTTTAGACAGACAAATCCCAAAACGCAAATAAAGCAAAATTATAATTCCTGAGATGTATTAGCCTTTGAAAACATAACTGGATAAATGTATAATTGCTTCTAAACTAGTTATCAGTTGTGCTTTACAGTCTGTTCTTAACAGCACTGAAATACAACATATTTTCTCCTTAATCTTTCTACCTGGCATGAATTTAACAAGAATTGTTTTCGGGAAAAAACTGATACTTCCTTCAGCTCATCTGCTTTACCAATTTACAAGTGATAACGTTTATTTTGTAGTATTGAACATTGAAAGAACTTTTTCTGAAACTCAAATACAGTTATTCACTGGGTTCTAGGTTTTTTTCCGTATTTTGTAGATGAAAAAGTGTTAAAATACTCTCATCATTACCTTTCCAGCATTCCAGAGATTTTCCTTATTTATTCAACATTTCCTTTGAAATATTTTGAAAATGTACACATAGTTCCTGCACCCTTAAAAGACAGCGTTCCAGTCAGTCTATATAAACATTTTTTGCTGTTTGTGTTTCCAGTTTAACATCACTGAGTAATCAAGCTAACTGATCATATCTATGTGATGTCGAAATAACCTAATTTACAGTGTTACTGAAGATAGAGTATACGAACACAGAATATACATTATATGCACACAACAATCCATAAATTTAGTCCTTCAATTCAGGCATCTTCATACACGAAACTTCTCTTAGGTCTTGTTCTTTTAACAACCTTTCTAGCTTTTCAAATATCATCTTACATGTGATTTCCAGCCATCCTGACCTACTGAAGGGCCAAGTTCAAAATCTACGTGTATGAAGAACCCTTAAGAACCTTTGGAGGAAAAAATAGATGTTCCTAGCAATAGGCTTCAGCAGTTCAGTGCAATTGTTAGATCCATCTTTCCTGTAAAAGCCCTTCTTTTGCACTGGACTCATTCACTTCTTCAATGGCTAAGCTATTCTACCAGACTAAACACTCTCTATCCTTTTGTGTCTGGATTAATTCCACTCCTGTCAGGTTTTTTTTTTTCCTCTTAATAAAATTGTTCAGTATCACCAGCTAAAGTAACAAGTACATACATTAAAAATCTTCACTGTTTAATTTGTAAGACATAAGTTTTAAGTTTCTTGTCTATCAACTTACTCTTCCCCTTGCCATGGACATTCCAGTATGTGGAGTCCTGAAAGTTCATTTTACCAGCTCAAACCTGAGTAAATTCATTCATATTCTCTACCGTTAAACTTATCCAACTCTATTTTCTACTCATCTAGCTCTTGAGATGATCTTCAGTGCTTTACCCTTTACCTTTTCCTGCTTTCCTCAAAACATCAAAATTCTGATACACTTTCCCTTTGGTGGAGAGTGATGTTGTGCTCCTCTTCACATCAACAGCAACTCTCTTCCTTGGATTTTTATTTTTTTTAATCCCTTCCATCATGCCTGGTGAATTTATGAACTGTACTGTCATAGAGATTGCTGTTGGGGAGAAATACAGTAAAAATCTTATTTCAGACCTCCCACAATTTACTCCTGTATTATTCTACACATTCAGTTCACTCTCTTCTCCCCATATGTTTTTAGTCTTGGCATATGTTTTTACCTCTCTTCCTCCATTTCATTTATATTCAAATTCTCAGCACGACTACTTCTTCCTTCCCTCAGTCTCTGTGATTCTTCCTCTACTCACCCTCCTCTTTGAATTATCTGTTTAGTCTCAAAGTCTTACATTTTCTTCTCTCCTTGGCTATCTCCTTTCTGTTTTCTTACTTTATTTTTTCCTCAGCATAATAGTTTGCCATTCTATATTATCACGCTATCTGTACCATTCTATATTATCACGCTATCTGTACCATTCTATATTATCACGCTATCTGTACCATTCTATATTATCACGCTATCTGTACTAGACTGACCGTATTTACGGATTGTTTTCCTCAGAGTAGTCTCCTGAAAACGTCTATCCCTTATCTCCATTACAATGACCTACTCTCTCCAGTATTTATAAGTTAGGACTTTCTTTTCAAACTTATCTCTATTTTACATTTGCTTTTCCATAACAGATGATAATATCATGCTTTTCTTTTCCTCTTCAGTGTATAATAAATAGGTCCTAAAGCAGTTACACTTCATATCTTCTCAGAACACATCTTTTTCAAAATATCTCTACTGAGAATTATGCAATCTTAAAACTATTGTTTTAGTCCGCAGCAAAGGGTGGTAGAGAATTCTATTCATTGATGACCATTACTATTTCAGAAAGAAAAGTGTATGTGAAATAGTAACAGTATCTCCATTCTCATTGCCTTCCAGAGCTGCTGAATTTTTATGCAATTTCTGTATTTATTTTCTACTTTCCCAGTCTACTTTTTCTCTGAAATTTTTGTTTATTCCATTCCTCCCCTATGATTTTGATTTTATCTTGCAGATATATTCTGAATTGCAGGTTTTTCACCTTACTTATTTCTAGGTCACCTATCTTATCTTTCAATTCCCTCTGTATTAGCCTTAATCTCAGAAAGTTTCACCTTCATTCAGGATTTTTTAAACTTGTTTTCCAAGATTAAGTCTCCTCTGAGCAAAGGGACTGTTTCTGTCTTTCTGTTCCTCCTGTACATGACCTGTGTTGCTACCTGGAAACCACTTTTTATATTAAAGGCTTTGTGTGTCATTTTTAGGTTTAGTTCTCCCAGGGACTATTCTGGCGAAGCTTTTCAAGTCTGTCTCCATACACAAAATTTCCATTCTATTAAAAACACTCTGCCACTCTAAACCTATTCTGAAGAAGTCAGGGCCCTGAGAGAACAGCAGTGTTTACAGATCATACTACTGCCCTCTCCAGCTTTAGTTTCAGGAAGCTGTCTGCTCCGGCACTTCCTAGCAATCCAATGTGACTGCACTGTTTGAATTAAACTAAGCATTTAAATCTAATTAAAAAAAATAATGGAAGTTTTGATGAATTCTGTCTAAAAACTCTACTTGGTATTTTGAGGTTACTGCAGAAAATAAAGCAGTTGTGAGTCAATGAAATGGAAAATTGCTCTGTCTTATAACAGACCCTCTAAGGTGCAAAATGTTCTCTTATTTTGCTGTTATCAGTGTGTCTAGTAATTGCTTTTTGTCCAACTATTTAAAAAGGGGGAAATGGACTTACAATTTGGAGAAAGAGACAGCAAAATATCCAGAATTAGAGCATTATAGTATTTTCACTTGTTTTCCTATTTCAGAGCATTAAGAAAACACAACAAAAAAGGCATTTGGCCTGTCAAAAGGGAAAAAGTACAGAGATGAGAAGTCGTACAGAAATATTAAGAGAAGCAACAGGCTCAGTTAAAAAAAAAAAAAAAGGCCTTTGTTACTTTTAATTGTTCAGTTATAAAGTCTTACTACTTATTACTGAAACACTTTCAGTTAAAGTTTGACAAATTATTCTTTGTAACATTTCTAAATAGATTTAATTATAAAATAGCATGGTAAAAAATAACCAGTACTAAACTATACTTGAGGTCTCCATATCAAAGAACAGCATTCTAAAATTGTTTTCTATAACAAGCCAACTGCTCAGCACAGACTGAGATTTCATCCCTCCTCCATGGCAAGCACACACATCCAGAGTTATATGAAACCTCATCTTCCTGGGCTTTCTTTGTCCACTTAATAGATTTTATTTTTTGGCCTCTGCATGTTTTGGATTCCCCTCAGTTTTATATAGACTATCTAAGAAAAATTAGAGGAAATTCAATTATTTGCACACATATTGCCATAATCAAGCTTTCAATAAACATTAAAAATATATATATGAAGAAGGTCATACGCACAAGACGTCAACCCGAGGTAAACATTCTAATTTATATAAGAGGTCTCATGTCCAGTAAACACAGGGAGGGAATACCAAATAGCTGTGTCCACAGCAAGATTGATACCATACCTTGCTGCAAAACAACTGTGGGATTTATTGCCCTCCCTTCCATTTCTTTTTTTTTCCAATAAGACCTTTCAGTCTTCTACATTATAGCAGTGTAACTGTAAGTTCAGGAGAAAAAAAACTCTCTTAAAAATGCTTGTACTGTACTTGCAGGAAGGTATTTTTAAAATCCACTGGAATATGGAAGTAGGTCTTTAAAGACCCTCCATGGAGTTTACTACACTACTTTGATGTTTTCACTCAGGACACATAAATGAAATCTTTATTGAAAACAGAGGTGATTAGGACCATCTTCTCTATACATATGATGATAGAGAGGTGCCTGACAGATTTCTTTTTCTTCTAGGCAACCTTCCAGCCAAAGTTAACAGCTAACAAGGAGTCTATCTTTGAATTCATGTTGGAGGATATAATTCACTAATTAAGCGTTTCTCAAACATTTCAAGGAACATCCAGATTTTCTGACTGATCCACTCCAAGAACTTGTCTACAAAGAGATATCACAACTGAGTAAATTTCTTTTCTTTTTAAGGTACCCTGAATCTAAGCTTTGGCATCTTAGTCCACAGTAAATAGTTTCCTTAAAAGAGAAGCAACTCATTTTCACAGGAGCTTTCTTCATTTTAAGGTACATTTAGACACACTTCTAAATACTGTGCTCTGGCAATCCTCCAACATGTTCACAAGCGGACAGAGTGTTTGAATATCTGTGTACCCTCCGCTATTCTGCCATTACCCTGATCAAACACAGCTTTCCATAAAAAGCCTTCAAGCCAGCCAGGATACTTCTTTTCGCTGAGTTCACAACTTCATACACCTCATGTATGAAAACAGTGCTATGTCCTCATGCTTCTCATTACTTCTCTGTAAATCTTCTGAACTTGACTAAAGTCCTCGCTAGAAAGCTACATAATCGGTCCCCAACTACAGTGATGTCAACAATAGATGGTTCATGGAAACATACTTGCAGAAAATGGCAGATTGGAGCTTGCTGTAGGTACACTCCAGGCAGATAGGATCTCACCTGCCCACACACTGTATCAACCTGGAGTTACCTGGACTCAACCTAATATTCCTGTCTCAAACAGCTTCACTTCAAGTTCTGTGTTGCAATGACTACAGCTACCCAATTTCTAACTGTGCATGACAGGTACTTGCAAAAGACCACATAAATATATCTTAAACAAGAGCTACAGTCACAGTGTCATGACAAAGCAAAGGAGATGTAATGAAAGTACCTGACAACCAGGCTCTTCAATACAACTCTAAGTTAGTTACTCAGTGCATAAGCACTCCTGTAAACACTAGGACCTCTCCCAGCCCCACATGTGAGGAAGAAGGTTTCTAGGGCTTCCCACCCTCTGAGCAACCATGACAACACAACAGATCCAAATGTTTTACCCTTACAACGATACACACACATTTATATAGACCCACATGCTCATGTACTGAAACTTACGTTTGGAAAGCCGTATCAGAACCTACATGCTATATACAGTGAAGTTCAGTATGATGAACTGCATTATAATACAACCACATGAGATGATTTAAGTAACTTTTTCCAGGTGCCAGATATGCCATGATGTTTGGATAAAATGAGGAATATCTTACTGCTTGCTGAGCTTTTAATCCTTCCTCCTCAGAGAAGGTCAAAAACGATAACCATGGCAGACATTAAACTTGGTATCTTTATTTTCTCAGTAACATCAAAATCCACAAGCTACAGTTCTACTTCTTGTTTCTCCCTCCCGAGCTGCCCTTCCTATCCTCTCATCCCCCACAGTCCTCCTCACCTCCCCCAACATTTTGACACAGGGTAGTTTTAAAAAGAAATCAGAATGCAGCACATTGCACAGAAGGCAGATTTATTTTAGCATAGACATATAAGAAGAAACATTGAAAAAAATATGGAGCTCTGAGCTCTATTAGTTATCTCAGCTTTCATCCAAGTTGAGATATTTACTTCATAAGATCTCCAGTCAAATAATTAAGAGCAGAGTTAAGGCACCATAGCACATGTGCAGAACAAAAACTGCAGAACCCCAATAATTTTGCATGACATTTTATGTTGATCTGTGGGTGCCCAAAGACATTACTGCAAAACGTACTCTATTTAGGAATGTGTGTCACATGCAATGCAACTCTTTCATGAAACTATCTATACAAATATTACTTCTTCAAAGGAAAGAGTAACTCATCAGGATGCAGGTGATTTTGATCTGGTAAATGGCAATAATTAATATATTCTTAATCTTTCCCTTTTCATTTCTGTCATCATAACATACACTCAAAAATATATTTTATGAAGTTTTCTTTTTCCTCTTTTTTATTTGGTGCCATCAACAAAATGCTTACTGTATTATCAACCAAAACAAGGCAACAAATTCTGGAGAGAGAAAAAGGTCTGATAAAAAAAATTCAGACAATCGGATAATCTAGAATATCTTTGGGGCATGAAAAAAAAAATGTAAAGGTCCAGAAAGGATAAAAAGAAAGATGATTTCCAGAATGAATAACATATAATAAACAATACATCAGAAGAACGAACAATTACTGAATTTATGCAACTGTGAAAAAACAAAGTAACAAAGACTAAAAACATTATATAAGGCAGCCAAAATATACCCAAAGCAACCTAAAACTTCTCACAATCCCTCTACAAGTTTTCTATTTATAAACAAAGTAGATACAGGACACTTATTTCAACCACATAAATTTGCAATGCAGCATGTAATTTCAGATGTGCTGCCTAAGTTTATTAAAGACTGTTGCTGTCTGGGTTTAAACCTATCTTATATAACAATCTTCATGTGATCCAGCAGTCTCCACGAATTTCTCAGTATTTTCACACAGGTGTCCTCATAGCTCACAAATCCCACCCTTTCTTCCCACCCTTCTCTCTCCCCCCTTCCTCAGCATCAGAAAATCTAACAGCTTAGCTGGTGATATCTACACCTGAAAGAACTAAAAAAAGAAAAAAAAAAGAAAAGAAAAACAAGAGAGAATTAATCTTTTAAAAAGCAGTAAAATAATGAAATGTAACTGCTTTTCAATTATTTGTGTAGCTCTGCAAAAAAGTTAATTATAAAGTACATCAAAACTGTATCTAATGGAGTGACCAAAAATACACAGCAAACTAAATTTTCTTGACTAAAGGATATCCTATAGATGTTGAGTAAAAGAAAATGTGAGTAATAATAAAAAGAAAAGATAGTTGTGGGGGGAGAGGAACAGACATTAAGGAACAACAAGAAATCCTCTCATTTCAGGACAGTGGGTGGGGGACCCCTCTTTCCTGGCTCAACCCCTGCAACTTTCCACTGCAAACTCTGGACTAGCTTCATCGTCCATTAGTAAGAGATACATGGTTAGCCTCTGATTTCTATCGGTATTATCAGTTAAGTTTTTCCTGAAAAATATTTTTGAACTCTTTCAGGCTCTTTTCATGCAGATACCATTACGAAAAATTTCTGAAATGATTATGATAAAACATTTAGGACTACACATTCATAGGGGAGCTCACAATGAGATCCTTCTGTATGAGGCAATCTGAAGAAATTTTTTTCTTTGCAGAGGTCAAAATATTTTTGTCAACCCCATGATGCTTACATTCTTCTAACTGGACTTGTCTGAAATTATCTCTGCAAGGTTAGACTCCTGGGACACACAGAGGAAGCAGGTATGTGTTAGAAGTTGCGTAAAATATCAGCACATTGAGTACGAATAGAAATTGTTTTCGACAAGTCAAGTACAGATGGCACATTTTACTATCATCCAAGCTCTTGAAATGGAACTGCCAAACAATCAAATAGAGTTCCCATTTGTTTTAACTGCAGATAATATTCTGCACCATACTGAAGTCCTGTAAGCCTACCAATATGAACATACATATATATACACACATACATATGTATATATATATACACATATAAAAATTACTTATATCTTGCACTGCACTCTCTGAAAATGGCTGGAAAATGATTTATTAAATCATCTATCGCTTCTTCTAATAACAACCCATTAGAATACAAGCCAGAAAATGTAACGGGAGTCACAAAATATTCTGAACTACTTTACAGGGGAAGAGTGCAAACAATACAAGCTATTACAAGAGATGGTTAATTAATATTAATCAACAATCCCAACACTCAATTAACAGAAATCTTTAGGCAGACTCTCCAAGAGTACATGAGAAGAATAGAAGAATGCTCTTTTTAACCAATGTATTAAAAAAAAAAAAAAAAAATCATAATATCGTTTCCAAAAAAACTACTTCAACTGCCAAATGCCCTGGTGAGAACACTGCACTCGCACAACTTCAGCTGGAGTTGGGCTTCACAAGGCAACATGAACAAGCTCCCTGGGACCCTCCGACTGGATCTCTCCTCCACATGCGAGCAGAATACATTTATTTAAGTTCACTTTTCTACACTTTATTTCTCCTGTCTTTCTCTTCCCACTCCCTCTCCCCAAATGGGAGATGATGTAACAGAACTTTTTAGAAGGTACTTATATTCCCTAGAAAATGCAAGGAACACAGAAAATGCTGTTTTTGAATGCTGATGTATACGTTACATTTATGTCTTCCCAGACTGAGCCCTATTTGAAATATGGGATTATGCACACTTTCAAAGGTAAACATCTGCTTAAAAACACACAAGTGTTAACTGTGCGCATACGTGCTTTCCTACACTTGTGACTCAATCATGAGCTCCAGATTATTCCATTTGACACTGTAACGATGCTAACTGTTTTTCACATCACTGTAAAATTCTGTACTTCTATTCATTTACTGTCCTACTGCTTCACATGGACTTAAAGATAACACTCATAGCTACATTAACCGAAATTTCCCTGTTTTATATAAGAGCATTAGCTAACAGAATATTGAAAGGAACTTTAAACAATTTGTCATTTATGGAAATAAACCACCTGAGAACATCTCTTCTAGTAAAAGTACAAAGCCCGTGCAGCAGCTTTCAAGTGGTTATGATTCTCTCAGTACTCATATATATTCAAATATCTAGGCTTACATAATAAAAATTGAAGTAACAGATAATCAAAAAATCCTACAACGTGACAATTTATCTGCCATTTCCACAAACAGCGTGAAGATTTATTTGCACTTAAATTCATAATAAATTGTACACACAGGTGAACGTTTCCATAGGACCCAATTAATAAAGCAAAAAGTGATCGCAGGTATGTACTCCAAACTTATATAAAAATTAACCTATTTTAGAAACCCAATCATTTACATCAACATGTTTAAAAAGAAAAGGAAAAAAAAAAAAGGCATATACAGACCTTCCAGTAGTCAGATTGTAAACTGTAGTACCTCTGGTATGCAGATAATGCTGTAGGAAAGAAAAATGAATGTTGAATTTCTGTTTTGTTGCTTTTCTTTTTTTTAAAGAAAAGATAGAAAACCTTAAGAGTCAGTCAGAATGTACAGCATTAAGATGATAAATGGTTTAATAAAAGTAACATTGCCACAATAAGTACACTGCTGTGGGTAATGCATTCCTTAAGATTATAATTTTGTTTTATGAAATGTCAACCCAAACGAATATTTATTATTAATCATACAAATGTAAATCAAGCAATATTTTAAAGAAAACTTATAACAAAAAGAATCATTTGAAATTTGGGGATTTTTTTCTGGACAAAGCTGCTGTAACATTTAAAAATTTAATCATGTAGCTCATTTACAATGCTCCCAGATGTCCTGTAATTTTTAAAGAACGGGTGCAGAGGGACACATAGAGAGAAATCAGTTTCACATGCCCTTTCATTCAGTGACTAGAGAAACAAAAGCAAGTGGGAAAAAAAAAAAGCTTACGTTTTATTCAACATGTAGTAAGACCAAGACTGGCCTGAAAAACAGCTCCAGAACACCACCTTCATAGACATTAGCACTACTCAGCGATGAAGTTCTTAAATTGCTAGTCCCTCATCCCTCTTTCCCACTAAAAATTCCTGTTGACACATCTTGCCTTTGGCTAACGGGCATATGGTGGCATCAGACTAGAATGCAAACAGGCCGTATGTTCTTGTAAGAACACTGCGCTAAGCATCACCGAAAATGGAGTATTTTAGATAATGATTCATTGCAGTACCATCAAGAATTTGATTTTTCAAGTGTTTGTTTCTTAAGATTTATGAATGGTATCTACATACTATATGTTTTCCAAACATCAAAAAAAGTCTCTGCTTTGAAGAATTACAAACACTAAACAAATGCCAACAGATTAAGAGAGCAAGAACAGTATGTACTTTATGTGGAGGCTCATTTCCTGCAAGTACCACCACAAAACCACGTCTCCAAGTTATACTATCCTTCAATACCTGTCCTGAATACTCATTTCAGTAACTTAACAAAAAAAAGTCTTAGATTTAAGCAAAGTAAGAATAAAAACGCATACTGGCAAGACATACAGAGTTTGCTTTTCCAAAGAATTTAGCTCAGGATGCACCCAGATCTCTTCAATCGCTTTTGGTTACATTCTGTATCCTAGCGATTCTCAGTCTTCCCTGATGTCTAGATCCCTAAACATTTTCCACTGGATGCACGAAATTCTGCATGTAAGTACATGTAAGCAGGCTAATAAACAACCTGGCCATTAAGGGTAATCTACACACCACCCACCTGAAGCAGGGCGAAATTCACTGATTTATCATTTAACAAAATATTCAAAGTTTGTTTGCGTGTTTGAACTTAGTACCAAAGCACGGGTGCCTACAGCTCTTTTGCCCATCTTCTGAAGTTTTGGCTCTTGGTCAGGTTTGTTCTTAAAATATACGTTTAACGTCCGTTAAATACAAGAATTTAAGTTGCCGGTTCTTTATAACTACCTTGGGAGTTTTTCTCCCAGTAACTTTTCCCACCAGGTTACCCCCATGACCTTCCCACTGGCGGGGGGAATTAGCCCCCTCGCTGAAGAAGCCTTCCCGTCTCCCTGCCCCTGCCCGCGTTCCTGGCCGCTCATCTCCCCACAGCACCGACAGGCCCCAAGGCAACCTTCATCCACCTCCGCACTGATCTGTCTACGGATACTCGCAACCACAAATTTTTAAATAACTGATATATGCTGAATTATGCTGACAAGGTGCCCCTCACCACTGTGATTACTTTTAAAGCCAGCTTCTAATTTTAGTGCTCTAAACTGTGATTCATTTAGATGCCCAGAGTAGAAAAAATATGTATGAGAATATTCATCATCCTTACATTATCAACATGCAGCATCTGTAAATGTCTACATGAAACTAAGCTGAATAAAATCATTTAAAAATCTAGTCAATCAGGCTGAACATTTCACACCTTAAGAATACATTTTTCTCTTCCCCCTCTCCAATTTGATACAAACACATATGTATCTCACTAAGTCTAAGAATATTTCGGTCACATTCTGTAATTTTGTTATGCCGTATGTTCACCAGAATGCAGAATAATGCCCTCCCCCAAATATTTCTTCCAAATTCACTTTCCTCCAGGTATCATTAACAGCTTTAGGATAGAAAAGCTATTTGAACATGAGCCTGACTTTGCCTTCCCAAACAGGAGAAACATGCACATGTACACACAGGGGCACACAAAAACATAAAATAAGCCACAGCTAAATAAAAGAAAGAAAAGTTATTTCACTCAAGCAGTACCTATTCAAATTTGAAAGTTAAAACATATTTCAAAACCTTAACTCAACAGCACCACATTACACATGATTTAGGAAACTGAGAAATTATTGTAACCTGTTATTTTGATAAAGTAACTAAGGCAGTCTATTATATAGGGTATAAGGATGAAATAAAAAGATAAAGAGAACATTAAATTCAATGCTAAGGCCTTATATTGACAGAATGAAAACAAAAACCTTTTCAGTGTAATAGTTAAACATAGAGGAATACTCACACAGTCATACTCAGTAGACAAGAGAGCTAAAATATAAATTTCCCTATAGCAGTTAAGGTACTGCTAGTAAGTTCACAAAATGTCAATTATTCAAAAAAATTACAAGAACAGAGAAGCAACAGAAGACTGAAAAAGAAAAAACCTTTACTGTCATTCTGTGACCAAAACCATTTCTTATTCAAGTATAGAAAAAAGGAAAGGTATATCCTTTATTCCTGTTCCTAACTCTAGGCCAGCCAGAGCATGCATGGCCTCCTTTCCCAGCCAAACAGAGACAATGCAACAGAGCTAAGAAGCACTGAAAAAAAGGGAGAGAAGAGACCTAAGGACATTCACTGTGTTCAGATCTGATAAAGAACATGTCAGGGGAGGAGGAAAGTTAGGAGATGCAGGAAAACAGGCTCCACTAACACCTCTTGCTCATAAAGCGACTTGCCAACAGAAGTTCTAGCATCTCCATTTAATATGGTTGGAAAAGCTTGCAGATTAAAGAAAGGAGTCTTTGTTTCATGATATGCCACCAGGTTTCCCTAGAGTACTGACATGTGCAAATCATTTCCTTTTCTACCTCTCCCATTCCTCAACAAAATTAGCAGTTTCCCAAAGAAACAGTCTCACACTACCACTAAAATGACTACATACACCATACCTGGAAAGCATGAACTGCTGAAGGACATTTCATAGATATAGAATATGAAGAGAAGACCTCCCCTGTAAGGAAGGTCTTGTTGTTCTTCTTGAGAAAAGAATACACTACAGTCCTCTTCTTCAGAGGAGTGTTTGAAGTTCCCAATGACACTTCTAGGTTCAGCAACCCAGGTTCTATAGATCCATGCTTCCCTTCTAGGATAACAGTACAGTGGCTGGCTGCAGAAGAATACTTAATTCCTGAAGATCTAATACTAAAACTCCCAGTATTGTGCTGAAAATGCACAACAACAATGAATCATGGAAAGGTGTTTACACCTGCAAACAGGAACTACTTTGCCCTTTCCTCCTCAAAAAAGTTAGACAATCAGAAAATGTTATTCATGCACAACTACAGGTGTTTAACAAATGTTCAATATATAGTTGCCTGTGAAAGTTTATTTCTGCTTCTTACGAATCTACATTAAGCACTTGCTCCACAAGCACTAAAGGTTTGCTGTAAAGGACTGAAGGAACAGACAGAAAAAAAAAAGGGATTCAATGGAGTATTCTTTTGCTAAGGCCCATATGAAATATTCCTAGTCAAGCATGTTCATAAGAATCTTGCACTTAAAAACAGGCTTGAAATGAAATTCTGAAATGAAAACTTTTGAAAATCTAGTAAAGAAAAAAAAAGCCTAGTAGTCTAAAGCAGTAAAACATGAACCATAAACCTGGACCCTATCACACTAGTTTCTACTCTCCAAGTGGGTCACTGGTCAGCACCCTGCCAACATATATCAAACATGCATCCTGTGTCTATAGTATTGAAATACAACATTTTATCTAAAAAGCATATTATGAAACTACAAGCAACTTTTCCCCTAAATTAAAGCTTATTTAAGTTTATGACTACAGGAAATTAGCATGAACCTCTAGATTTACAAAATTTATTTTAGATTAAGAAAAAAAATAAGTAAATCTACTGAACAAATAAACAAGTTACACAACTTTCTTTATGAAACATGCTTGATCACTGCTATGATCTTAACAGGATGATATACTCTGATTTATTAGAAAGTGAAAAGACAATCACATGTATAATGCATTAGTAGCTTTTTTTGAAAAATATTAAAGGATACACTGTCATTTGCACCTTTATTTTTCATCCAAGACTGGTCATTCCCAGGTGAGACAATTTTTGCTGGAAAGATTTCTATGAGCTATTGCCCATCTTTCAAAACAGCTGTCAACTCCTGTTGACATGAGTAATCTCTTTTCAGTTAGGATGTCTTTTTTTAAACAAGCCCATATTCTAACGGTTTCCAGGGAGAATTAAACCAAGCTGCCTACAGGGAAAACGGTGATACTTTTAAATAATTAACAAATAAGCAAGGCAATGCTCTCTGTTAGGTTTTGAGAAATGTTTACCCACTTTAAAAAAAAGTGAAAGAATTCTCATCTAAAACATGTATTATGAAGGTTACAAATCAGAAATTAAAATATCTGAAATCTTTAAATAAAATTGTTTTTTCAGGTATTATAATTTTCACAATCATGTGAGTAATATGAATAATGGAAATTTAGAGAAAAGATTTTAAAAATCCAAATTTATTACTACAAACAAGTTAAATCAAGCATCTCAGCATTTCTGCCATGTCCAACTTACAGCGAGCCTTAAAAATCCATTTAAATTAATCTAGGGCTACAGAATACCATAATGAAATGAGTGTTTGAAATCACAGCTGAATTTTTCTGACAATCTTCTATCGGGAATTTACTATTTAGCTTTTCACATTTAGAAGTTAGCCACTGAAATTCCTAAGCCTTTGGAATCATTTTGTTGGAGGTCAAACATATAGAAATGTCTTTTCTCAGCACACAAATAACTCCTGAGCATCTTACAGTATGAAGATTTTGGAAGAAGAGGAAGAAAATTTTCCTTCTTTCACTGCCAATTAGATCGTATTCCTAACAGGATCTAGTCAACCACAGACAATTCTCTTAAAAGTCACAAAACAGAGAGACTCCGTCCAGACATCTAAACAGTGTTGAAGAAAGGACTCATGGCTTCTTACAAAAGGAGCTTGCAGTGACCTCCGTGTCTCCAGCCTTCTGCCCAGGACTTCATTACCTATCAAATAAGTTCTGACTAGCACTCTTCTAATCAAGATCTCTCTCTCTCCAAAACCTGGCAATTTATGTTATTTCCCAACAACCCTTATGCTGCGACTCTTGGAAAGACTAAAACCTACTGAGTGGCAGACACACCATTTACCATCTTACCTTGAATAATGGCTTAATTTGACCCAAAGGTACCCACAGCTTGTCAGATCATTCAGAGTCAGCTATGTCATTTGATGAGAATACAAGAGTGTTTACCTAAAATAGTTCCAAAAAGAAAAACAATCTTTTCACCACCCTAAAGAAATAAAATTATACTGGGCAGTATATATAAACTCCTGAACTGTCCCAGAATCTGAGCCAGTTTAGGAATCTATCTTACAAACCTCTGCCACCTAATGCAGAGCTGACCCTCGGTGAGTTCATACAGTTACATTCTGCTCGTTTCTCGTATTGAAAAAGGTTTTGCACCCACCAGCAACGGGCCACTTTGCAAGACCTACTATATCTTTAATACAAGATGGAACGATCTGGCATTGATTATTTGCTCTGTAAGACTCCATTTCCTCTCAGAGTCAGGACACAGAGTATACCATTTCCTTATTTCCTCCTGTTTAAGATTCCTTGATTTCACATAAAGAATATGAAAGATATTTTTATATAACTACCACATATGTGGTTTCAGGATCTTCTTATTTGTTTGTTTTAATCTACTTAATATATGAGAAAACGGCAAAACTTTACAAGTTACATATTTTTTTCAATAATGGGTAGACAATCTCACTCATCACGTCCAGAGTCTAAATCCATTACCTAAACAAACAAATGAAAAAAGGTGAAAATGGGGAGCAAAGCACTGACTGAATGACATCTCTCTACTTGTCATTTTTAGCACATCCAATCACAAATCACATAGTAACAAAAGGACAGGTTTTATGACCTACCCTACCAGACCTCTTTTATGACACCTGAAAATTTAGGAAGCCTTTTAAACTCATGCAAACATGGAGCAGCTTGAATTTTTTAGAGCTTAAGTAATGAAAATGTGAACTAGATACTGACACCACCTAGTGGCATCTTGCATGGCTAAATGTGACCACCACAGATTTTTGGCTTGCTAAACTTCTGTTTCATTTCAAACTTAAATTGTAGTAGGAAAGGTAAGGGCAAACTTGAATCTGATGACATAGCCCTGAGAAGAAAAGAACTATAAAATCAACTCAACCCCATGTTCTTCTCTATAGATAAGAATTTGCTTTCTTAAATAAGAATTTATTTTTTAATGTTAATTTTTAAACAAGCAAAGAGCATTTCTTAGTGCCTATCTGGTCAGAAGAGGAATGGAAAGACAGAAAATTAGGTGAAGAATTGCACAAGAGAAGTAAGGAAAGGGAAACATGCATTGTTTTAAATTTGACAATTTATTTAGGAAACCTAAGTATTGGTTAAACACCTGGAGACATTCGTAGATTATGCAAACAACCTACTAAGCAGTTCAGGTTTTATCCATATTGATGTTTTAACCTAGCAAATTGAATACTGCTAGGCTAGGGGATTAGCCAAGAATATAAAAGATTGAAGAGATTCCAAGGTTGGGTCAACGATTAAAAAAAACAACAACAAACAAAAAAAAAGGCGCACAACTTAGAGTAGCAAAATACTGCTCAGGTATTCTGTTCCAAGGCCTCAGGGGAGAGGCTGCTTTCAGTTTCCTCTAGAGACTTGTGCTGAAAGTACCAAGACGGCATATGATCAAAGGAGCCTAAAGCATGTCTTCTGAAGACTGAAGGCAGACACTCAAAAGCAACACAATCATACATTTAAGAAAGGGGAAAAAAGAAATCACCAAATAAAGTTACTCAGAAAACTATTATCAAGTACACATCCACGTCTGGAAATACAATGCAGCAGCAAACTGGTGCGAAGGTCACTGTCCCATAGTCATATCCAACAATAAGCTGCACAGGAGACTAAGTGGCATTAATAAGAGAGACACTGATTAATCATGATGGGGAGTTCGCTATTACAGAAATCCTTTAGATAATAAACTACTTTCAGTCCAGCACATACTTAATGCTGTTACTCTAGGAAAGATCTTAAAAATACTGAGTGTATCAGTGAAAGAACACAACAATCACATGAAGCTAAAAAAATCCTTCAAAGAACATACTCTTCAAAATGGCTTTTGACAGTTAAGAGTGTATTTAAAACACTGTCCAAAATGAAAAATTTCAGACAACCATTCAAAAAACATACTCTACTTACATTCTATAATAAGAATCCCAATTGCCAAAAAAACTATTTTAAGGAGAACATTGTAATTTTTCAAGCTTAGGAGAACATTCTTACTACATTCCAGAGGAATTTCATGCAATAATTTAAACTGACTAAAATTTAACAACAGCAACCTGAAGATGAAACAAACAATTCTAAATGGTTTCAGGCAATTACTAACAATTAAGGAGTTAAAAAAAAAAAACAAAAAAACAAAAAAACAAAAAACAACCTTAAAGATCACACTGTTTGAAACACAATCATCTCTTCCTCAAACCGTTCGGATGCTGTTACACCTGAAACCAATTCTAGTTCTTCCAGGAATCATCAGTAAAAGATAGATAGGATTGTGCTGATTGCTGCTGGGCTATGCTGGAAATATGGTCTCTTACATTTTATTAAATGATGTCTGCTACACTATACCTCACAATGTAGCTCACTGAAATGGTCTCTAATGATAATACTTTCCCTGAAAGCTCTGAAAGTTTAAGACATTAACCACTATAAAAAAATTCTGTATGTGTATGTACAGAGGTACACATACACACTGTTGGATTGCAACACAAGAACAGTGTAAACTGTTTACATGTTGATTTTAGGCAACATCTTAGTCAGTGAGCATCCCAAGAAATACTCCTTATTCTCAATTTTTTTCAAAATTTAGCCTAACGATCACTAAGAAAATGCCCTTGAACTAGTAAGCACTTTCTTCTAAATTAAAGTATTTTTCTATTAGTGCTTTTGATTACAATGCAGTCAGTATCTACATACAAAATGTAAGTATGATTATTAAAACTATAATAATGTAGTACATGCAAAATGTGATCACCACTTGAGTAAAGCAATAATAATTCCAGTGCAGTATTTATTATACTTTGGTAACTGTGATTTGAACACTTGTATGTTTTTCACAATTAAGTGCATTATCTTCTTCCAGGCACTTTGCTTAGAGAATAGCAGTTCAAGGTGGTCAAAGATAAAATTATGCCTCCTATTGTGCAATTGCTAGGAGTCCTCCAGGTCACAGGTTGGGACACAGCCAACATATACACTCCTTCTACAAAACAGATATAATGATCCCTAAGAAAAATACAGGTGACTTCAGAGTTCATGAGCTCAAACAACGTTAAACTAGAACCAAAACTTCAAAGATCATTCTCTGCACTCCTTATGGAAACCAGGGTCATGGAAAAAGAAAAAACATCTCAGTCAAACTACTGATATAGCATTCATTTCTTCTAAGACTATCAGCAAGATAAGTTTGGCAAAACCCTGGCCCTCCAAAGGAATGAAGTAACAGATAAAGATGCGAGGTATCTGCCATACAGTCTTAGATGGATTCACAATTCTGCCAGCATCCAAAAGCCTACATGATCTACATGCCTACATCAACCCAAATCATGCCAAAAGCCTGTATCAACCTCCTCTGGCAAAACCTGAGGCTGAGGTTTCACTTTCTGGGGCAATGTGTCCCTTTTTTGTGCTTGGTTATTCTTCAGTTGGTTCAGCTCCCCAGACAGCTGCACTTTCAGCTGTTTGGGGAACAAAGCAGAGAGCAGCAACAAGCAGATGAGGGGATGCCACCCACCAAAGACATGCCCAGGGAACAACGGTTTTGTAAGCCTCTGAAATAATCAATCTGTTGATGGATAACTGTGTTTTTTTTGTTTTTTGTTTTTTTTAAAGAAGAAAAAAAAAAGGAAGACATCAGATTAGGCTTAAGAAAATGCTATGGAGGAACGGAATAGTTTTCACTGGGAGCAGAGAATGTGCTCATTTTGGGGACATCTGAAGCCAAATTCTGAGCAGTAATAGTCCAAAGGATAAAAGCAGGGCACAAAAACCACCCTGGAACATGCTTGCTAAACTGAGTCAATTACCTTGGTTATAATCTCCTGAATGCAAATCAGTAACTCACAGTATTTCAGAATCTGCAAGAAGATTGGCATCTTGCTTAATACCTCCTCCTAAGAGTAGCAGAGTGAAATTAACAAGGCAAGTCAATTTCATAGCTGCAGAGAAAACTCTCAAGGTAACAGCAGCAATTCAACCAGGTTGCATTTTGGAAAAATTACAAGCTGTAGATCAACTTCAGATATTTTAAAGGCTAACAGAAAACGTCATGATACTCTAGTCTGACCTCACATATAATATAGAGAAAAAGAACCTTATCAAATAATTTCTGAAGAAAATTCACCACTCTTGTTTGAGAGCAGCATTTTTTTAAGAAGATAATAAATTTTGACAGACTGCAAGTGACAAAAAACATACATTTCTTGAAAAATTACTACAACATTTAATAGATTTCAGTTAAAAATATATGTTTTAAGTCTAAATCCATCTAATGTCAGCCATCAATTTATTGCAAATTCAAAGATAGCCTGCTCCTACCTGATATTCTCCCTGCACATGCAGCAAGGATTGTATATGCCTAGTTACTTGTAGTAATCGGCCATGAATCTTTTTCAGAGCTCCTCCTTTCGATGCTAGTAGTCCTAGTCCTATACAGAACTGACATACAGTCTTCGCTACTAGGTTTATGAGAAGGTACAAACTACATGAAAATATTAACACTCAAAGAGTATACTTAACTGAATAATCCAAGTTTGTCTATGTATTTGTGGAAAAAAGTTAATGGAGACAGATCAAACTGGAACAAAATATGAACATGCAGCTATTAACATATCTCTGTTATCTTAGCACTGCTAAATTGCTGTTGCTTCCATCAACAATCAGACTTTTGCAATCAATTAATGATTTTGTACTACTTGGTACAAACTGTACTGCATAATTTTTTAAACAAAGAACACTTGTATCACATTTGCCTGTAATAAAAATATACCTTTATACCTTATATATAAGGCTGTATATATAAGGGCTTCCAAAAAAAAAAAAAAAAAAAAAAAGAGTTGCTTAGCATTAGTCATGCTACTATCTTCTGATACTGTATTAATTACATCCTACATCAATTTCTCCATGACTTTGTCCAAGACTAGTTTCAGATCAGACAGATTATAGCTTCCAAGACCATCCTGCTTCAGCACCTTACGTTTCTGGAACTTCCAGGACTTCAAAATTTGCTAAAACAAACATCAGAAGGATGAAAAAGTTTTTGAACTCCCATTCCTTTTCATGCCCTAAAGATTTTAAAAATTAATTATAATTGTAATTAATATATTTGCTAACTAAGAATAACAGAATTTATAGAATGAAATAAAACTTATTCATACTTCAAACTGAGAATGAAATCAGCATTCTATTTCTTTCAAAGGGGCAAAATAGTTACTGAATACTTGTGTCTTTTTGTATTATGGATAATACTTTTACTATCCTTGCTTCTGGACTTGAATAATTGCTTTAAACAAGAATATTTGTCCCTCATTAAACAAAACAAACAAATAAAAAAAACCGCACCTTTAATTTCCCTTAGATGCTACTGTATTTCCTATCAATTCAAACTCCTTCAGTAACAGCTTCTTCCTTACGCCATTTGTCTGAATGTCCAGATGCACCTAATTTCTCATTCTTCATTACTAACAGTTTTCTCACTTTTTGAGACATCTTTCATGACTGTGAATTTTAGAGGCAGCTAAGAAAATATTAAATATTTTAGTTCAAAATTTTAATGTCTAAATATTTCTCCTCACACAGTTCAGCTTATGCCTCTTCACAGTTCTGAAAAATTGGTATTTTCAACCATCAGCTGTATTTTTGTGTTTTATTTTAAATTATATGCATTGTACAAAGTAGGCTCCCCATCAGTAAACCTTGCCTCTGATTCATAGCAATGCCTTGTCCTGTCACTCTTAGCTGTTATTAACAGAAGAATTAATACAGTTCAGCCCACAATCCCACACTATTTTTGCAAATAAAATATATCCAATAAGCTGTAGTGCAGTCACATCATACCAAGTTGCATTACGCTAATCAGAACAACAACGGTAAAAGTTGTTTGCAGAGGAGATGGTAGATGTTTATGGAAAAACACATTGTTCCATACAAACATATTGCTATGTTCTCTTCAGCTTCTTCCATGTCTTTGGAATCAGAAACACTAGTAACATCACACAATATGTAGGTATGTAGGTATAAGTTGTAACTTATACGTGTAACCTGAGATGTAGGTTCAAGCTGGCCTGCTAAGGTCCCTAAACTCTCCATATATTCAACAGAAAGAGGCAGATATCTTCAGTGGACAACATCCATCACTCAAAGACTTCTAAATCAACATACTGAATTTAGACAACTGGAAATTCCTCCCCAGTAATGTTAAATCTAAACATTTCCCACCTAAACAATAAAGATGAGAAAAGCTCCCACAAATCCTATCTGATACTGGTTTATGTTATGCATGATGAACAAGTAGACACACTGTATGAAAGGGTCCACAGAGCCCAAATCACTAAACATTGCTTTTAAGCCACCATCAGTTAGGCATGGATGCAAGCACTCCATCGGCCCATCTTATCTCCCTACTTCCACTTCCCAGGATTACTTGTAAAACAGTATGTTTGTGTGTTTCGAGAAAGGGCAGGGGAGGGAGGGAAGCTTGGAGGAAGGGGGCTGGTTGGTTTTCTTAAATAATCACCAGACAGAGCTGCATTCACGTTAAAATTGAGAAGTGACAACAATGAAAAAAAGACATCCTATGAAAAGACTAAATACTCTGATCTGCTCTAAATATCTATGTGGAATAAGATCCAAAGAGACTTTCTACCCATCTATACCTTCCACAACCACCAGAGAGGAGAAAGCTGTCAGACACTGAACCTGACACTCAGCGATACATAAAGGGGAAATGACAGGAGCTGAAGATCTAGCCCTATTTCTCAAAAAGCATCACGGTAAGAGCATATTTGGGAATCCACACCACTACCAAAACTGCAGTCTATTGGCCAACATGCAATAAAGCACAAGTGTACATAAAGGTCTACGTTCACTGGCTGCAATGATGGCTAGAAGTATTCAGAAAATTTCAAAACAAACAAACAAAACCAATGAAACAGAGATCTTTTTTTAAGAAAAAAAGCCCACTCTTCCATCTTGTATCTAAAACAGAACTTAAAACACATTTCTTTAATGCATAATTTTATTCTTGAATTAACACTTTCAGCCTTGTTTTAGCTGTTGAGATTTAGGACAAACATGGAAGCATGAGCCCAGCCTAAGACAGGCTATATAATTCCATGCACCTGTGTCTCCACAGTAATATTAACTTCTGCAGTTCCCACTTTTCTTCCCTATAAGCTGAATAAATTTCATACTTGTACCTGAACCAGTGAAATGTTTTGGCTTTTTCTTTTTAATTAAAGTAATGATCAAAAAGTTTGAATACAACTGTTTTTGTAAAGATAACATCATTCTTATTTTGTTACTTTGAACTATGGTACAAACCAAGAGAAAACAGTGAGTTATTATCCACATGCATTTGATTCTATAGTGTCATGTTCATCAAATGACAGCGCCCAATGACATTTATCAGAAGCACAAAAACAAACGAACAAACAAAAAAAACCACACCACACAACAACAAAAGCTTACCTTTTGGATAATCTTCCAATAAGAGGTTGAAGTGACCTAACTGACAAAAGAAATCAGACTCGACCTTTCCTTCAGCTTTCAATATTAGCGATTCATAGCAGCGAACAGCCTGGGAAAGAGAAATAGAAGGTTTTCAAATTATTATATTTAACTGAAGAAAATAATGCATTTTCTGAAAAATCCAAGTCTTTTACCAAACTTTCTCGTTATTTTGCAAGGCAAAAAGTCTATACACACTCATTAACCAGTCATCAGGATTAGTTTCCAAACAACAAGACAGAGAATGCCATGCTGCAAGTTTACTGATTCTAATACAAATTGAAAACAAATAAAAATGAAAAGTTTTCTCTTGTTTATTTGTGGACTCCAGAAGCATTTTATTTCCCAAACACAGAACAAACTTCTATAACACATTATAATTTGTTAATTTAAAAATCAAAGTACAACTTTATTCATTCTTTCCAATCTGCAAGAAAAAACTGCTTTAAGTAATTAAAGCATTATTCCACATTTACATTTGTTTTTTTCCTAAAGGACATTTTGTTATACCAATGATTTCAGTATTTTCTGCTAAGCAGAAGAATATGCTACCTTAACATGTTTGTTTAAGCAGTTCCTATAGCTTAGCATAATTTCCCAAGATCTAATTCTTTTACATATCTCTATCATGTCATAAATGCACTGTTTACTACCTTACACTCACTACACAGTCACTGTAGACTAATTAAAGCTAAAAACCTGAATCCAATTAGAAATGAATTTTACTTTGAGGAAAGCTGACCTAAAACTTGGTAAGCAGCACATTTAACATCAAAATATGTTCTGCACTGCAAACAGACGTTTTTAGTAATCTGAACTGATCGCTTCTATTCACCATGATGGTCAAAATCTTTAACAATCTATACTCATCTCATGACCCTATTTACAGGCTTGGTAAACAAAACAACAACAGCCACCACCTTCTGATCAGTTTCTCAATTTTGAATAAATGATTTAAAAAAAAAAAAAGAAAAAGAACCATTAAAGTGAAGTAGTTGACTAAACTCAAATGGAAGGGAAAGTGTTTTCACCAGCAGAAGACACTGTTGTCCTCAAAAGCTAGTTAAGATTCCAATGAATTCTGATTTGAATTCTAATTCAAGCTGGTTAATCCATGACTTTCACCAATTCATGGTTTGACTATGTTTAGAATTAAGTTGCAATTATGAACTGCTAGATTTTAATGTACTATTAAAGACCTTAATATTAAATTAAAAATGATGAGCTCTGTTAGGTCATTTTGTTTAACTGGAAATTTAGAATAAGGGGAAAAACGTTTAAAAATCCCTTCTGCAACAGCTAAGTCTGAATACCATATTAGTAGTTTTGTCCAGTTACTTCATGTGTGCTTGTATTAATCATCAAAATAGTTTAAAAAAAAGGAAAATTTGCAGAGAATACAAATTACTGACCTAGTCTGTGTTTTAATTTGCCATTTTTACCCTGCTACACTAGTTCTAAAGTTATTTTTAAAGATGGCAAGGCATAAAATAGGCCTTGCTGTACTCAATGGACACAAGCAATGTATGTGACCAGATGAGTGGTTCTCAGTCTGTATCACAAACTTCAGATGCACTATATATTTGTTCACCTACTTCCAAATCCAGAATGACCTTCTTTTACAGCTATTTTCAGAAACAGAAGTTTTGACAGATAAAAACAAACCTATGTTGTAGCACAGCTGCAGCAAAACGGATAACATTTATATTAAATTTGTATTAGGTCTATGTGTGGTATTGAAATGATTTAATAAGACCATTAAAATTATATATTTCAAACTGTAGATGTTTGTCCATATTTTTTAACTTATATTGAGACGTGTATTGGCCTTTATATCAAAAAAATGCTGCTTAAGATAGATGAACATCCTTTGCTTTTGGTAGCCTTCAACAGTAGAATTTTTCATCCATGCCACAAGTCTTACCTTAGCAACTGCACTGAAAAGACTAGAATTTTCTTGACACTTAATCAAAGCTACTACTCCTTTAATTTTATTTCCACCACTACACATACATCCTGAAGTCAGTCAACTCTCAAACTAAAAAAAATTATATCCCTGGAACCAGAACCAAAGCACATAAGTCAGAAGTGAATTTTTAGAAGAAATTCCTTAGTTACTACATGAGTTTAAACAAATCCTCCACATCCAGGCTCATCCGTGGAACTTATTCCCTTATCTGCAGATGTTTTAATGTGTAATCTTTTTCTTTGTGCCTTGCTTCCTCTCCCACTTTTTGGTCTCACCTCTGGATTTGTACAAATCCAACACAAATTCATGCTGGTGCCTCTAGCATTACTGTCACAAATATAATTTGCAGATAGGCCTTCCATTTTCTGGTAATATGAAATACCTGCTCTATCTGACAAAGAGAATATTCACATTGTGACATTTCCTGAAATGAATATATTGTCTTCTACAATTCAGTCACTGCCTAGAGCATACAGAAAATGCTAACACAATGGGTAGCTTATAAAATCTGCTGGACAGGAATTTTGAGTAGTTTATTTCCTTAACTAGATGGTTATGGTTACAGGTATTTGAAGGAAAAAAAAAAAAAAAAAAAAAAAAAAAAAAAGACTTCTTGAACAAATTAACAGGCTCTTTTTATACAGGAAGTTGAAGGAAATTATAAATCATATGCACTTAAACAACTAAGCATTTTGTGACCTTTAACATTCCCCCCGCCCATTTTAAAGTAAATCCTCATTAAAAGATGCATCAGTAGTGTCTGAAGTACTACACAGAGTAGGCATACAAAAAGCTAAGACCAAGTCTTCCATACAACTCCAATCAACTCTCAGCAAGGCAAATGTTCCCTTCGTTTTTAGAATACACTCTGAAGATACAAGCTAAGCCATCTTACTAACACTAATACCAGCACAAGAAAAGGACCACAGCTGCAAGCAGAACACCCCTTTTTCTAACCGTTAGAGTGAATTAGCTCCACTATCAAGGTATGGTGTCAGCTGATCTCTAAACTATTTGAGACATTATCAGAAAAACACTTACCTAAATTCAAACTGATATTGCAAAGGTTATTCCATATGAATTTTCAAAATTCTTCTAGCACATACTAAAAACATAAAATAGAAACCAAAATCAAGAGCATCCTCTTGCTTTACATCCTCAGTGGGAACACCAAAGTCAACCTCCTTGAGTCTCTGGAGGATTAAATACAACAGTCAATATAAGACTTGTCTTCTTCCTAGTAGCCAGAGTAGCTCAGTCCTGGTTGAGAAACTTTCCTCTCATCAAACCCTCAACAAATATCTTTATCTAAAGAACTGCTTCTGTTAATTGAAGGAACTGATGCAAAGCATTTTGAAAAGTGAGGTTACAACTATATGTATCTGTATATGGCTTCCTTGAATGAATACTCAAATACTCAAAAGATCTCATCTCAGTGGATCTATAACTGCAAGGGACATCTATGGCACCACTTGTGCAACCAATTTGATCCACTAAGATTCTAAGGAAGTTTAAAAAAAAACCCTCATATTTCTGAGTATTATTATTTCTCTATATTGTATGGATTTTTTAAATGCACTCAGTGGAGCCTTGAGAATTGCTAGTATTGACAAATTAACAAGAAAGAGAAAGACCCTGAAATGAAAAGGAAAATTGCTACAGAACATAGTACACTTCCTTCTCTTTATTCAAGGCTGCATGAAGATAAAAGGGAAACCTGAAAAATTTAAGAACTTGGCAAAATAATCACCAGCAGCTGCTTCACAGCATGGCAACTAGAGCAGAAGCAGGAAACAAATACAGGAATGGCTGCAGGAAAAGAAGCTACAGTTTATATGATTAAAAAAAAAAAAAGAAAAAACACACACTGTGTTGTCTGCCACCTGCTTGATTAAAAGCAAACTGAAGCAACACACCATTGTCAACACTTCTAACAAGACAGTGACAAAACCCTCTTCATGACATCCTAGCCAGTTACCATGGAAATTCTGATTTCACAAATTCAACAATCAATGATTACAGTAAATTAATAAAATACAGTGAAGGAGAAAAACAGCTTATTTTAATATATTTGTCAACTTGGAAAAAGCCTGAAAATATTTCTGAGTGTCCACAAAAAAACTAAATTTCATAAGCATCTATAAAAATGTTCCACCAAATCCCCTGTATGTTCATTGTTTATTGTTGCAAAGGGAAGAGGAAAGGAACTGGAATAATTTTTCCTTCTTCTGTGACAAGAACATTTCACGAATTTTCTATTATTAAACATATATTTTCTCAGAGAAAAAAAGGAAAAAGAGAAAAACACACGTAAACTCCATGAAGCAAATACCAGTTTGGGCTATTATTAGCATGATTTCCTACCATGAGGAAAAGACGACTGATTTGGGAACGCCATATAAGAAAAAAATCCAGCAGATAAAAAGAGAATTCTAAATACTCTATGCAGAAGCCATTGATACCTATTACAGTTCTGTTTCATAAAGGAGAAGGTAGAACAGCGTTCTTTATGCCTCAGCAATACGGAGAAAAAAAAAATCTTATCACCATCGCTTTGGTCACATTTATTACTTGTATTTTATAGCATACATTCAAATTAGTGGTAAACAATTTTATTAATAAAATGGAAAAAGTTAACACTGTAATAAAAAGTTAATCCTGCAACACTTCTTTACTCTTGGCGAGCATCATTTACTAAGAAGAAAGGAGGACTATATAGCCAAGCATCACAAAGTGTTAATTATTAAGTCTTTAATACATTAATGATATGAAAATGGAGAAGTGCACTGCAGCAGCAAAATATTTTACTTAAGACACAAAGAAATCATACATATGACCACAGAAAACCAAAGAACTAGTAATATAAACAGCTGGGTAATAATTTACAGTGAAAGAAATAATTGGAATTCATACTCTTTACTGGGTTCCACATTAATTGTTTATTCAAAAAAAGGCAGTGTTTTAATGCAAACAACCTAGTATAAAATGACAAATCCAAATCCCCAAGATGTTCCTTGAACCTTAAAGATTAGAAAACACCAAGTATGTACATAGGCTTTCAACCAGAAAAACAAAAATGTTCAGTTCTTATTTATATTTTCTTGCTTCTGTAAAAAGATACAATCTGAACAAACAGGGTTTGCAGGTGGGTATTGAGAACTGGAAGCATGAAAAGAATTCCATGTGGGAAAAAAAAAAAAAAAGAGAGAGAAAACAGACACCAGTGGACTGGTGTCCATTTATAAATGGAATACTGCACTGTTACAAGTGGAACACTACACTGATGCTTAGAAACAAAGTGTTGATTAACTCTTAAAGGATATTTTAATCTTCTGGAAAAGAAAATAATTATGTAGACAGTGCTAGATATTGAAGCAATGATCACATGGTAATCTACAACCAGTGAATCTGAGGGACAGCTACAGACTAGACAAGCAAGATATCTATTTACATGCTGGCCCCAATCTCCCCCCCTCAATCAAGAGAGGATATTCCAAAAGGCTTCTCTTCCATTCCCTTCTCCACCCACCCACACTCCACACAATTCACCAAAGGTGCATCTAATTTATAAATAACAACAGCCACCAACCTAAGAACCTCTTGATTTAGTTATAGCTCCTGCCCTGCAACAACAGAAGTTTGAATAAGGCTACCTTCAGCTGAGCAAGGAGAACAGACACTGGCCCAAATTCTTCAAAAGTTGCACTATTTTTTCCCCTATCAATGACTGGTTGGATAATTACCACCTCCTGGGCTGTAGATGACTTAAAAGAACGTCTCCTCTTCTTTTACAAAGAAAAGCATACAACACGTATTTGATGAAAGGTAACCTATACTAATTCAGCAGAGACACTCTCCCACTATATATGGATGGCAAAATACTCCTAACTTCCCTTACTTTCTTACTCAGTATCAATTCCTGACACTGCTTACACAACTTCTTTATAGGCTCTCTGTGCAGCTCATACTGCATTTTAAATAAAGTTTCTCCCTCCTCTTAATACAGTTTTGCTCACTTTGTATTACATATTTGGGGTGTATTATATGATGGCCTCAAGAGGAATTCAAGAGATGCTGCACACAAACATGCTCATGCCCCAAACTTGGACGTCATGGGAGGGGGGGGGGGAAGAGGGGGGCAAGCTGGGTTCTTCAGAAACTTTCTTGCTGCAAAATTTCTACAGGGTATTTGAATGTCAAAAAGTTACTGTAATCCACTAATACTATTTAAGATCATCAGAAGTCCTTACCATGGACAGAAAGTAGTTTGAAC
This sequence comes from Dromaius novaehollandiae, assembly GCF_036370855.1. NCBI lineage: Eukaryota > Metazoa > Chordata > Aves > Casuariiformes > Dromaiidae > Dromaius > Dromaius novaehollandiae. Next base: position 123,571,124 of record NC_088098.1, read on the forward strand.
AATGGAAACAGATTCTCTTCATGCATAATTTCTCATGAATTGTATCATCAACTTCAGCCAGTTCATTTTCCCACGACTACTGACTGCTTCATGGAATGGGACACAAGAAGAATAAATACTGTAAGCAGGACAGAAGAGCAAGCAGTTCTTGATACATATCGTGCATATCTTCGTGATTCCAAATACGATGACTTTTCTTAAAAAGCCACTACTGCAACCTACCTTAGCCATAATTGGAAGATATATTTGTTACGGATACCAGCCTCAGTATAATATGGAGAGTAGAAGAGAGAAAGGAGGTGAATCAGCCCAGAGCAGAAGTAAGATCAAGACTGGAGAGTTTACGAGTGAAAACTAACACAGAAACTATCTGAAAGGCAAACAGCATAACTGAAATATGTTCTAAAGATTGGAGGAAAGAACCACACTATCACCATAAGGAGAAAGCAATTAAAACAAACAAACAAACAAACAAAAAAAACCCTCAAACATACTGAGGAGAAACAGTATCACTAAAACAAATGCTACAACCAGAGATGGAGAACAAAAGATACTAGTAGCTTAGAAATAATTCTTCCTGAAGCCAAACATCATTGAAAAATGAGCGATAATGCTTCATAAAAAGAATAGAACGGCTGAACAGAATACAAAATATAACATATGCAAATCAATGACAAACGGAGAAAGTGACATTTTACCAAAGGAAAAAAAAAAGCATAACCTGTCAGCACTGAATTGAAAATACTTAAAACAAATTGTAAGACATTCTTTGAGTGTTTTCTGAGACAGGTGTAAACTCAATAGTGCAGGCCTCTCAAAGAAAATATGAGAAGTTCAGTCACTTTTAAGCTAGACTGTCCACAACGAATTACATTTTGATGAAACATTAGTTAACTGGAGCTAATGTAGTAAATCATTCTGCATTAATTCCGAGATCACCTTTAGGCTGTAAACTCGTTAGTTTTCTCACTACAGTAGCACATACATACACACACATATATAAAAATATATACGTATTTACATATGTATGTATACTACACATTATATAGATAATTAAAACACATTCTAAACTGCCAGTGAACAGACCGCTCTTTATTCTGTCCTAGAAAAATGTTTAATTATGAGGAGACACAGAAGGTCTTATAAACCCTGTGTGAAATTTCATCCTTCCAAATACTGCATAATTCTTCTATTTTTAAGAGTGCATATATACACTTTCTTCTTCTTCTTTTTTTTTTTTTTTTAAGCACTAGATTTCTCAATGGACACGTATTTTGGCTATTTTTTCCTCAGAGAATATAGGAAGTTTTTTTATTGTTATTTTTACTAAATTAATTATGCTCCAATCAGAATTTCAGTACCTTAATTTAGCATTAGTTCTGGAGCTAATGAATAGTTTACCACACCATAAAATATAAGAGTACTTAATCTAATTTTATTCTAGTAATTCTTAAGTATACCAACACAGAACATGACAAGTGAGATGCAAACACATCCTCCTTCAGAACATATAGTTAACTTTGATAGACAAACTTATCTTTTTTGAAGATGCTACATCAGTTATATTTGAGAGGCTAAGGATTTTCATAAAGATTTTAATAATATATACATCAAAAAATGTTTATTATTAATTTCACTTGTAAATAACTTTGGAAATAGAATTAAATCAACACAGGAAAAAAAATGACCAAATGAAGCCACTGTCTGAATTAACAGCTGCCTGTTTCGCTTAAGTAAAAGAGAAGCTTAAGTTAGAGTAACCACTACTTATGTGAAGATCCCCTCATCTGGACACAAGTCTTGGAAATGAAACAGTGACTATCAGTTATCAAGCACAAAAAAAAAAATGAAGCAATGAAAGAGCCTGAATAAAAAGTAGTAACTGGAAGTATTAAAGAGAGACAGAGAAATATACATACATAAGCACGAGAAATTCTGTCTACAAATACTCTGATGTTGAAAAAATATTTGTGTGTGAAAATACTTAGCTTCATACTAATAATTTTTTTTGATTAAATACAAGGTGATATAAAGGAACAACTATTACATAATATTAAAAAAAAAATACCAACAACTGTTTTGCTCTACTAAACCTGCACAGTCTAAAACTCAGTTTCAAAAGGGCTCAAGCACCAGAGGTGGCCCCATTTTCAAAAATACTGTTCGTTGCTTAATCTGAAAATACAAGGAAAAGAGGATTTATTTTAGAAGGATGGAGAAGATAATGGGGCAGAAGATGCTTATGAAGGAAGTGTAAAAACTAATGCTAATCAGGTGGGAAGTATGGGATTTTCAGAACCACATGAGGCATAAAATTGGTAAGGCCACATTAAGACATAAAGGATAAAAATTATATAAACAGAAGGAACCTTATTTCAGATACTGAAATAGCTCCACTTCAAGGATTCTCTGAGTGCTAGTACCTCTACCGATTAGCATAGCCAGTATACTAAGAAGGATGCCCCAAAAAAATTTTCTACCACATCACTGAAATCTTGCATACAGGTACCACTTTACATATACTCCTTTTTTCAGAGCCATTTTTATATACTGCTTTTGAGACTGCTGAATTATGCTCTTAGACAATGGGAAGCCACTCATATAAAAGTGAGCGCAGTGGAATATAAGCAAGTGTGCATGCTTATAAGCAAGTGTGCCAGCTTAGATAGAAAAATGTTCTGGAGAAGAACTTTCTGCCTAGTCAACACCTTAATAAGCTCCACAATCCCCATTCTCCTATAGAGGATCTGTAACTTTTCTCTGCTAATGCCTGCAAATGCACAGCCTTACCCCAACCTCTCCCACTTTATGCAGTATTCTGAACCAAGAACAATTACCAGGAGGAAATAAGAACACAATCCTCCTGATACAGTCATGCAACTAACGACCAGCACCACTTTTGAACAGAAGAGCTGGTATACCTCACTCAAGGAAAGAGGTAACATCTGCTTGTACTATATACTTGTGTGGGGTCCATTCACGTAAATACCAGAGTTGGTGTGCATGCACTACAAAGTGCAAGACCTCATTATTTTAGCTGCGAGTGTGCATCACAGCATGCTTTAAATACTGAATAAGATGACAGTACACCCAAACATTGCTCAGGAGTTTGCCAATGGAGATCTCTGAGAAGTAAAACTTTGTATTGGATTTTCACAGACAAGATATCCTAAAGAATCCAGCAATTGTGCGGTAAATAACCATGCAGGCTATCAACACAGATCATTTTCATTAACATTTCCTTGGAACTGGATACGACCTCCTTCTTGAATAATGCTTCTCAAGCCCTATCAAATTTGACGTCTGATCTAGAGACACACATTAACAAATACCAAACGGAAAAACATACATTTATATTGCTTCGCCATGTACCCCTATGTATCTTTAGAGAAGCTATTGAACTAGAAAATAAAGGCTGCTTCAAAGGACACAACTGTACTTACAGCAGGTCTGAAACCAATACCATATTACAGAAAACAAAATTGGAAAAAATGCTCAAAAAAATCACCAAAAAGAGGAGAAAACCTTCAAAATATTCAATAAGCACATTTATCTAGGATATGAAAGACCAAGATTCAGGACTTCTATTTCAAACAAAGATTTGAATGTGGGTAGCCCATATTTATAGCAAGTGCCCTAAATATCTGATTCTAAAATCAATCTCACTTTTAAGTCAAGGTCACTATGGTAATTCATAGTAGGACAGAGGCACAATGACACAGACTCAACTTCTAGCTATATGCAGAGGACTCAGTTCTACTTATCCTTTCCCCACCCGCAACAATATACTAGTACTCAGCCAAGCCTGTGTAGACAATACAGATTTTGTGGTTCTAAACACAACTGGTCAAAGAAGAACTCAATCCAAACAAAATGCTATAGCAGCAGTTAGAGTAAAGTACTAGGGAGCCTGGGACCACACCACGATCTCTCTTGTTTGAATCTACATAATGAATATAGCCTTAAGTATGAGTTCTTCTCAATTCCATCATGCTGCTATTCTTCAAATATAACTATTTGCAAATATAACTATTTGCAGATATTATTCGACCATATCCAGCTGGAAAAGGCACAACATCTCCTTCGGTTGGATCTAGCTTTCCATTACCACACATGGAAAAAGAGAGACAGACAGACAGAAACAGACATGAAAATTTAGTCGGAGGGAGGTGGCAGAGAAAGGAAGTAGAGAGATCACAATTTACTCAAAGAAACCCTGAAAAACAGCACCTTCTTCATTCCATATCTTTCCATCTCTACTCCATCTGGCAGCACAACAGCTTTCCCATTATTACTTACCCAATATATAACATCTCCACATAATAATCACTTCAATCATGCCAGTCACTCAAGAAACAAGTGATCAGCTCTTTGTAGAAAACGTTCGGGGAGGATGAAAAAATACAGAAGTGACAGAGTTTAAGAACATTTAAAAACAGTTAAAAATGCATTAAATTTAAATTAAAGACATTTATAAGTAATCATAAAAGGCAAAAGGTAACGTATAAGTCAGTCCCAAGTGTCAATCTTTTTAATCTCTTTATTTAAAAATGTCAAATGTAGTACAAAAGGTTTATTTTACATAGTTTTCTGAAGTAGCAGATTTCTTTTATCCCAAAAAGTAAAGAGCCATTTTGGGCCACCAGTGGCCCATCCTGCGCAAACAACAGGAGGTGTTGCGTAAGTTTTATGCTTAAGCATAAAATTTTGTATAAAGTTTTATGCTTAAGCTTGGCATATGAATAATACTTGTAACAGAAATATAATTTATGTCATCTTTAGGCCACAAATGGAGAACCAGCATCTCATGACATGAATGTGGCCATTCTATATTGCAAATGTGGCTTACAGGGAAAAACTCCCAACTACTGAACTCTGTGCAGCTGTTCAGCACATAGAGGGGCTGCCACTGCTTTCAACGTCCTGGCCAATTAACACTGAACAGCCAGGGAAAACAGGCTTCCCCAGCCAGCAGTCAGGGCCTGGCAGCACTGACTGGGGGGCAACTGAGAAGGGTTTCCTCTCCTATCTGTTGCTCCATCCTCTCCACACACTCAGCAGCTGGAAGAGCTCCTTAAGCAGAGTCCTTGATAACTGAGGATAGGAAGGCCCTTGCCTGCAGAAAAGGAAGAACAGGGGAGGCAGGCAAGTGAGCCAAGACGACTAAGGATGATGAAAGAGTCCTGGAATCAGGGCAGAGAGGGCAAAAGCACATTTGCAAATACGTGTTACAAGTTGTAGGAATAAGATCTAAGTTTTTAGTTAGTCTATTTGTAGGTTAGCATGACAAAGTACACACCTGACTCTTAAGTTATGCTAAGAAGCAAAAAAACAAAACACCATATATTAAAAATACATTTGTTTCAAATATTATTTTTTCACAGCAAGCAGTTTTAAAAACCTGAAAATATCTGTGGAATATTAAAATGAAGTACTTTTTAAAATTTGCAGCTCTTTGTTCATTGTATTTCCCTGCCTCTCCAGATGTAAAGATTTGGCTATTAACTTTGTGTTAGGCTGTCTCACACCCAGGTAGCCTAAAGGAGCAGAACCTCAACTCCATTCTCCTTACTGCCGCAACACTTAATAGCATAGTTACAATGGCACACATGGGACCACAAGGTGTAGGAGACATAAATTTGTCAAAATGTATTTCTTCGGCAGAGCAATGGCATGAGATAAGAGACTCTGGACCTCAGGCTTCCGCACTGGTTGTTTCACATGCAGTCCAATGTGCTTTCATTTTCTGTGGGTCAGATCAAACGCTACCTAAAATCCATTTTCAGAAATATTTAATACTGTCTAAGAAGTACAAAACAACTTAAAATGTGAACTGCTGTAATCATTAAGTATACTTACTGGTAATAGCCATAATTATCTCCATAATTTGCAGTGATACAACATAGGCCTTTGGACTGAATTTAATATTGAAGTATTACTTTAGATCTATGAACAATAAGTGAGGAGAGAACACTGCAACTTCAAAACACATCTATCAATGTCACAGCTGCAAAGGTAAACCTAAGGAGGCATGTAACAGTGCAGTGTTATACAACAATACAAGATGCAGAACTCTGCAGCAGACTCATTAAAACTATCTAAAAAAAACTTCAAGTACATAAATTGTTGGATGCAACAACCAAGATGAGTATATACTGCCAAAATAAGGCAGATGAAAAAAAGCATACACAATTCTGGAGTCCACCAGAAGACAAATTTCAAACAAAGATAAAATGAGACAGACAATCCTGCTAAGTCTATTGACCCATGCTATGGGTCTGTCTGGCCCAGCATACTGTCTACGCATTCACTTCAGCAGCACATACCCTAAAATAATAAAAGATCATCATAGCCTTTCCATGAACACATTCTTGAAAAAGAAACACAAGAAAAGGGTTAACATATAGTAATATTTTCCCTAATACCTTTGCAGACTACAGTATTTTAAGTTCAGGAACTTCTTCAGCAACAATAGCACTGTTGTTCTTAACTGCCCTTAATGCATTTTTCTTCCATTAATTTCCCCAATCACTTTTTTGTACCTCGTCCATTCATTTAACACTCACAGCACCTTGCAGTAAGGAGCTCTGCAGATTAGCTGCAAGGAACTACTTTCTTTTTCTTTGTTCTAATTTGCCTTCTGGTAGTTTCAATCCCCTAGCTCCCTCACTATAAGACATGGGGAACAATCTATCCCAAAAGCAGAAATACTACTATCAAACCTTGGTGAGAGCTGATCAACAACATCCTATACTATTCCTGTATTTTCAGGAAAGATAAATACATTTATAGAAGAACTACAGGGCTAAGAGAAAAGAAGAGCCTCTCTTACAATAAGAAGCTAAAACAGCTCAACTTATTTAGCTTAGCAAACCAAAAGCTTGTTTAACATTTTCTACAAATATCAACAGGACAAGCACCAGGAAAAATGAGCTATTTCAGCTTAAGAACAATGTTGACAGAGAAACAAATATGTGTAAATTTAGACTGAAAATAAGAAAAAGGGGAATGGTAGGGGCAAAAGAACAATCACTTTCAAGAAATAATGATTTTCATAAGTGTAATGAGATATATGACATAACTGCCTGCAACATGAAAGGGTGGGCTTCAAAAACAGCTGGAAACTCCTCTGTAGTCCTATGTATTTTCGTGTTCTCTCTGTGAGACTCTGGGCAGGATACCTGAAAGTAACTGCTATCCAAGTGTGACAGACCACTATCGATTACTTGCTCCAAAGAGTTAAACTGTGAAACATCTTTTCAGATTACATTTTGTATGAAGTTTCGCCATACTCTAACAAGAGAGGTATTAACACTGTGGTTATGTCAATCTCACCTAATGTAACAACTGAAGTTTCCCATCCTCATAGAAATTAGCTTTCCTTTACACAAAAGTAGCTTCCCGAAACTCACTTTTGAATAAATGATTTCCCCCTAAATTTGAAGGAAAGTTTTAGTTTAACAACTCACAGAAAAAAGAGAATGAAAAAGTAAGAGTATTGACAAAAACTCAGCAATCCTACATGTTGTGATATGCTTCCAAAACTCTATGTAAAGGATTAAATTTGTTTTTGAAGCAAAAAACCTGAACTGCTATTGTTAACTTTCTATTCTCTTAAGTTAACAACCCATTTAAACAGGCATCCAAAAAATGGGAACAGAAATGAGACTGGATTGCACTTTATAAAAAGCTTAGAATGTCTTGACACCAAATACGCGTTGTCACCCATAGTGCAGTACCCAATGAGCAAACAGCTCTGTGACCCCCACAGCTATCAGTAATATGCTGCAAGGCAAGCAGGCATTCAAGAACAATGGCAGTTACATTAGAAAGAGTATTTTTCAGAGTTTTATAAGGCTAAGCTACTTTCTCAAGTTTTCTAAACACAGTCTTCCATGCAGGTGTGTTTTCTTCTAAGCATCTTTCCTCCACCCCCATTCAAATGAGTAGGAGCATCCAACTTGCTTTCTGCTGTGCAATTCATCTTGTTTTTAGATTTCTAACTTAGACTTACTTTTCTTTCCAAAATAGATATGAACAGCCACTGTCACCTATTATTTCAAAATGTTCCTAGCTCTCAAAAAAAGGCTGCCAACCTTTCTCTCCAAAATAGAAACGGTGTCAACAAAATCAGAAGCAATTGACAAAAGAAGAAATAAATCCAGTAGAATGCACTGCTACAGTTGGATCCTGCTTTTGATTTTTATTCGGGACTCAGTACTGAATCTGAAAAAACTTACTACCCATTTACATCAACCCAAGTCTGAATCTTTGTGCTCTCTGTGGCAGACCACTGGCACAGAATTTTAAATCTTGAGAAACTTTATCTTCAGCAGTGCTATTTTCAGTGCAGCTGGTACTGATATCCTAATGCTACTACATGCTTTCACTATCAAAAAAGCTCTCACTGCCTAAAGCTATATTACTATCTATAGTGAAAGTTACTGCTTTCGCTATCACTATTTTGCATAAAGTTCATCAGAAAATGTAATATACCTATTAAATAGGAATCATAGCTCTAGGTTAGTGAAACAGGTTTTAAAAGGGACATACTAAATATAAAAATAGTAAGTGAGAAGACCGTTGTCAATAAAATTTAACACATAGTTTGTTAACCGGAATCTTGTGGGAGCTCTTCCAGAAGGTTTAGAGCAACTAAATAAACTCTCAGAAGCAGAAAATATAGTTCTGCAGAAATAGCAGAAAATCATAGTTCTGTCCACAAGAATCTGACAACAGTCGCTGGGAAGCAGCTACTAGTACTCTAGCTGCAATTAGGGGTAGCTGCACTCTACAGTTGAAGTATAAGCAAAAACGTATGAACTATTATGTTAGCACTGATCCAATGCAGGAAGATTTTCCCTTCAGAGAAGGTACGAGTTCAACTGCTAACATAATCGAACAAAAACACACTTGTGTGCCACAAGAAAACCACTACAACTTATTGTATAGATAGAAGCAAGGCTCAGGGACGCCTGGGCCATTTTGAGCACCAGCAGTCACATAAGACAAGGATGGCATGCAAGTCTCAAGGCTGGTGTACAGAGGTAGACCACCAAGCACAGAGAGGGGAAAAAAACAGGTTTAGAATATAACAGCGCTGACAGTCTTCCTGGAAAGCAGACTAAGAACTGAATGATAGGGATGCTGCAGGCAGCTCCTCTTCAATGGCAGACAGTGGCAAAATGAACATGTGCACATTACAGGCTTCAAAAGGAGGTGGTGTCACCCATGGAGGTCAGAGTTAAAGTTATGTCCGTGGGTATTACAATTTCATTTCTTGGTTATAGAAGTCTTGCTAAACCCAGTCTGGAAGGGCACAAGGCATCACGGGATAAAGTTAACAGCATAAACCAAACTTTTATGCTGCCAACATTGAATTTGCAGGGCAAGGGTGGAGCAAAAGAAAGAATTATTTCTCCAATTACGACAACTGGAGTAGCTGTTTTCCTGAGGGACTGCATATGACAAAGCTGCGACTAGCTAAAGGATACTGTGCAATTCTCAAATATCCCTCCCCACTCTTGAGAACTCTGCTATAGTTAAAGGGACTTACAAGCTTCTATGCAAAACTCTTCCTTCTCTTCCTCCCTAGGCCTTTATCTCATTCATTTCCAGGACTCATTTACAACCACTGGCACTCACCTACTGCGTGACCTCATGTGCCGGATGCAACAGGTCAGTTTGCACCTGACATACAGTCGCAGGTGAGGCAAAAATCTCATACTGCTGTACTACAATAGGTGGTCTGCAATTCGGTGCAGCCTCAAGATCAAAAACATGCTACGGTGAGGTATATTTCTTAATCCAGGATAAGCACTGCAAACCTTCCCTGTCCTGTGACCTGCCTACCCTTCTCTGTCACAAAGCCTGATGGAAGTAAAACCTCTCATATTTCACAGGCCTGCGTTTAGAGTGAACAAGTAACGGTAACATTTAAGTCCCAAACATGGTCTATTTCCAAAATCTCAGAATGCCCCCCTTCTGCTAGTTATCATAGTTTTAAGCACATGAGAGAAGACTAGCATGCAACTTACTGCTTTAATTATGTGGCCCAAGCCATGTGCTGACTCTGACCCCATCAGACGCCTGAGACATCTTCCCTGCCTTGTTCAGACACCTGCAGAAACACACTTGGCTATTTGGTCTTTCTTGTGTTGGAAATCTCCCTCCTTCCTATGTGCTGTGTCCATCTGCCCTTTTTTCCCTCCTTCAGTTCAAATCACACACCTGTCTTTTTTTTTATTCCAGAAATTAAATGTAAAGCTACTTCCGATGCCTATACCTGCTACATGCGGTGAAGGCTCACATGGCAGTAAGACTGGCTCACTTGAGAAAGTTCTGGTAGCCATACCTCTACAGCTTTCATAATGGTTCAGAAATGCTTAGAAGGACATGAGCTCAGGGTCTCATTCACTGAAGACACAGAAACAACTCAAACCCCCAAGACCGCAGACATCACAGTATAGGCAAAAACGCAGGGCTTTTTACATACTGCCTGCATAGAAATGTAGCTAACACTGCATCATTTTCCCAGAGATCATCTGCAGGCTGCACGCGTGGAAATAAAACACTGAATACTTATAAAATAGCATGCAAGGGAAAACAATTTTAATATATATTTTAGAGTGATCCTTAAAAGTGGCTATTACCACAATCATTTAGGCCCCTTTTACAAATTTACTTGCTGTATTAGTCACAAGACACAGTAGTGGACTTAAGGAAAGGTGGAGAATTTAATTAGTAATAGTGAAAATAAACATTGTTTGGAAAAAAAAAATCTAAAATTAAGGAGGAAGTGTCCCTCTCCCTCACATCAACTTATGACCACGTGCAAGCCTATGACTCACAGCTCACATATATGATGACACTCCGCGACAGAGCTAGCTACACGTGGAATTTAAGATAAGCAAAACTACAATTCCAAGAAGGGAGGGGGAACACATGAAAAAATGAATCCGTTAACTTGATAGAGAGGTTAGGCTGCCAACATTACACATGCAACGGAGCTTCTAGCTCTGTTCTTAGATAGCCAAAAAAAAAAAAAAAAAGACGACTAATACAGAGCTACGGTTTCATACAGACACTTAACTGCAACTTGATTGACACTCTTCTGCACTAAATGTCATTTGTCAATGGAAACTTCTCTCAGAGAAATTCATGCCCACTTCAGCTCAATCCACTAAAACACTGCTGTGCAATAGTTTCCCAAGGTATCCCTTCTCCAAAGCCAAGAAAACTATCTGTAAACTCTGCATGCAAGGCAAGAGGTCCAACCAAAGGGATAATCAAATACCAAGATTTCAAGACATGGAGAGGAAGAAAACTCAACATTTCATTTTTAATGTGCACATCAATGAGTAATACAACTCGGCTTTACGCCAACAGCCAAACTAATTCAAAAGTAGCACTTTCATCTCCTTATCTGACTGTGAAAGCAGAGGCAATACCATGGTACTTGCCCTAATTATTTAGTAACTGTTCATTTCTTTACTGTCTAGAAAAAATGTGAATTTCTTGTATTTAAATGAATTACCAATTTAGTGAATAATATAAAGTTCCATAAATGTTATGTCACCTTAAGAAAGTATCTGTTGTTTAGAGATGTTCTTCCACCTGCCATCTAAGTAACACTGGTCATTCCCCTCTCACTGCAGGTTTAATCCACAAAGTACATCTTCTAATATTTTGTCCAATCAAGTTAAAAAACATGGAAAAACATACTAGCTTGTAATTAAAATGCAAGTTGATACAGCAGTTTCACCAGAGGAAAGTATTTACAAACAATAAGGTTTTTTAAATTCAAATTCCAGAAAGCAAAATTACATTTTAAAGCTTCTTCTTTACATCGAAGCCTCCACATACTACAAAATGTGAAAAAATATAAATGATCCACAAACTTAATTCTGCCACTGCAGCTCTATTGTATTTCTATAATCTATTCCCTTTTTTAAGCTTAGAAAAACAATTCTTTTTAAAACTTAAAAATGCGAACTATAGTTCTGAATCGTTTCTAGAAAATAAGAAGAGTTACCTATTTCAGAAGAGTTTCAAAAAAATGCAATACAACATATAGTAAAAACACATGCTCTTTTACACACAGTTTCAGACCACAGTCCTGGTGTAAAAATTTTAGATATGGGCAATCACACAACTTGTGGCAAACCTTTTATTACAGGTTTGTTTTTTGGTTTTTTGTTTTTTCTTTTTAAGGGCTCTGCAAATGTTTCCTTAAAAGCTAACATTTCAGAATAGCTTTCCTCTAGAGAATATTTTATCATAAACAGGGCTGAATTCTGTGCAAGCATTGTATAGTACAATATTACATACTTTTTGCTGGTCGCTTGGGATGACTGATAGAGATATCACATTGACTTGATCTCTAAAGTACATTACTTTGGACCTGATTTAAGTTTCCTTACATAGCTCGATCTGTAACTTTTCATTCTTTAGAAAACATGGTAGATACCTGTTCAAAGCCAAAGTTAATACAAGTAGTATCACAACACCATATGAAGGCCATAGCTACAGACAGCAACCCCATTTTACAAAAGTCAGCCCTACTCTACCAAGTTCTGTCTGCACATACAACACATGCAACAAGGTAAGAAAATTTCATACATATTGGTTCAACCCTCTAACTAGAGTACAAATAGACAGCTCTTACTAGTTTTGATTTTGACACTGCACATAGCAGTGCAATTATACCAACAGAAAAAGTTCTGTCAGCGTACACTGTTTCCTCTTACATTAGGGATTGCCAAGAGAGAAAACACCAACATAGCTACAGCAGCAGAGACTGCTGTCCAAATGAGGCCCAAGTGTTAATGTAAACACTGAGAAATTATGGGAATTAGACAGTATACTCATTCTAAGACTTAGGTACCAATATTTACAGATATTGATAACTACTATTCTTCAGTAGTGGGAGGTTTGGGGGAGGTTTTGGGGGGCTTTTTTGGTTTTTTTGTTTTTTCTGTTTTTTTAAGAAGATGGCAAAGAGTGCTAGGCAGAAGATCCCACCTACTACTAGTTCCCATCTACTTACAAGAATACACAAGTTAATAGATTTCAGCAGTGACCTGACAAATCTGGAAAGATTCTCAAATGACTGAAAAAGTTAGAAAAAAGTCGTCAGAGCAGAAGGGTGTGTTCCTTCTCCTTTCCTGTTGTCTGAAGCCAGAGAGACCTGAAGCTGGTCATTAATGAATTGCCTGGAATCAATTTGTTCCAGTTTTGAGTTTTGATTCTGGAAGTTAGAAACCCCTGAAGAAAAAGATATGAAATGACCTGTAAATGGACTTTGCTTTTCCTGTTTCAATCGGTAAGTCAGCATATCCGTTTACCCCCTCTACTTGAGATACAGTTTCCTGGTGTTGGAAAATTCCAACCTACCTGTGCTGGAGAATCTTCAAAATAAGTAAGTTCTACTGCACTGGAACCAGGGCTTCATAATTTAGAAAGTTTCACTCTAACCTCATTATAAAAAAAAAAACAAAAAAAAAACAAAAAAAACAAAATTACAGTCATCTCCAGATATCAAAAAGCTTTCCCTAGAAAAATCTCTGCTGCTTGTCCAGACAATCTAAAAGTATCACTTCTATCACTAAATACAAAAATTGAACCTGAGCAGTCAGCCAAAAGCCAAAGAAAACTTTGGGGCGGAGCGGCTGCTAAGCCTTCATAAGTAGCACACAATTCCTAAGCTGCTCCTCAGTTCTAAAAAGTAGTCTCCACATATTCCCCCAAATCCTAAGAGCTTCTTGTGCAAAATGACTGTTCTACCCGTTTCTCAGGAAGCTCATTTTCAACTAGAAATCATAATAAGAATCACCCGTTCCATCATCCTCTGCAACTGAGTAGCAAATACTGGTCTAAAGAGGGCATAAGCTATTCCATTCTTTCAAACTATAAAGGACTTAGCTTAATTAGCAATTAAAAGCGAGAGGTACAAAAGAATCCTTTCTCACTGCATATAATGGAGTTATCATTGTTCTCAGATTTTTGGCCCCAATGCAAAACAAGCTCAAAGTTTGCCACTGGCATTACAGAAAAACATCATACCATTCAAAAGCAAAAAAACAAGCTGCCATGAAGAAGAAAAATCAACTAATAAAGAAAAAATAGTACTAAAATGACAGCATTTTTACTCAAAGAGAACAGACAGATTGCAATATTCCAATTCTAGATTTTTCCTCATACAGTTTTGAATACATCTATACCCTCCGATAAACTCAAGACAACATTCAAGATCAGGCATGACAGCCCTGGGCAACAATCACATCTCTATCACACACAGTTATCTAAGGAATCCTTGCACATCCTTCCACAGTCCCTTCAACTGTCCCAACTCCATCCATCTCCCCCCTACAGATTTTTATATTACAGTGCAAATTTAGCTTTTCTTTCCATTTTCTTTATCACAACACATATCTGATTCCAGATCTCTTTCACACATTAATACTTTTTTCAAATTATTTATATCAAATAAAGTCAAAAAACACCTTACATTGAGACTAGGAATAGACAAAACTCATACCAAGAAAACAAAGATGGACAGGATATAACTAATCCCAGAAAACTGTCAAAACTAAGAAGTGTTTTAACATATAAACTTGCTAAGTTAATAGGGCCTTTTTAAGGTTGAAAACGTGACCATATTCTGTCTACTACTTAGCATGGACTCTGATGGTCTGTGACCTCATCTTATTTAAGCAACAACACTGAGCACCGCTATGAGCATAAGTGCCTCTAAATCCTCCCTACATATAACTGAAAAGTGTTAAACTCACTCCAACTATTCCTTACCTCCACTCATAAACCACAATTAAGAAATCCCATCATCACAATCCAGAAATCTTAACTCATTATTTAAATTACGTGTGCTCCTACACTAAAGGTATATTGAGGATTTTCTAAATGAGGCCAGAGGACACTGGTGCAGACATCCTCCCTACCTTCTAATGTTTAGGGTTTTGTTTTCATAATTTTTTTTTGGATTTCATCACTACTTAAGCAAAGTACAGATGAGTATGTACTGTTTTGATTCACAATTAGCTTAACAAGAGTTTCTAATTTGGGATTTTTTTCAAAAAATATAAAAAGTAAAGGCTATATTCACCCTTTCCTTTGATTTAAGGGACAAACAAAAACTCATTTCTCTTAAAAAAAATAACAAAAAAAATTATAAGATTTCGAGATGCATGATAAAGAAGCACAAAAACCTTTAAGTCTAATTTGTAAATCTTTTCAACAGGTTACACTTCAGATCAGGTAGTCCATCAATGACAGTCTCATCTTTGAAAATTTATAATGTTCAAGCATTAATGAAATCACAAAGTCAAAGACTGACCTGAAAAACTTCCAGTCATTAAAACCCAGAGACTTAGGCCTCTTAGGAAAGTACAGATGGAAAAGGTAAAGGGAAGATGGGAAAGTAAAGATGGAAAACACATGGATAACAAGACATTTCTGTGCACCACGCAGAAAACTAAGAAAGCACCAGATTTTGAGATATACAGTGTGTATCACCTACCGTTAATTATCACATTTGTAACATACCCAGAAGTTCTATTAAAGTTTACCAACTAATGTATTCAATTTTTATACTTTATTCTTCATAGTATCATTCTGCTTTTTCTTTCCTATGAAACTGCTTATGTCATGCTTTAAATGTTCTGTAATGGATGTTTTCCATTTTTCTTATCCTCCCACTTTATCTTGTACTTTTTCTACACTTTGCTGCATTAACATTTTCTACATCAGAGTCATCCTCCTTTACAGAGGCTCTCAACTCCATACTTAAAATTATTCCTTGCCCTTTCACATAGCCACCTACATCTTCTATACTTGCTCAGCTTTCTTTATCCTTCAAATCCAAAGGCAACAAAACATGACATGAGAACAGACATGTGACAGTTTCCTTCTTGGCCTTCTTTTTCACCTTGAAGAAAGAGCAGAAGCACTGGATTTCTTTGCTCTTGCCCTTTTTTGAGCAGGGGCAGCAGCAACAGGCATTAACAGATGCAGTGACCCAATGTCTAAGGATTTGCTTCCTCTCCCATGCCCTACTTTCATTTCAAAAAAGAGAAAGCAGAGGCACTGTTATATTCAAAACTTAAGAGATATAGCTCTTCTTAAGCTTTTCATGAAGCACTCAACCTAGATCTCTCAGTATTTTTCCCCATTCAGAGCCGTATCTAAAGTGGCATAAACCAGCTTCACCAAAAAGATAGAGTTTTCTTCGTCAGAATATCTATTGAGAGGATTGTAGCTCTTTGCTACTGCACTTATGTTCAGATTTGTACCTGTGCTAGGTCTCCTAGTGACAGCCTAACTTCACAAAATGCTAGGTCTTCCCTCAGAGAAGGTAATGAAGCTAGGCCACTGCACTTCTTCCTTCCTCTACAAAAGCAACATAATCCCATCTACATTGCTTCCAAAATACATACTATTCCCTAGTCTCCTAAGAAAATCAGTGAGTAATCCCTTCTGCTTCAGCAGTAATATTTACACACATCCCTTTCAGAAACTGTCACACTAAGCAAGACCCACCCTAGCCTCTCAAATCCATCTTCCTTATAGCACTGGTAGGTATTGCCTTTTTTGAGTCTGCAATATAAACTACTGCCTACTGAAAAACAGCAAGTTCCCTATTCTTTATTAGCTTTTTTTTTTAAGCTGAATCAGTTTTCCAGCCTGATTCATCATGCAGGCCGAAAAGCATTTACACCAGCACACATGAGAAGCAACACAGGGATAAGAACACACAAACAGTAGTTAAGAAAACTCTGTCACCTAGAGGAAAAAAAACACAAAACCAAAGCCACAATTTCAATTCATTATTCTACTCTAAATTCCCAGACAAGCTAGTTTTCAAATCATACAAGATGGTAAAAATAGTGCTTAAGTAAAAACTCAAAGTGGCAACTCCGATGGAAGGAACACAGAACTACAAAAAAGACCTACTGGCTCTATATTGTCATTATACTGGATTCTTTGACTAATATTAACTGAGATATGCTGAAATCATTCAGAATTTAAAAATTCACAAAATGCCAGAAGAAATCTAATGAAAAACATATTCACAATTCGATCTGCTTTAGAATTTAATAATAAATCTACATTGAAAAGTGAATCAGAGTGCTCAAAACTCCACTGCGAGAAAAGGAAATGGGACTGACTTAAAGCCATTTTAACAAATAACAATTCATTTAACAACTTACCACAACGGAAATCCAAATGTAGATATAGAGCGTTCTGGTTGAAATTCACAACACACTTTTAGTCACTCCCTCTACAGACTATAAGTGAGCTCTTAATTCTGCATCTAAATTAAACAAGTTTCTCCTGCGAAGACCAGATAGTGAATACAAGAACCATAAAGGAAGCTATTTAGTCGAAACAGTTCTGACGGTAATCCATGTATCCTCTTATATTCTACAGTGAAATTATCTGTGAAAGAATATTATTTAACTCCCAAACAGTACACTTGCCTATCAATCTTTATGTACAAAAAATAGCATCGAGTTTTTTTTTAAAAAAAAGTCCACTGCAAAATTTGGCTTGACATATATTAGCCAATTTGAAACATGTACCATTCAACAGGGTTTATTAGGCCCACAAGCAAATTTTATTAAATGGCACACATTACTATTTACCATATCAAAAGAACTATTCTTGAAAATTGACTTTGTCTAAGTCTTTAAAGTATACACATGCAATTCAAGAGGACAACATGTACAACTATTAAGGCTATTTTTTATTGTGCCTATCTGTAAATCAAAAACATACTGAATAAACTATTTAACTCTTCTCTTAAACAACTTCTCGAGGCTGATAAATTCAGATTAGACTACTGCAAGCACAGTTCCTTTCTTTCTTCCTAATGAAAACAATGTTCTGAAAGCTACTAAGATTGTGCTCTCAAATACACCTATAAAAAACCTGGCAGCCTTCTGTAGGGCTGCATACAGGACAACACAGTTTGGATTAAAAAAAAAAAAAAAATACTACAGAGAAGTATTCTGTCAGTGAACAGGATTAACACTGTTACACATTTGTAACAAAGATAGCCAACTGGTCTCTGTAACAGCACCAAGAAAACAAGCTAGTTGAAAACCACTGGGATTCTGAAGTTCAATGAGTATCACTTCAGTTTTTAATTATTTAGATACATTATTCAAATGTTACACTTCAGACACCATAGCTGCAGAACCTCATCAAGAGGGGAGATTTAAAACAAAAAGTAACTTACATGAATTGTAGATGCGAAACACAAGTTACAGGTCTGAAATTAAAAGGCTGAAAAATACATTCATATTCCTATATTGTATTCAGAGTGAGCATGGATTAGCTTCTGGTATTATCTGAACAAATACCAAGATCTGTCACCCAGCTAAACAACGCATTCACCTCTGACAGACTCACAACTCCTGCTTAATTCATTTCTACAGAACTTGAGTTAACCCCTCTACAACATAACTAGTTTTTACACAACTTTTAACTTTCACAAACTACTAAATAAACACTTCTTCCCATTTCAATCTGTTGAAAATATTATAAAATCCCTCTCATCACCCCAAAATCATATCAATCGAAGAGCAGGAACAGCAGTATTTGTTCACTAACCACTGATCAATGTGAAGCCTAAATCATGAATCTACAAGGCTGGAAACTAAAGCTTAGTTTCTCCACAGAATGTTATATTGCCTAATTCTCAATGGGATAAGGAATGACAGTGGATTATGGCATATAATTTCGGCACTGGGAAGTCCTGTGATAAATGTTAATCACTATAAAATCACTTTACAGCTGTAAATATTTTTCATGGCTCCCCTTAATCTTCATACCATTGGACTAATGTAATTAAAACAAATGATTCTAAAAGCACAAAGCTGTCCAAGTATTCAACATCTACTATTTTCTAAAATCATATATACAAAACATATCGTACAGCTTTTAGATGATGCTTTGAACACTTCAGATGACAACACCACTTGCAGATAGCCTTGCCCCTATAATTAACAAGTCCACTCAATCCTCTACAGTGAATAGACAGATATAAAGGCTGGCAGGAGTCAGAAAGCCATGCCTTTCACAAACAGAAAGCACACCTGAATGTTATGTATGGACAGAAGCTTGAGACTGTCTATTTGTTCTTTAGACACAGTATCTAACAGTTTTAGGAATTTTTAAAGCTGGAATCCACCAGTATCATGATCCCCCAAAGGATCAATGGAAGGATCTCAGTGGTTAAGTTATTGGAATGGAATTGAAGAAAAAAACCTCTTCCATCCTTGCTGCAGGTTTTCCTTATAGCCTTCAAAAATTATTTATCAGAACCTCAGTTCCTCAGGTGTTAAAATGAAGTAATACTTCTCTTTCTTCTACATCCCAAATTGCTGCCTGCCTTGTCTATTTGATTGTGAAGTCAGTATAGCATGAACTATCTTCATCTATGCATATGCATCACTTAGAAAAATGGATCACTTCAGCCTCCACAGACTCTGTAGACTAGTTCTTTAAAAGCTACAACATGTAACAACACTTATTCCATAAGAGACATGAAAAGCTACTATAACAAAGACAAATCTTGTACTATATTCCCTATTAATAGTATCTTAATAGCTGACATAAAGCTTACTGAAATGCAAATACCAATATGCTAGCTGTCTTGCAATCTTTACACTTCTCCAAATTCATGTTGTTTGAAGGGGTTTGGTTCCTCCTTACCTTTTTGCTAACCTATTAAAATGAAAACTGTAAAAAATTATAACAGCATTCATTTCCTTACCCTCAAGAAGTATTAAGAATATTGCACTTTAAACTTAAGAAACATTCGAAATATTCAAGAATATTTCAAGAAGGTAAGTTTTAAACAATAAAATACACTATTTCAGAGAAATATGCCTTAAATGTTACTTTTGAAAGTATTAAAACATTCTGAATATTTAACGCTTGTGTTAGAAGTAGTGTATAATGCCCATTAAAAAAATCATAAGCAATTTTTAATAACAGATGAAGTATTAATATTACAAACATGACAGAGAATAGCCCAGTCCTTAGTAGCAAGATAAAGAAATATCCTATAGAATGTTTTAAATAAAAATATTGTATTTTGAAAATACAAATATGGTACAACCATAAGCATTACAAAGTGCTCAACCATTACTTTCATCGGATCCTAAAAAACCCTACTCTATTAGCATAAAGCATAAACTTTATACAAAAAATTTTGAAAATCCATACACTAGCCCCAATTATCCTATCAATAGTTAAAGTTTTTTAATTAGAAACTTTCAACTTCCAAACACCTTCAAAAACAGTTAGAATACCAGTTCCACCCATATAACAATTTTCAAAGGGTTAACCAATTTGAACTTGTTCCACATAAATAAACTAGATTATAAACAAACAAGAAATGCAGAATGTGTTAAAAAAAGAAAAGACTATAAAGGAACAGCTCAGACATAAATTGACAGAAATTAGAGAGGCTGCCCACTTCCTGAAATGCTTTACAAATGTCTCATGGTACCAATTCCCTGTTTCCCAATTCCTAGCACTGCCACTATATTAGGCAAGCACTGTAGTTAGTTTTTAAAGCAATATTTCTTTATTTTGATGAAAACAAATTAACCCAAAATGTTTTCAAAAATATTAAAAAATACCTTTACTACACCTAGACTAATCTACTAAAATGTTTTCCTTCATAATAATTTTTCAAGCAGTCTGTTATAATTAAAACTAAAGATGTTTAATTATAGATTAATAAAAAATTAACATTAATGTCAACACTAAAGGGACAAAGTCAATATATACCAATTCACTTGTCCAGAGCTATTTTTAAACAAGAAATACCTACAACTACAAGAAAGATGAAAGAATATTGTCACTATGCACTTTGCTTTTATTACGCATAAAAAAATAAGATAATCAATTTGTCATTTTTGTCAACACGTGTGGCCTTTGCACAAAAGGCATCATTTTTAAAAACACAGCTGAAAAACTAAAGGGCTGCAGAACCACAAAAGGTAATATAGACACACACACACACACACACACAAAAATGTATAGTATATGGAACTACTTCATCAGTCTCTTTCTACTCAACCTCTTTCAATCAATAGACTTCAACCATCAATACTTCTAAATACAAACATGTTTCAGTTTTTGTCTATAGGATATGGCAAACTGATTAAACTCAATGAACAGGAATTACCAAATATCTTAAACCCAATAAAATATATAAGCTATATCAATGTGCATATGCAGAAAATCCAAATCTACTATATTTACACTACAGCTTATCAAATGAAGGTTTGTCACTGGAAGAAAAAAAAAAACCACCAACTTTGGCTAAACACTGGAAGTATCATAAGCAAAAAAAGAAAAGGGGAATGGGAAAAGAAACAAACAAAAAAAAATTCCACTTCCAATAGGATGCATGCTTCCCCTCCCTGTGTAATCTTTAAGCTTCATTTCCTGGAAGAACAAACATCTTCCTGGGAGAAAGAGACATCAAGATACCAGCAGGTTTTTCTTTTTGCTCCCTCACATTAACATTGTCAACTACAGAAGAACTACAGCGAGCACTCTCAGCTGCAGGTTAGCCAGCTGCATGAGATTTTCAGTGTTTCAACCAGCTTGAAAGAGATCTCTCCTAATTTCCCTCTCCTCCCCCCACAAAACCACACTAGCTGCAAAGATTTTAAGAACAAGCACACATTGCAAACTATGATTTTAGGCTTCACTTCTGGGGACGAAAAAAAAACCACATTTTGGACAATAGAAAATTCTATTCCTTTATCACACATGTACATCGAGAAAGTTTTGATTTTGTCTGGCTTATCATGCATCCAATACATGGATCAACAATACAATATGCCTGACCTTTAGTCTGTATCTCCACTTCTTCATAAATATTGTATAGATCTGATGTCATATCTGCTCTTTTGATTTGTTACGCCCAGCAGCAGGACCCAATTTAGTTCACAGTACTACAGTCATACATCCTATAAAGTAAAACTACCAGAAAGGTGGACTCCAGTCCAGACCTGGATCGTGACTAAAAGCCACAACTATATTAAAGTTCCAGATGTGAAGCTTCATCCATCCCTGAAAGAGATCCCAGATTTCTTATTATTCGACTCTGCCAGGGTGTGGCTTCGCTAACCCACAGTTCCCATTGCTGAGGCTTCATGAAATCTCCTGGTCCGCCTCACAGAGCTGGGGCTGACGCACTGCCTCCTGCTGAGTGAAGGCCAGTAAAAGCTAAGCAGTCACTCAAGGCTGAATGCCCAACAGACAATCCTGTTGCTGCACAAGTACTTGGAAGCATAAAGGAGCAGGCCCCCCAACACTTGCAACCCACGATTTCACCTCCCCCACGCTCAGTCTCCAAAGACATGTACACTGCTCCTACCACCTTAACCACAGGTAACCAGGGAACACTATCAGGCACACACAGAAGAGAGCTGCACTCTAGCCATCCTCTCCTTTTAAAGGGTTCAATAGAGAATGTAGTATTCCTGGCATTAAGGGGAGCACCAATACATTTTTGCCTTTGTGAAGGATTCCTGCAGAAACATGACTCAATGGCTCTCCTTACACACTATACTTGCACATAAATCTCACATCACTTTATAATGCTCTGGCATGTAGGTTTTTAAATCACTCAGTTAGGATTTCATAATTATGGAGCCTAGGGTCTTTGTTAGCTGTTGTTACTCCATGCACAAAAGGAAAGATTTCATTACTATCACTCCAACACCTATGCAGTAAATGCACATATATATATGGCCACACTTTCTACAATAAAAACGACCATTACATTGGATTAAAATGATCTAGTAGATTAACTCCTCTAAACCTTCCCCTGCAGCATAGATTTTACAGAACCTATGAAGCTTCATGCACAAAATAAAGGAATTCTGTTCAAGTAACAAACATCTTAAAAAAAAAATCATACTTATTGATAACAGTAATTGAACATGTGCACATTCCCCAAAGGTAAAAAGCACAAACAAAACTGAACCTGTTTCAATCAAAGAAATTCCTTTGAAATATCTCCACACTGAAGAGTAACATTTTAATCTTGCCACTTCCTTAATGATCTACTTTTCTCAGTGACAAGTTTTACCAAGAACATGCTTCACAGGTTAGCATGCATTTTCACATGTCCAAAACACTGTCAGAAAAATGAGGTGAAATATCAAAATACTTGCCTTTTTTTTATACTTGCTGTATGAAATTATAGATCGATGTAATATGAACACGTAAAACATTATTTTTAGAAATACGCTTCAGAAATATCAAAATGCCCCACAACTTCTGTCATGGTACACACTGTCTGTAAATTCTAAAACTTAAATCAACCAGCATAAAAAAGAAAATGCATGAAAGGACTCAAAACTCAACTAACATGCTGAATTGCCTGCATTACTTAATTTTAGAGCATGCAGAATAAAACTTAATCTAGCGATGTTCTTTGACAATCTAATTACATATGATGTTTTTATTTTCTAACTGGCATCCCTAAACCCCATCCCAAAGCTGAATACAATTCTCTTAATATTTCCAGTAGTGTCAACGGCATCCACAGAGCAGACATTAATTCTAGTCCACTAACAGTTTATGTATATTATTTAACTGGTCTGACATGTCACTCCTACACCTTTTTGATTTTATCCAAAGCAATACTTTTATAAATAATTGAAAACCAAAAAGAAACGACAAGATTTTGTAGAATACAAGCACAAAGAAAAGTGTACTTGCTTTTCCTTCCATCCCTCCCCCCACCCGCCACATCCTGACATTCAGCTTTTCCAATTATGCTAGAAATAAACATCCAAACACAAGTAAAGGCCTAGTCTACTGAATCCAACACACTTTAGAGTTAGGTCTTCAGATCAGCCAAGAAGAGCAACAGAAAAGAAATCTTCGTAGGAAAATACTAACATACAGCACGGTCACAACAATAGGATGAGCAAAGTGTCAAATGCAAAGCTACTGACAGGAACGAGTCAGAAAGCAGGAACCAGAAGAACACAGTCCGCTGCTTCAGCTGAGTGATATTTTAATATTTTGAATTATTCTGTTACACGCATGTTTCCTCTGCGTTTAGTCTTTAAATAGGATTGGCAGATACTCAGCCTGCAGAGCCTTTGTCAACAGCTTATAGATGGGCAGCCGAATGTGCTACAGGTTGATAAGAACGACACCAGCTCTGCAAACGCCCTGCCCGCAGTCGGGAAGCGCCCAGGAAGAACTTGCAAAGCGCAGGAGAGTTTTCCCTCAACATTCACCGGTGGCTTCACCCTCCAGGCGACGCGCACATTCGTTGCCCGTATTTGTTTCGTGTTTACCTCCCCCCCCACTTCTCCTCCCTGTCCGGCCATCTTGGGCCGACAGGAGCAGCCATTACTTAACTAAATGATAAGGCCAACAACTTTTCGCAGAAACAAACATCCCTCTGCAAGAGCCAGGCAGGCCCCAGCGGCCCGCGGGCTGTCCCGCTCCCTGTCAGGCGGCCCGTCGGCGGCGGCGATGGCGGGGGGCGCCGGCGGCGGCGCACGCACTCGGCCGGGGGCTCGCACGCCGGCGGCAGCCGGGCCGGCGGAGTAAACAAACCGCTCGGCGACCGACTGCGCGAGCCGCGCGGCGCCCCTCCCGCCTCGGCCAGCCCAGGCCTCGCCCCCCGGCCCCCCGCGCCCAACTTCGGGGCAACTTCTCCCCCGCCGCGCCGCGGTAGGCGGCAGGAGCAACGGCCGCCAGGCAGGGCGCGCGCCGCCGCCGGCCCCCACCGCGCGGGGCGAAAATCACGAGGGAGGGTCCGGGGAGAGGCCAACGTCAGCAGCGCCTCGCGCGCGCCCTCCCCCCCGCCTCCCTCCCTCCCGCGCCCGCCCGCTCGCTCGCTCCCTCCCTCCCTCTCTCTCTCTCTCCCCCGCGCCCCCTCCCCCCCCCGCCCCGCGCCGCTTGGCGTTTGCTCCCGGCCCGCGGCTCCGGCCCTGATGCGCAGGCACTTTCCCGGCCCGGGGCTGGACAAGCCCCAAAAAGTGTCCAGAGAGCAGCCCGCCAGGCCGCGCTCCCCTCGTCCCACACCCGCCCCCCCGTCCGCGCCGCGCGGGGGGCCGCTCCGGCTGCGCTGAGCCAGGCAGGGGGAAAGGGGCGAGGGTGGACGAGAGGCGCGGGGCAAAGCTCGGCGAGGGGCGAGGCGCAGCGCCCTGGCGTGTGCGGCGGCGGTGTGTGCGTGTGGATGTGGCGCTGCCCCGCGCGCGCGCGCGCACACACACACACACACACACACACACACACTCACCGTGTGGACTCGGGGGAACGGAGGAAGGGGGGTGGCTGGGCTGGGCCGGCTCCCTCCCCTCCCCCCCTTCTACCCTCAGCCTCCCCCCCCCAAGCCGTTCTCCACATCCATCCTCGCTCTTACCTTTAACAGCAAGGCCTTCGTTCTGGCGCCATCTTCATGAAGCCTCAGAAATCCAAAGAGTCGGCTGCAGAAGGGGAGCGGGCGGGAGGGAGGGGAGAGAGGCACAAGGTGCCGCGTTAGCGAGAGTCAGTCCCCCGCACGGGCAGGCAGGCTCGCTCGCTGTCGGCGGGCGAGGGCAGAGCGCGGCGGCGGGGCCGGGAGCCCGCACACGGGCACACACGCACTCGCGAGCGGGGAGCCGCGGGCAGGGGAGGGGGGGGAACAAGGAGGGAGCGCAGGCCGAGCCGGGACACGGAGGCGGCCGGGGCGGAGTGGGGAGCGGGTACCTGTCGAGGCCGGATAGGGCTTCTCTCTCCTCGGCTGTCAAGCTGGCGAAGTCCTCCTCGCTCTGGCCGCTCGCTTTCCCCGCCGCCATTTTCTTTTCCTCATCACCGAAAGGAGCAGCAGAGGCGGCGGTAGCGGCGAGCGACACTCCGCACGATTTCATGGAAACGCAGCGTAATTAACTCACGATCGCAATCCCCCCCCTGCGCGCCCCCAACACCCCCCAGCGCCGGGCGGGGCGGGGTGCCCGACACACACACACACCACAACTTTTATTACAACAACAACAGCCGGCAGGGAGGGGGAGGGAGGGAGGGAGGGGAGAGGGAGGGAGGCGGGGGGAAGCCCCGCTGCTCGGAGGAGGAGGAGGGAGGGGGGAGGGAGCCCCAGCGCTGGAGACTCGGGGGAGGGGGGGGGAGGAGGAGGAGGCGGCTGCTGCGGCGGCGGATGGCGGCAGCGGCGGCGGAGCCGTGTTTACATCGCTGCGGCGCCGCTCGCCCCGGCGGCGAGGGGGTGCGCGGAGCCGGGGTGACAGGGGCCCCGCCCGCCCTCCCGCGCGGGGTGTGTTTGCTGCCTGTACAAACTTCCCAGCAGCTGCCCAAAGTTGTTGTAATTGTGTCACACAGCGAACCCCACGCCGCCACCGTGACCCCCCCCCTCTCCACCCGCCCGCCCGGGCCCACACAGCCAATCGCTGCCTCAGGGGCGCTGCACGTGACCTTTGTTGACTTACGTCAGTCATAGCGCTCTTCCACCGCTGCGCCTCGGCTTGGTTGGCGATTCGCGCCCGCCTCCCTCGTCGGCCTCATCCTATTGGCCGAAGTCCGGCGGAGGGGGCGGGACTTCGGGGATCCGCGGCTTCTGAGAGGTCGGCGAGCCCGTCAGTCAGGTGAGCTCTGCGATTACCCAGCACCAGCACGTTTGGTGTGCGCCTTTAAAAACCGGAGGCCGCAAAGTGGTGGTGGGGTGGGGAAGTTTTCTGGAGTGGTGGGCTTTGGGGGAGCGGACGGAGGGGGGAGAGAAGCGAGGTTGCACTCTCGGCGGAGTTGCGTAACGGGGCCTCTGCGCTGGGGGAGCGGAGCTCGCCGAGGAAGTGGGCCTGGACCTTGCTAACGCCTCCGGGGTGGGGGCCGTGCAGCGCTAGCTGGCGAGGAGGCTGCTCTCGTCTGCTCTGGCTTTGGGCGTGGGGCGTGGCTCTCTTGGCACGACCGGATAATAATGGCTTCCCCCGCGCGGGGAGTGGGGGTGATGCTGGCTCGGCTCCGCGCGCTGGGGGTGGGAGGAGGAGGAGGAGGAGGAGAAGCAGCCGCCTGAGAGGGCGGTTGGGTGGTGGGTAACGCCTGCGTAGAAGGGTGGCGGCGGGAGGAGAGGAACGGCCGCCTCGCCCGAAGCTAGGGTCGCCCCCGTGGCCCGGCAGTTGAGCTCCTCTGGCCGAGGAGAAGGAGGAGGCGCGGGGGATGCAGAGGCGCCAGTGTACAGTTTGCGGCTTCAGCCCTGCGCTCGCAGCGGGGCAGGGGCTTTCCCGCTACCGCTTGCAGCGGCCGCCGCCCCGCCAACGGCTGAGCGCGTGGAGGGCCTCGAGGCGGGCGGCGCCGAAGTCGCGCGGCGGAAGGGGGGGAGGGGCGGGCGTCCCTCCTCACGGGGAGCCGGTGACAGGTGGAGCGGCGCGCGTCCCGCGGCGGTCACGTGGCGTGGGGGCAGGGCGGGCGCCGCGCGGGAGCGCTCGGGCGACGCCGGCGTGGCCTGGCGGCGTGAGGGAGGGGAGGCCCGCGGGGAAGCGGGCCCCGCCGCCGCTTGGCCACCGCCGCGCGTTGCTTCGGAAGGCTCCGTGGCAGCCCGGGGGTGTGGGGCGGGCGGGGGCGGGCTGGCTCTTAGAAAAGCACGAGGGACCTGAGTCGGGCTTCCCGGAACGTCTCACGTGTAAGTAAATTTCAAAATTTCTTTCAGAGTTGATTGGGAGGAAGGTGGCTCTGCGTGGTCTGCTTACTTCCTGTCCTTTATAAGGCCAAGCCTACCACAGGGCTTCTTTGTTTAAACTTACCTCCCGGGGGGGGGGGGTGTCTTCGGTTCCTTGTCCCCTCCCAGCTTGCCCAGGAACTTGACGGTTCTGTTTCCTTTCTCCAGCTCAGTTAATTCACCTGTAGTTATTGTTAGGCACAGCCAGGAAGCTCTGGGGTTTTCTCAGATTTCTGCAAATCATTAGACCTTGTTTCTGCTGTGCTACTTACAGGGAGGCCAGTCTCCTGCAGGTGTGTTGTGGCACAGCTCACTGCGCATGCACGTTTTGCCGAAAATGGATCAACAGCAATCTTCTTCAGTATTAATGTAATTCACATTTCTCCAATGTCTAGTTGAGGCCCTGATGACTCAGCAGACTTCTCTGCCGGTTGGATTACCTCCCTTCAGAGGGGAGCCTGGTTTATGACTGCCAGGCACTGTAAAGCATCAATGAAGTTATTAACTGCCTTTGGGAATGAGGTTAAAGAAGTCAAAGGCCAAACTATGCGAGAGATGTTTAGTCACAACCATGCTTCTTGCTGGTTCTACTCTTCTTTTAATTGCTACCATGAAACGTACTCATGAGATTGAAGCATGTGTCTGTTTCTGTAGGTGTTGCATCTAAAATTTATGTGTCAGTGATGTTTTCCAAATGGCTCCACAGATGTTTCCTGCGTGTGTCTCTGCACAGTGCAGTAGACACCATCACCACCAGAAGTGCACAAAGCTCATACTGCCTTCTACCTTACTGATTGGAGTTCTGGTCAAAACAAAATCTTGAATAATGCAAAAGCCAAGCCTCAAGTTATCTACGTCCTCACGCCTCTTAAGAGCAAAATCTCGTCATGCAACTGTGCTTTCTGATGCAAATGCAGATAGCGCACACACAAAAAAAAGAGTTTACCAAGGTAGTGTGTATTTGTAAAATAGCCAGTAACCAGTTGGTTAGAATATTAATACAAGAAATGTGATTGTGTTGAAAGCATTACTTTACTTGAATTCAGAGTCCAGCCAAACAAAAAAGTTACTGATGGAGGTGGGCCATAGTGTGTTAGTGAAAATAGTTACAGAGTTAACATCTAACTTCATCTGTATTCATACCTCCCTACTCAGGGGGTTTCTCAGCAGCATTTTAGGTGCCTAACTCAGGGCTAAGGATTTTACCAATTGGTAATGTGCCAGAAGCTAGGTATTTCAGCACAGCTTATTTCTGAGGATCTAGACCATGAGGCCCTACATTCCCACTTTGTAGTACCTTCATTTAAGTATAAATCATCAGAAAGGTTAGTAGACTACTTTTTCTCAGTACAAGACAGAGAATTCCTAAATGACAAAGCAGAGCTGTTCACTGGAGTTCAGAGAAGCATGCTGAGTCTCAATATCTTAGTAGTATCTTGGTGTTAGTAGTGACTTAGGCTTTCAATTTAATATTCATTCACTTGACATCACAACACCCAAATCATACTCCTATGCTGTGCTCCCTCTCCTCCCCCACTCCCCCCCATATTTGAACAATTTGAATGATTTAGGAGATGCTATAAAGGCCTATGTTCAACTCAAAATGTATCCAAAGCTCCACTTCTTTAATAGTAGCAAGAAAAGCTTGAAAATGTGTGCTGGAACTAACACTGCTTGCCAAAGGCTTGCAAATAGTCAAATCACATTTGGAGGAGATACATGCACTGATTCTCATCTCCACCAAAAGAGAGAGAGACTTTCAAACAAGCGTGAGGCTGGCCTCCATCTCTTAGATAAGCCCTGGAAGCCGAACTCAGAAGGAACATGTTCTTAAATTCTTAGGAAGAAAGAAAGAAACGCTGCTCTGTTGTCCTTGTATTTATGAAGTGTTAGCTAGCTTATTAGGTTTTAGTTTGGTTTAAATTCCAAAGTCGTCTGAGAATCTTCAGAACCACTTTGCTACTTTCAGTTCGAAAGCTGTGGACCAATAAAATTCTTACACTGAACAGAGCTCTTTGGATCCCCCCTTTCCCAATATTTTCGCCCCCATTCAACTTCTATTCGGAGGGGTTTTTTTGGCTATTTCTGTATGCTGTGTCAGGTGTTGCTCTGTCATGCTTCAAGGTTTGACCAATCTGTTCAGAGATCTAACATGGTTAATGTGTACAGATACAGACTAGTTTGCCAGAGAGAACCCTATATTTCTAAAAGGTATTTGGCATGCTTGTCGTTCTCAGCAGTTTGAAACTGAGATGCAAGGTTAATGCTCCACTTCTTGAAAAGTAAGGTTAGAAACAGCAGAAGTGAATTTCAGAATTCTCCTTATAAATAAATTTGCATCACCTGATGTCTTGTTGAGCTGAAAAGTAACTCTTAAGATCACTGCAAAGAACTTGACGCAGACAAAAGAATTAGCATCAACGTGAACGCTGGGACTGAAGCCGTCCTCTCCTTTGATGACAAAGCTAGTTGTCATCAAAGCATCCAGGTTCATTAGCAAATGGGACTATCTTGAGCTCATAGGTATAAACTCAAACTCAGGAAAATAATATCGTGTTTCTTGGAACAGGGGAAGGTGACCTCTCCTAGAGCTGCCATAAGACTTGCCATCAAAATTGCTTTTCACAGTCGTCAACTCCAGCATTTGGTGAGGATGTTTTTAGAGATGGTGGTGATCTTACCACTTTTTTTATAAGCCAGAGTGTGGTAGTCCATTGGGAATGTTCACTGCAGAAGTTTAGTGTAAATCTCTTGATAGAAGATCTGATCAGAGGCTTGTTTGCTACGGTAAACACTGTCTAGTGCCACACTTCTGTTTCTAGCAAAGCATGAAGCTCCCTGCTGTAAGTCTCCTGAAGGTTGGAGGCATGAGGCCCAATCTCTTTTTTCCTATGACATGATTGAGGATAAGGCTGAGCAGCAGTCGTGACTGATGAAGACTGGCACCCTGCAAATTCAGAAGATTTATTCTGAAGAGACTTATTCCTTCAAAAAAAGACTTAGTCCTCAAAATGTAAAAGGTTTTGGATTGCTCATATAGAGAACAAGGAGGACCAAATAGACTCGTGACTATTAAAAGATTCTGATGTATATATCTTCTTTAAAAGGGCAGCTCTGGATTTAAACTCAAAAGGGTTACCTGACAGGAATACACTGTGGTTAAATTTAGCCATACCTTATCTTCTGACAGCTCAGGGCATGGAGTTGTCCATGCCTTCTTTATAATTGCCTTTGAACTTCTAAAATGAAGAGAACCTCTTCTTGAACTATCTGAATGGTCTATATACCATCATACAAAAAAGAATTTTTTTTCTAATAGCAGGTACTTTAGTAGGTGGAGCTGAGCTGATGGAAGGATCACACTCTGTTTTCTCTTGACATAGTCTTAGGGGGGGTTCTTGGATAAGTCAGCTACCACTGAGGCATTTTCTCAGACTCATTCTTTGCTGGACAAATCTGACTTTATTTTCTGTGTCCCTAGAGCTCTTGCCTCTCAGAAGGGCAGAGGTTCTCTGCAATGCTTTCATAGTCATATCCAGTATACTGAAAAGCCAGACTTCCTCCATGAAGATTTTCTGAGTCACAGAATCTTTCTAAGGATGACTTCTTTCCTACTATCTTACCTCATCATCAGGGTACCTTCTGTGGTAACTTCAGATTCAGGCTTGCTTCTAAGAATAGCGACTAACAGAGCATCATACTGATGATTATTAACATATTTGATGCAACTTCCAAGTCAGGTACCACGTTTGAATGGGCAATATTTCAGTTTCTACTAGATAGAGCTGAAACTTTACACTCTTATAGCTGATGATACTTGCTAGTCAGTTAAAGAAAGATTCATGCTTTCAGCCCCTGGAAAAACTATGGTTCTTCAAGTTATTTTGGCCATATTAGTTCAAACAGATCTTCCATTCCTGCTTTTTGAAGTTCTCCACAGCTGTAGGCTCTGAGCCCCTAGGGAAGTAGGGGTAACAGCTGCCTCAATCCTTTTACTGTCACAGGAGTATGAAGTAGCACAGGATGCCCATGTCTCTACTGACATAGCTATAAAAAAAAAAAAAGATCTTGCATATGCAGGTATGGAGTCCCCACTATGTAACATCACAGAAGGCCTCTCATGGGTGACAGCAAAAGGAGCTGACCTATGAGAGGTGTGTGACAAGAAGATAATCATGTAATCTTGGATTTATAGGACCAGGTATACATACTGGGGAAAAAAAAAACTAACCCCCCAAAACCCACAAGATGCCATTCTGTGCCTTACAAACTAAAAGTAAAATATACAGTCAACACTTAAATTATTGCCACCTTGCCAAGTTTTAATCAGACTGCCTAAAATATATGACTACTGGGCATATGAGAGAAAGCAGCATAAACTAATGCAACTTGATGATAGGTCAGTGGGGGGGGGGGGGGGCAAGAAATCCCTGTATTTACTCTCGTATTCATTAGTAGTTGTTTTGGCATCCTCTTCCTTAGCTGCTGTTTATTCCAAGATAAAGCAAGAGAGACTAAACCGCTAGGACTAGGCGACCAAGTTTCTTCTTAAATGGGAACAAAAGAACCTGCAGCACTTCATTTTTGTAATTCAGCAGTGGCTGCCACTTTGTCCAGGAGTTCACGATGAAATGATGTACAGCTTTCTCCATTTCCTGTAATGCCTTCATTAAAGGTCTGATGAGTGGTGTGTGATAATCCATGGTATATTTTGACATTTGATAGCAGCTTGCAGTCCAGAAATTTTGGGAAACCTATCTAAAACCAGTTTTGTTTTTTTTCCTCCAAAGCAGACAAAGTCAAATACTTATTTATAAGAAAAAATACATGCGTAGAAGTAATGACTGAAACTAGAAAATGTTTGTTTGAAAAGTGAGTTGTTGATCAACATGATAATAAGGCCTATTGGAAAGACTTTTGGAAATATTTTACTAGCTTTGGGTAGTTAATCTCTATTAGGCTCTCACTAAGCATTTTATGGGAGTAAAAGTGAGCTAATCTAGGAAATGTGTTATTGTCATGAAAGTATTGTTTCTTTATGGAGGTATTTAAAGACTAGTAATTACTAAATGCTCTGGTTATAAACCATATTTAGTATTGCTCTCTTACGCCTTGAATCGTATAGTCATTTTTGTCGTTTGCCCCCTCCTCTGCTTGTTCAGCTTGTTTTTAAAACCTGGGCAGTATCTGAAAGGCTTAATAATTGAATTCTTCTGAAATTTAGGTTGTAATTCATACCCTTGAGAAGTGTGTAGTTATATGTTAAGCTGTAGTTCCATCACTCTGCTATGCGTCAGTAGGAATTATACAAGTCTCCCTTGAGCAGTAGAAACTTCAAAGTAATTGTTCCTTATTTAAAAAGAATAAACAATATGCTAATAGTTCCATGTAACCATAGAAAACCATGAATTCATATACATAACGTACTTAACTATATTTTGAGCTGTTTCATAAAATTCAGAAATGAATTTTGTTAGGTGTTTCCTTGATTTTTCTGTGTAAGAGGGACTGATTTCTTGCATGCCAGCATGAAAAGACTTAGCTATTTGCTTTAGTAATACCAGTAGAAGTAGTGCTTGCTAGGACAGCTACCACTATATCATACTTTTTGCACTCTAAAGATCCCCTAAGTTTATAGTACTTGACAACTTCTGCAAAGAGTTGAAGAAATATGAAAAATTAAATTTCCTGGAAGGGATTCCTTTATGGTGCTTCTGTCAGTGGTTTTTTTCCAGGAAGTTTTGGCAATGTCCATTAATATGTGTTTCAAACATGAACAAGCTTTCATTTATGCAGATGATTTCAGAAGGTAAGTGTCCACACCCCATCTAGGGACTGGATCTGGATGTGATGTACCATCTTCCAAAATAGTCACCTTTTTGACAGAAGATGATGATGAGCAAGTAACTCTGCTCTTCAAAAACACTGCAAAAAAAGTGGGATGCTTGCCTTCAAGACTACTTGGGAATTTTATGTAGCTTTCCAAAAGTTGGTAATAGAAGTACTGTGTTTATATTAATAATATTGTTTTCATTTTCAGACTGACAATTTAAAGTGTCTGCTCTTTAATTTTATAGAACTTGGCAAAGGCTTTGAAGGAAAAAACTTGGTTCAATGGGTAGATATTTATGTATGTATTAATATAAGATGCTAGGTTAATAGCTCTGCAGCTTGCTGGTTTTTCAGCTTGTAAGTAAAAACAAGTAAATAATATTTTAAAAATCGGCTCTGAAGCAGAGTTAAGCATCACTGTCTAAACACTTGAAAGGAGCTGTTCATAATACTCAGCAAACTAGATGACTGGATATTGTGTTTACTTTTGTAAATCCTGGAACAGAATGCAATATTATCCAAGATATATTATTACCTGATATTTTTGTTTTCCATCTAAAGCGGAGAATATGTCTTACTGAGATTGAATTTAGTGCTTTAACTGGCAAATCTTTCTTGAAAGTATCTAAGAAATACATTGTTTTCTAAAGCCTCAGCTGTTGTTTGTGTTGGTTTTTGTTAACATTCTCATGGGCATCTAAACCAGTAAAATCTTCAATAACCAAATGTAAAAGCTATTTTGGTTGGTTTTATTGTCTGAATGTTTCTTATCCATTTCTAACTACATCTACCTATGCAGCTTCTTTTAAAAATCTGTTAATTTAGACAAGTAATAGTACATATGAAATCATGTAGTCATGTACACACAAAGGTTATAAAGGTGCAGACAGAAGCAAGAGCCCTGTGACATATTGGGTACGTCTTGTGGGGAGTTAAGGCTCAAGAAGCTCCATTGTCCACAAATTCAACATAGACAATGACTATTCTCCACCCTTGTCTGGACACAATTCAGGATTCCCTTAGAGCGTGCAGTAAGTCTGAGGGTATTTCAAATAGAATAAAACATGATGCTTAAATCTGAAGACTTTCTGCAGGCCATGTAACTTTTTTCTTTAATTAAAAGCAGTTTAAACATCTCCTCTTATATTTAAGAATTTTATGAAAATAGGGTGGTATCCCATCAATTTGATGCATAGGACTCAAAATAAATAATGAACAATGTCATTCCTGAAGCATGTAAATTTAGTCATCATCCGTGGCTGAAATATGAAACGAGAAATCCTGTAATAAAATGCCAAACTGAAATTTGATTCTTTTTTTCATAAAATTGCTACTACGAAGAGATGGATTCTACTGAAGAGCTCTCTAGTGGTTTGCACTCTACTGTCTCTTCAGCTTATCAGTAAGAACTGGATCAGGCCCCTAAAAAAACCTGAAAATGTTTGGAGGAAACTAGGAAAATAAGCTGTTTCTAACATGAGCTTGACATGTATAAAGTCATAAAACCAAAGTCTGTCACTGCCTTTTGGTATTCTACCTCTCCCATTAGCTGCATTTCACTTGAGCAGATGTACTTGTGTAAAAAGAAAAAACAAAAACAAAAAAACAAACAAACAAACTAGAAAATTGCTAGCTTAGGACTAGAAAATTGCTGGCTTAGGAAGGGTCTGGAAAATTTCCTATGTTGAACTTTCCCCAGGTACGGTTTATCTTCTGTTTGAATGTTTGCAGTTGCGTACTTGCTAGTACACAACTCAGTAATACAAAAAGTCAGTGAGCAGATCTTCTCTAGTGATTTTGTTGTTGTTTGCAAGTCAGGCTGATAGTTATCTATATTTATAAGGGAAGTTTAAACAGTGTTTTTTCCATAGAGATATAGTCCCAAATTGAAAGGTAAGTGATGGGAAGAAAATTACCATTGTGCCCCCAGTATGAGGATGGTTTCTTTTGAGGAGGGGGGCAGCAAAGGACTGCTTCCCTAGGAATGGGCAGTATTTCCAAAGCCTTGTTAAATTTAAATGTTTAAATCAGTACTTTTTCTACCAATTGTAAATATACAAATTTTTACTCTAAGCTGTGGATTTAAGTCTTTGTACAACACAACTAATATTTGTTCGGTCACTGGCTTCTTAACATACTGAAATGGGAAGAAAGTCCCTCTTTTAATATTTCTCCCCCGATTAAAAAAAAAAAAAATTCTGCAGGCCTCATTTAAAATTTCCATGCTTATAAGCATCTAAGTTTAGGACTTTACTAGCCTAGTGTCTCAACAGGTAAACATCTCCATCACAAAAGCATCAATATAATTGGCACTATTGTCAATAAAAGACAGAGAACCTTTGAATGTATGTGGAAACCGAGCTGTCCTCTTCTTCTCATGGGTAGTCTATGCAAAGGTGACAGGGACAGTTAATCTGGAGAAGTTTTTATTAGTGCTGCTCATGCTGTACTTGTTTCCCGTAGGAAAAGGAGGACAAATAATTATAAAATTTAAATACTATTGTCACTAATCATGTCACTATTTTTTTAATAAGTGATTGCATATGAGATTGTCTATGTTTTTATTATGTATCTTCAATGCCGACCCAGCCACCATCATTGAATAATCCCATTTTTAGAACTAATGAAGAGTAATTTATTATTTTAGATTCCTTCTAATGAATAATCTTACCACACTAAGGACTTGATCCTGCAAGTTATAGAATACCATCTAAAGAGATTTTTTGCTCAGCGCTGGCAGGATCAAGTCCCATTTTTAATGGATCAGTTCAGATAAACTTGCAAAATCTGAATGATTATCAGAACTTCTCTATTCAGGAAATTGGGCCCAAATTGGGTTTTCTTGCAGATTCAGTGTTGCTGAGTGATTTCTGTTACATCAGCCCATGATGAAAGTAGCCATCCTGCACTCTTTATGGTTCCATCCCCCCCAAAGCATAGTTGCATGCAACATGCATTATCAATGAAGAACTCTTACGTGCCTGCTGTTAAGTGTCTTTTATGAATGAACTTGTTTCGAATGTGTTTCTCTTCAGGGTTATTAATTTTGCAGTGTAAATGCTAACTGCCAGTGAGCTGGAGGGGGAAAAAACAAGCAAAATGATGGCAATTTTTATCTCCCTGTTGGAGGTTTTTGCCTCAGAATACAGCCATGCACACAGTTGGTTTGTCAGTATACAGGAAATGGAAATCGTGGAAGCAGCTAGAGAACTGGGAACAAGCAGGAGAGGAGGGGAGGGAACCAACTGCATGAGGTGGATTTGACCACTGGTTGAACAGAGTCCTTTTCTGTGGCCGATTGTCACTCATTGCCTAATCATCCTGATAAGTCACTCATTCTCGCTCTTTTTTCCATTGCTGCCAGTTTTTCGCTACTTCCGTAAAACATGCATGTTCTCTTAAAATCACAAAATATCTGGCTAAAAGCAGAAATTATCAGATGTTAACAGCTTTTGTTACAATATTAGTCAAATCAATGACTCTGACAGCACTTTGACAACAGTTTTACAGCTGTGTAACCAACAAGATGACGTCTCAGAAGGTACAGTCACATGACATTTATTCTTTAAGAGCAACCTAGTCTTCAGAAGTTCCCTTCTTAACTGTATTTTTCTCTCACCATCCTTCAGCGTTAACTTACTCTAACTGCATATGGTACCACGCTGGAAACTGAGGCTAAGTCCTTGAAGCAACCTGAGTTTAAAAAAAAAAAAAATCCAGAAGTATGTGAAAGCCACTTTCAGCTATCTTTTATGGTAGTTATTCACATATAATAGATTGTTCTGCAACACATGGAAAAATACTTAGGATTAATATAATTTTAATATGAAATTAAATGCCACAACAGATATAGGGATTATTGTATTATTGGGCAGCATATTGAATTCCGTCAAAATTTTTCCTGTTAATAAACCTTACATTGTTGCTGACTGCTGTCATAGAAGAATCCTGAGATTCTTTTTTAAGGAGGTCCAACCTGTTCATAAGTGGTGCCTCATGAGGTGGTTCACTTATGCATAGAACAGTAAGATGATCACATCTTATGCATAGAACAGTAAGATGATCACATCTTGTGAGGTTAACAGGTTGACTGGAGATTCCTATCACAGGAATAAAAATTAACTTAAAAATTATGTACGCCTGGAACCTCCAAAAGCATAGGAGCTGTTGAAATGACCTACTACTAACTCCTTGCTACCTTTAAATGTTAATTTGGTTGCCAGTTAGACTGCATGTGTAAATTAGGAGAGTTGGACAAATTGCTATTGCTCTTTATCATGAGCTCTATTTTTGTACTGTTCCTGTACTGATGGAGCAGCTGTTGCTATGAATCAAAACCCCTGAGCCACACACAAGCAGGAACCACTCTTCTTTTGAGATAACACTTTTGAATGCTGTTACCTGCACATGCAGCTCTATTCTAATGGAGCATAGTCAAAATGGAACACAGCTCTGCACAGTTAGGCAGGCTAAACAGGAAACAGCATCTACCAAATGATACAGTTGTACATTATACAGGAAAATAACCCACACTAGTCTTCCATTCTAAAGAAGACTCTATTACTAGGGTCTTCTCATTAAATTACTGTACATACAACTCTTTTTTCCATGTACTATCTTCTACAAATCGTGTCATTATGTACAGAAACTTTCAGGAGAGGACTTGGGTCTCCTAATATATTTTAATTCTTAAACTCAGAAATGTGAAGATTATCTTATT
This sequence comes from Dromaius novaehollandiae, assembly GCF_036370855.1. NCBI lineage: Eukaryota > Metazoa > Chordata > Aves > Casuariiformes > Dromaiidae > Dromaius > Dromaius novaehollandiae. The sequence goes on from NC_088098.1 coordinate 123,609,397, forward strand.
AAATTAATCACTTCCTCTTAAGCCCAGCTCTGAGATGCTTCCATGATGCTTATTCAAAGCCATAGGAATCACACTAAGGTGTCAACTAGGGAAGGTGCATAAACTAACATTATATATACAGTAAATACCATAAGGTTAAAAATTAAACTCATAGCTGCTGTCTGCTTTCTTTGCGGCCTTAGTAAGTGGGCTGTGATTTCTGCTCTGCATTAGTGTTCAGAAATAGGTTTTCACCATGAACATATAATTGTTCATATTAGAAGCTTAACTGTTGTATGTGAAATTAGAATCATGCCTGTGGGTATTTAAAATGGAAGAATAATACCAGCTAATGACTTCTGCATAACTAGTAAAATTACATGAGGGAGAATATTTCAGATTTTGCAGATTGGCCAAATTTATATTGATGAGAACTATATATGATTTAGCTCAGGAAGATTTAATGAAACCAAACATATATTGAGGAGACAAAAGTGCACAGGGATATGTGTTACAATGTGTGGAAATTGGTTAATTTTTTGAGAGAGAAGCAAAGTTCTCATGGAAATTTCTGATTATTTTTTCCACAACATTGTTACCCCTTCTATGTAAACAGTTGTAGCCATGGTCTTGCAGATAGCTTTCTTTAGTAGATTAAATTTATCAAACTTGCTGTTTCTTCACAAACACACACATTTGTTTCTTTACCAGGAAGCTAGAGGCATATTTTTTGGACTGCAGAAAGAACTGAATTGTTTTGGAATATAGAGGGAAACTGAAGCAGTTTCTGTTCCAAGTTCCAAGTATTTTCCAGAAACGTATTCCCATTGCTTTTCTGGGTGATTTCAACTTTGTAACGACTTCTGCTACTCCACCTCCTACACACCTACTCCAGAGAATACCCAACTCATCATGTTGTCATTTAGGACCTAGCAAGACAACTCTTGTCTGCATTTATCAGCTTCTGGTTTGCCATGTGGTCTATGGCTTATATGATATGTCTTTCGTTTCAGTTACTCCAAAAAGTACAACTGCTTCTTGCTTTTATCCTGAATACATAGCTTTACTTCATCCTCCAATTTCAACAAAGTTTTGTTTAATCCAAACTGTACAATGCTATAAATAACTTCTTGCTGTGAATGAGGTTTAGCATTTTGGATCTTGATATTAATTGCAAAGAATTGAGAGATTCAGGCTGAAGAGAAGGTCAACATTTTGGACTTTATAGTGAAGACATGGAATCTGAAAAGCTTAGAATATATTCACAGTTGGAGAATTCATAGTAAGATACTCAAGACTTAAAAAGTTTTAGAAAAGAGAGATGTAGATTCAAATGCATTCATGCTCTAATGAACCAAATACAACTTCTGGGAAATCAGTGGATGTATGAGTGCTGCAGTGAATGAGATAAATCTCATCTTGAAAGTCAAACAGTTTATTAAGAGATTGCACCAAGTTCTGCTAGACACACACACACACACGTAGAAATAGTATAAGCTTAATAATGTTATCCATAGAATATCTGAAAGTAAATAGAACAGAGCAACATGTTTTAACCAAACAGCTCACAGAGCAGTCCTCTGATATATCAAAGCTAATTAGGATAGAGTCCAACAATTACAAAAGATATTTAGTTGTAAAGAGATATTCAGCAATGTTTTGTCTTATCTCTTAAGTAGATCATTAAAGGCTTCCTGTTATATTTCTTCATGACTTCTTTTCAGAAAAATCTATGACCCTCTCCCCAGGAGGAGAATGAGACCTACCAGAACAATTTATTTGGCCTACTCTCAGCCACCCTGTTTTCTGAGATACAGCCAGGGAATAATAATAGGCTGAATGAATAGTTCTTGCAATAGTCTGTTCTGATTGTTGTCTGTCCTCATTTTCCTCATCTTGCTACACAACCTAGGTTCAAAAATTGGAGTCGCATTGGATTTATTCACACATGCAGATAACTGCGAAGTACATATTTCAGAAAACCCACCACAGCATCAAGTTCAGCTATGAGTTTTGCCATAGCAACAAGTTTGGTTATCACTGGTATAGCATACTCTCAAGTTCCTGAGAATAGAGAGGAAATAACTGTAACAGTTAATGTAGAAAGGAAGGCCTGGCACCATATGAGGAATTTCTGAAAGTGTTTTTGTCAGTGCCATCTTTAGGTTTCATATGAATTTGTGCATGCCCTAGTGGCCTGATAGTTTGGGGCCCAATTCTTTTACAAAACAACAGCAACCCCTTTTACAGTAAAAGAATGCCAAGATAGAATAGTCTTTCAACTGTTTCTTGAGTAAGTCTCTCTTTCCCTTACATGCAAGAGAAGAGAGGATCCAGATAATAAGCTACCCGAATCCCATACTGGCACCTTAAATATTTCATTGTTTATTTTGCACATACAGATATGAGTATTCTAAAAGACTTTTCAACTGAACCTATTCTCATGCTCACAGTTGGCAATTTTTCATGTCCTTTCTTGCCTTTTTTTCCACAGTCTTCTGATGGAAGTCACTGGATAGTTCTGGTTCTTCTCTCTGCCTTTGGCTTTCTAACCCAAATCTATCTTTCTTTTAGGGGGAAATATGCATGTCCTACAGGTGTGTTCCTCAGGACTTCCTCTTTGTCACTCTAAAATTGATGTCCTGCCCTTTCTCTAAGCAGAAGGAGAAATTGTATAATCTTTCCAGGACAGGTGCTTCATTGCCACTTGACCTGTCTACAGTCCACTGTTCTTAGCTCCTGTCCGTGAGGAGTCTTACTTTTTAATAAAAAGGGTTTGGGTCTAGGAAGGGGTGGAGAACATCCATAGATTTTCCTGTCCCCCCTCCCCCTTTCCCCTTTTATTTCAAGTTAATCTTCATTCAGGAAGCAACTGAATGTAATATATAAAAATCTGAATCTGTTATTTTTCTGAAATCAAGCAAACTTCATCGAAGCTCAAAATCCTGTCAGCTCTAACATTTGCAAGTACACACTAAAGAAAAATATTTTGACATCTAGGCTGTCAGATAATCTGTCAGTAACACTTATATCATTCAGGGAGAGAAATGATAACTTTCAGAGTAATTTATTGGGAAAATAATACACTTATGCAGTGAAATATCCTACTGGATGCTAGAAAAGTTACTTGGCATTTTTGCAGGGGAAGTATTTAGCTTTTGAACATGGCTCATTCTCTGGCAACAACCATAGGAAAGGAAAGACTGGCGCAGAAATCATCAGAGAAAAATGTGTGCCTGAAAACAATGGTAAGTTTGAAATATATTTAGGAAGCATTAGGAATGTCCCACTGCAGGATGTAATGCATACAGAAAAGGAAAGGAATGCTCAAAATCATATTCCCTACAGAAGATGCTAGTGAGGCATAAAGGGTCCTACACATAATGCTTTTTGGTTTGGGGTTTTTTTGTTTTGTTTTTTCACTTGGTGTAATTTCAGAAAAGCTAGAGAAGCTCTTTGCCCTGTTCTTCTATGTCTGGAAGAACTGCACCGTCTTTGGGCAGAGGTGTTTCCTGGCATGATGTAAAGCTCTGTAGAGCCTTCACAACCATTGGTTTTACATCTTCCAATTTTGCTTCACTGACATTTTTCATTTTTCTTGGTGTGTTAAAAAGTAGTCTGATTCTGTGAAGAGATGTCTGAGCATTATGTGTAATGATGGTAGTAATCATTTTCAAAGTGCTCAGAGGACTAAAGCTCAGGTTTTGTCAGCTTGCATATTGCTGTTAGACGGTATCAGTCTGAGGCCACTACATAATGCACCTGATTTTAATCTGACATAATTTGTGCCCCATATTGATTTACACATTAAAAAAAAGCAATAGTTTTGGCTTGTTGTAAAGAAAATAAGGTATTTTTTCAGGCATTGTATCATAAAATTAACTAGGGTAGCGAATTTACTAATTGTTATTGCCATTGCTGGCAATGATGACAATAGAAGCCACGATTTTGCAAGAACAAGCAAGGCCTAGTCACATAGGAAAACTGGCAACTTTAAAGATTCTTCAGCACTTCAAGAAAGATGTTTAGGACATTGGCAATCTCAGCTATCAAGTTCTTAACTCTGCCCCTGTCTCATACAGTCAGCTCAGTCTCACTGGAACGTATCTTTCCCTTGGTGGTTAATGCCAGGAGCACTGCTCCATTGATCTGCTTCTCCCAGAATCTTTTTTTCAGTGCTACTCCTGATGTATGACATGTTTTTCCTTTTCAGATATGCTGAGCCGTTAGCTTCAGTTGATCAAATTCACCCTGAGCTTCATGTGTTCTGAGTCACCCATTGGAAATTACAAAATAAAATGTGTAAGACATGATCTTAGACTGTCACAGCTTACCACATCTATGTCAACCTTGTATTCCGTTGTCATTTTTAGTTAAAAAAGCAACCTATCAGAAATTATTGTGAAACTTTCTTGCTTTATCATTTTCACTTATCTTCAGTGAAACTACAAAATGAAAAACTGTTACCATATTCATCTTTATTTATTCTCCTTATTTGTTCTTCTGTATCTTCCTCTTCCTTTTTGTAAGGCAAAACAGAAAAAGGGGAAGGAAAAGACTGAGGGTGAAAGGAGGAAAGAAAAAGATAGAAGAAAAGCAAAAACAGGGAGAAAATAAAAAGGGTATTTTATTTGTGTTTATTTTATTCTGATATCTTTTTCATGGAAAATTTTAAAACAAAAAAGTTCCCACTTAAACCTGTGGAATAACAGTAATTTTTAAAACAGTAGGGTTTTTTTTAATATAGTTTCTAATGTAAATCAGCATGGCTTCACTGAAGTCAATTGAGGACAAGTTACGAAAACTTGAGCAATTGTGTCTCTAGCTCATAATTAATATGTTTTAAAATACTTCATCTGAATTGACAAGATGTGCATATGGTATCTGCATATGGTATTTGGCCTTCCTTTTTCTCCTTACTATTGTATTTCACTCACAATCTTTTGCATCAGACTTAGATTATCAGCCTTTTTTTGTCAATCAGGTATCCAGCATATTAAAATATTCTATGCAAATTATAATAATAAAATAATTCGTTTTTTATAATAATAAAATAAATAATTATTTTTTTAACTAAAAAAAAATTTCACAAAATCATAGCCAATTTTAAAAGTAAGCAGTTTGAACTTTTTGAACTTTATTATGGATGTGGTCGAGATTTATTTACAGTAAACTCATTTCTATCTCAAATTTCATATATCGGACTTTCCTGCATACAAAGCACACATCAGCCATTAGTATCTAAACAGCATGAGTTACCTTTTCCATGTGGCAACTTGTAAAAAAAATATTTGGGGGCCACACACTTGTGACATTAGATAACATGCAATGTATAGAAAACAGTTATTTGAAAGTATCCTTATCCATACATTGCAAATAAAATGATAAATCATGTTTGCATTGCTACATCACAGTTCGGCTAGTGGTAGCGTCTACACATACTTCAAATTTTACAAATTCAGGTGGTACTGTAGATTTTTCTAAACAGATATACTGAGAGGTTAAATATTTTATTAGAGATCTATGCATCGGAGTGATATGTCAAAAATGACCTGGATATTTTTTGCATTTATCTTTATGCTCTTTGACATTTTTCTTTCCATATTAATTATCTCTAGATCAGAGACCAATTCTAGTTGTACTGAAATCAGTGAAACATCTTCCTTTCACTTCAGTGGGATCAGAAATCAGCTCTCAGAGAACAGGGGAACAATGTTGCTGCCAGCTGAAGCTGATGTAAAACTGTGCTATTGCCAGAAGTGGAAGTCATGTTCTTGCTTCTACTTTTGGCCACATTTCTGACTGCATCCTTGACGCTGGCCTAGCAATCAGATAGCTGTGCAGGAAGCAAGATCAGCTTGCTGATCCGCCTGAAGAATATTACAGGAAAGAAATAATTATTCATCTTGTGATAATTCCTACGGCAAATGGTATCAGCTATTGTTAACATAGTATGGACTCCAAGCTGTAAATCAGCATCCACAAGATACTTAAATTCAATATGATAAGAGGCAAGAGCACAAAATGCAGCACTGCTAAAATATTTTATTTCATGAAAACAATACAAACAGGCTGAGTCTTGTGGAAAAGATGTAAAGGCAGATTATTACTTTCTTCCAATTTAAATAGAGCTGGAAGATGCTGAAGAAAATAATGTTTAAAACACAAAAGACTGAGCAGGATGTAGGGAGAATACCAGGATGAACTAAAAGTAGTTGTTATCAGGCTGGATGGCTATTTAAAGCAGCATTGCAGTGCAGAGGCTTTCAAGCAGAGTTGAGGATCATTAACAGGCCTAACATTTGTACATCATAAAGTACAGTGGATGAAAATAATTTAAAATCCACAAGCATTTTTATTAGTATTTAGTCAATGATGTAGACTCTTTTAATGTTTTATCCATTTTTGTTTGTTGTCAGGCTTGCTAATGTATTAAAAATTTATAGTATCTTCTTTAAAATTATTTCTTGTTCTTTTGCTACAACATCTAGTAGAACAGATAGTCTCACATTTCTGTTCATGTGCCTTTTTAATTTTTTTATGCCATGTCCGTTTTTCTGAAATCAAGAAAACCAAATAAGAAAAAACAATTAATGAACTTTGCAAAAGCTAAGTAGCTTCCTAGTGTAGTGACTAGGGACAAAAAAAGCTTGTTTTTCTCCCCAAATATTCCCATCTAGTCATTCCCAATAGTCATGCAAATATTTGAACTTTATCTCCTTAATTTGCTTTCTTAGGTTTCAAAATCTGTTACTTTCAGCCAAACATAAACTAAAAATGGTTCCAACTGCATATTTAATTAAAACAGAGTATTTTCTTTCTGTTATCTCAACTAAGTGATAAAAAACAGACATTGTAGAGTGAAGGCCAGACTCCAGATTCTGATGTTCCTGAAAATTTTTACTTCAAGAATTCTTATAACTTTTCTATTGTTTTCTTCCTTTTGTATTAATAGACTCTTTGGTGTTTTCTCTTTACAGTAAATGCCAGGAATCCCAAACTATATTTCTCTCAAAGATCATTTTGTACTTGAAATGTTTGTTTGTTCCTTTTTTTAATCCAACCATCTCTGTGGTGTCTTTCTATGGAATTTTCATGGCTTATTTCTTTATTTGATAAATAGTTTTGCATACAATTTTGTATTCCCAGTTATCTATCCTTTGCATAGCTAGTTTTGCAATTATTTCAAAAGAATTAAAAAAAAAACATTGAAAAACTCTCAGTAGACCTTGCCAGTTACATGATTTCTGAACAGGGAATAATAAGATTGTCAATGAAACAAACATGACAGATAAAATATAGCTGGGACTTCAGTGGGACATTTGACACAGTGTCATTCAGTTTCATATTGATTAAGTTAAGATTGCCTGGAATACAGGCACTGCCATCTATTTGAGTTTAATATATAGTCTCTACATACGGAGATACTTGCTACAAGATTTTGAGTCTCTGGAAATCCAGAATTGCAGGCAGGAACTTTCTGGAGGCCAAACTTGCTCCTTTACATACAGCAAGAAGTGATAACACTATTAATTAGACATTGTCCCACTCATAATCATATTCTGCTTATTACTTCAGAGTCTACAGGGTATATCTATACCTTTGTATAGGGAAAGCAAACAAGGGTCAATAGTAATATTTTAGATTGTTTTCATGGTGTGGAAGTGGGTAGCTTAGTTTGAGGTTACCCAGTCCTCAAGAAGGGACCAAGAAGCACACAAAATTTGACATCAGTGAGTATTGCTGCTGACAAGAATTCTAGGAGTGAATAGGGAGGCTGGAGCAAAATTTCAGCTCTATAGTGTGTTTTCTATAAAAAGCTCCCTTTTGATGTCTCTTTCAGTTTCATTCTGCTCATTTTTCATATCAAAGCTAAAACCAGTTGTAATCTGCCTTCCTTTCCCTTCAATTCCTGCATTTCGTGTCAGTTTGCAGCACACTGAATTAACTCCTCCGAATCAGGAGCCGATAACTTGTTGCTTCAGGAGGTGCCTAACCACTGTAATGAAATGTCCTAAAAAATCACAGACCTTTACAGATGACATTTTCATTTGCAATAAGTTGAAGATGGGTTTAGCAAATGGATGCCTTCTACAAAAGTCAGGATTAGTCTTCTTATTCTTGCATCAAATGTGAAGTAGTTATTTTACATGAGGAATTATGATAGAGCCAAATAAACCAATGTTGTTGTTCTGTTTGTCTGCCAGGAGGTTATGAGTGAAAAATCTTTCACCCTGTTGTTAATTCAAATCCTGTTAGTGTAGAGATTACTCTAGGATGACTATGACACAAACTGATATACTGCCCACAGTGCTGAAAAGAATGCTTCTCTTCCAAATAAAAATATATGGAACTTAACATTGAAAAGATATGATAACTTAAAATTTGATCATTTAAAAGCCACAATGTTTTTTACAATAGCAAGTTCTATCAAAAGCTGCTATAAAACATGTCTTAAAGCCAGGTGGAATTCTACTTAGTATTTCAGACATAAACAGCCTAACTAGAGTGTAATATGTAATTATTACCCTAGCTTTCTATAGGATCTATCTACAGTTATTTTCTTTGCCTGCCATCACAAAAGATAGACTACCTCAGTTTTATGTGTGGTATACTTTTTCTGATTTCACAATAATAGTTCATGGCAGTTGATTTGTCACCATGGATGAGATCTTCCCTCATTTATACTTCCACAGTCCTGCTGACTTGATGTAACAGTAATGTATTGTGTAATACATTACAAAAATTAGTGCAGGGTATGATACAATAAATGGCAGTTGCAATAGAAAGTGAAACATAATTTGCCTTCTTTTATACCCGGGTAATCGAGAGTGCTTTGTAGTGACTTCTACAGTATGTTCCTCTATATTTATAAAAACAAGTTATGTATCTTTTATAATAATGAACAAGAAACTGCAAAAATCTTCCAGCTCAGTGCAGTTGTTTACAGCTTTCTGCCTTTCTTCTAACTTATTTTGTGCCAGCATGCACAATGGACCAGTCACCTTTCAACATGCACCCTTCCTGAGTGCCCAGCTGAAGCGTTTGAAAGCACTTGCCTCCCTGGATTATATCACGTTCCCCCTTATATTCCTTTTTCCCCCCCCCTCTTCTACTGTACTTTGCTGCCTATTTTAATTTTTCCTCCCAAAGAGCAGAAACAATTTAGGTTTTTTATTTTACTACTTCTTTAAAGAAATTGTCATGTTTCTGTTTATGGTTAAGTCCTGCCAGGAGATCTTTGGGCCCCACTGGAGCTGCAGGCTGCAGGGTCTTGTACTTTATTTCCCAGCCAGCTCTCCATCGTGGTGCTCACAGGCAACCACTGTGACACAGCCTCATGCCTGATCATACAATCCTTAATCAGGTGACCTTCTATGGGGACACATGGAAAATTTCCTTAAATAGAGATCACTTTGTGTGAATTACAATCTATTTGTTTTTAAAATCTCCCTTTACTGGTGCTTATGTCAGTTTTTAAAACCAGTAATAGGAACAGAGGGACTATTGAACAGCAATTGCGGCTGGTAAGAAAAAGCACAGGCCAAACAAGCGAGCCTTACAGCAAGTAGGTGCATGTTCAGGCCTCTGCCCGGAGCAGAGGGCTGTGCAAATTTGGAACCGAAAAGGGGCAATAGGATTGAATCAGTGCAGTTCATGGAAGGGGGAAGAGCTGTGCCAGGCTGCTTGACCATGGAAGGAGGGAATCCCACCTCCACCCCAGGTAAAGGAAAGGGTAAAGACTTCTGGGTAACAGAGATCTGAGCAGCTAGAATAATTTGTGTTTGTGAAAAGGACTAAACAGGACCCCACAGAAATGGGGTGGGGAGGGCTGTGTTTGGGGTGTCTTATTCTAAGTGCTGTGTACATTCGAAATGGTCAAAGAGAGAACAGAGGGCTGCAGGGCCACTGGAGGTACCTTCTGAGAGCAAAAGTTTGCAATCTTCCATTTCTGCATGATAGACCTTTTTTACATAACTGTGTTAGACAATCTGCAATTTATTCAAACTGTGATTAAATCTATCAACTGTTTTGAGCAATCTCCTGAATGGAAACTGCTCATATGTTTTACCCATGTCTGCATAATACCGTGTGAAAAGCTGACCCTCTGCTCCTCTCCAAAGTCAATAATATGCTTTCATTCCTTATTTCAACAATGTTATATTTTGAGGAACTTTTGTCTCATAGTCTAGAGCTAGATACAAACCCCCGCATTGCACGGAAACCTCGGTATGAGTTAGGATAAGAATTTCAAGAGATTTTATAAAATACTATTGAAATTATTTTCATGTCAGCATAAATTAATATATAGGGGCAAAAAAGCATGATACTACATGTTAGAACAGTGTTTTTACAAGATTGCCTGTTAGAGAATACGGTTAATCAGAACAGAATGTGTCACTGTTGTAGGTGTAATGTACCAAAGGTCTTTTTACGGACTTTGTTGGAAAGAAATAAGAATTCATATCATTATTTTTTCTGTGAAAGACACCATTTATTTTATAAACAGAAAACAGCTGTTTGCAGCACTAAACATTAAACTAGGAACTCTTAAAAGATTTATATTAACTAAGAGCATCTAATAGGTTCACAACGTGAGTGCTAATGAATGAGTTGATTTTAATATGTATCACATTTCACTGTAGAAACATCATTATGTTTTGTCTACCTGCAGTTTAATTTTATCCTCATTTGACATTCCCAGTAGACAAAGCTAAAAGTAAACTGGGCTATCCTGTATTACAGATAGATGAAAAAGAAAGAGATCCCTGAAAGAAATCTGAGTCAGCTGAGAAGACAAGAAAGATGTCTGAATCCGAAGTAGCACTTCCCAGTTGGCAAGGGTGAAACACAGTTTCACTTATCCCACTACAAAATTTTGACAGAATGGTCAAGGTTGGGAATCATGGGAAACAAGCCTGGTGAATTTCAAGTTGAGAAAGAGAGTAAAAAATAAGTAGGGAGAATGGGGCTCAGTTTGTTGTCAGATTTTCTGGCCTCTTGAATTGCCAGTCTTGCTGCTTGCTAGCTAAGGAACTCTGCTGCTTCGCTGCTGTATGCTCATTCCCAGCCTGCCTTTGTTTGGTGAGGCAGCAAAATAGTACTTCATTGACAGACAAATTTGAAGTCTTTGATCTCAGTATCCTAACTTGGCATTTGCTGGCTAATTAAAAGCAGACAAACTTACACACACCCATTAAAGTACAGCAATGCATTTATAAATGTAATTGAGCTGTGACTAATTCCTCACATTTCATTATAAACTAATAAAAATCCATTACAGGGCAATGAATGGATCCTGCTAATAGCAGGCCCTATCATCTCCTCTGTCCTGCGTAATCTGTAGCCACATGCAACTTTGCAAAGAATGGATAAACATTGCCATGATGATTTGGAAGCATTTCATATCTGCTTCGCACATTTATAAGTGACAGTGCAAGCTGTAAGACCATTTAGTGTCAGAATATTAGCAGATTTTATAAGTTTTATGTATACTTGTGCCTCTGTGGACTATAATGGCATTTCTTCTGTTCCTGAGCTAAGGGGAGACTTGCTTTTATTTCCTTTCCTTCAAAACAGACACTATAGGGACAGATGGATATTATCTTCTTGCTAGTGACAAGAAGGCAAAATCTCAGATGTGTCTTAGAATTATCCTCCTTGACAAATCGGTTATGTTCTTTAGTCTCCTGATACGTTCCAATCTTGCCTTAGCCCAAAGAATCCTTAGCAACTGCTGCCTTCTCTCTAACACTGACTATAGGTCCGTATTTTCTTTTCCCTTTATTATCTTCTGCATTTCAGGGCTTTTTAATCCATTTGGTGCAGGTATATTATTGCATAGGGCAAGCACAGCTGGAGGGCTGTATCTGCTACTTGTTCGGTTAGCTCAGGCTCATGCCAAGTATTTCACCAGTCACAACCCATCTGCATATAGCCCTAGCTAAGAAGTTCTTCCTTCTGAAATATCCCTTCTATGCCTAAATAGACTGCCTGATGGAGCCTTGCACCATTTGCTCCTGTCCCCAGATTCTTGCAACAGTAGCATCCAACCCTGCTCCTTTGACATTTGAGGAGGCATGGACAGGCACAAAGAGGAAAAAGAAATATATATATATTATATATATATATATTTTAGTTCTTTTTATTGACTCTCAGTATGGTCACTTCATGATTTTCTTGGAGTAAGGAAAATGTTAAATTAAAATTAACAATTTAAATCAGAAAAATGATTTGTGAATTAAAATACTTTTTTTCCTTTAGCTTTGCAGAATTACTTTCCCTTTGCTTTTAGAGTGGGCACAGCAATTTTCAGGCCAGACCAATATTTGGATTTTTTTTTTCCTTGAAAGAAAACTAGTGGGTGAACTTCCATATAGAAGCTTAAATAAAGGTTTGCCCTAGGATTTAGTTGCAATTCAGCTTTGGAGAGGCCACCATCCTGTCCACCATCCTGGTTTCCATCAAAAATGGACACAGAGTGTCATGAAGCAGACTTAGGGATAGCTTTATACCAAAATTGTTACAATCCCTGCTTTTCAGGCTGGAAGCATAGTCTACAGGAAATGCAACTTCATTTTGACAAGGGAGTCATCCAGCGCTCTGCAATGTCTCCAATTGGCTGTGATTGCTAGCACAATACAGAAGGAAAGCATTGAGAATATTCAACAGGAAAATATCCTGCAACTAACTTAATATTGGGGGGGGGGGGTTTGGTTGCCTGTCTCTTTTGATATGACACAGCCAGCTAAGGGAGACTTTTCTGTGATTTGATTTGATTAACAAATATAAACAACAACATTGTAGTCACTTGAATATTTTGGGCATCTGGAGCCAGCACTGAAAGTATATCATACTAGGCCAAATAAGGAAGGGATATAAAATTGGCCTGGTGAAAAAAGAAGAGAGAACATGCCTCTTACTTGCAGGAAGAGCTCTCTACCTGAGTAGTGCTAGGGAGCTTGCACAGAAAGTGTTAAGAATAAAAATCTGTTCTCTTTTCAGTTCATGGCAGAATTCCCCTTGATTTCAGTAGGACCAAAATCACTAGACTCATACAGCTGTAGCTTCCAGGAAAATGTCACTAAACTACTCTTCAGCCTCATTACAAAATGGCCTCATTTGTGAATCAATGCCTAAGTCCTGCATATTAGCCAGGTAAGGGGGACTGTTTATTTGAATGCATGTATCTAACCAAAACCAGGGCTCTGATTCACCTCAGGTGGAGGTTTGGTGAAGAAGGCGAGGGGGGCTGTTACCCCTTATTAGCACTGCAGAGTATCGCCCATGTTCTCCTTCATCCTCTGAACTCGTCAAAACTTTTCAGCCCCCTCTTCAAACCCCATCTCTGCCTGTCCCTGTGTTAGTGACATACAGTCTCCATAGGACATTTATTTGTCCCTTTAGGTACAGGATAAGCTCAAGGCACTCTATTATTCATTGCACTCTAAAAAAAAGGGAAAAAAAAGAATATTTTTCAGCATAAATTATGATACAGAAGAGTAATTTGGGTTGGTTTGGACTTGCAAACCAGGGGGAGTACATTGGAAGAGTCCAGACTGTGAAAGTGTTGGCTTGCTGCAGCTTGAGAATGGAGGCACTGCTGTTCCAGACCCACTTGTGGCCTGCTGGCACCACAGCCTGAAGGGCTTGATAAAACACCACTTCCTGTTGGCTGCAAATCTAATACACAGGAATGGGTCTCTGTCTTGAGGCTTTTTCCTGCACTACACCTCTTCTGGGGCAGGATAGTTTTGAACTCTGATCATTTTGGTGACCTGCTGATTGCATGGCAATACAAACTGCAGTGCTGGCATGAGGGGTGGAGCAGGAAACTCCAGTGAAGGGTCCAGAGCAAGCTGCTGCCCTGGAGGGGCAGCGGCCATGTAGGCTGGCTTCCTTGCTTAAAGCACAGTCTTGTGAAGCTACATCCAGAGTACCCTGACTCATCTCCCTGGGAGCACCTGTTTATCTTCAGTGATGAATCAGAGAATTTAGACATTGGACTTTGGTCCTCTGAAGCCATGTTTCTACTTAGATGTCCACAGTGCCCTGTGGTGATGATATGAGGATATCCTAAAATGGCCTAACTCATTTTTAAGTCTGTTGCACATGACTGTAAAGAATTTGGATCAATACTAATGCGAAACTGGGGTTACAACTACCCTTTTCCTCAGTCAACATCAACAGATTACTGACTCGCATCACTTTTAAAAGCCTGTTCTAAGATTGTATGATATCCCAAAGGTCAAAAATTGGCAGCAGATATTTGTGAAGGCCAGGAAACAGGGAGCATGAAATCACCTTTTATAAGAATCTTTCAGAAAAAAATTACATATTAGTATTATTTGGCCCATCTACTATATCTAGCTAGTCCTGATCACTATGGACTTGAGTTTTTCATTCTTTAAATTATTTATCCTCTTAACTTCTTTGTGAGATACATTGCAGATAGGGCATAGAGACCCTCACCTAACATCATATAGGAGGTCTGAGACAAAACAGGACCTGAAACCAAATCCCAGGCTTTGACCACTAGACCAACTTCCTCTATAGTCTTGCTGTGTTGTGGAGAAAAATGAATTGTTCATTTCACCTGTAATCTAATTATAGAGGTTTTACATATAGAGAGATTATACACACACACACACACACACACACACACACACAAAATATAAAAATACCTATGTATTTATTTTGTGTAATATTTATAATATGACATTTTATATAAAATACATATTTTGTATAAAATATAAACGAGTTATTTTATATATAACTGCTTTCAAAGTGCATTAGTATGACACTGGTATGACACTATGTTGTCTCTCACTGCAGAATTATTATTTTCTACTTTATTTTTTACCCTGTCCATTTCTAATCGCAACCAACACGAAAGCAGCTTCATTAGTACCTTATTTTGGCTAACATGCAGATATAAATGTGTAGCATTTATTTGCAATATTGCTGTTCACAAAATGTTGCCACGCTATTGCAGTGCTTTGTTTAAAGTTCTCCTCTAAAAGGTTCTTTGCAAAGACCCTGTAGGAGGCTTTGCAACAGGCATGTTTGAAATTCTTTTTTTCTGAAAATAATTCTGCAAAGTCTGTCCTTTTCAAGGCATTGGCCAGGTGCACAGCTATTTTCCTCTTTTCATTTTCATTTTCTTTACCTCTGCAGCACAGAATAATAGTCCCTATCTAATATTTTATACATAAAATATAATGCTGAATCTCTACCACATACTCCCTCTTCAGCAGATTTATTGAGCACTGAAGCACTTTCAGTGATTCTCCTTCTGCCAGCATAATATTCAGTCTTTCAGACTGCTTAGGGACCAATTCTGTCACATTATGCTCATTCTGCATTCTCACATTGCATGTAGTCCCACAGATGTCAATGGGTCTCTCGTATTTCTGGAGTAAATTGATGCCATCTGCATCAAAATCTAACCTAAAGCAGTTGTGTGCTGCGCACCTACAATGCCAAAGCTACACTCCACGAACACTCCCCAGACGGCTTCGGTGCAGCTGCTCATCCCCAGGCAGAAAATCCGCTCCAGTTCTGACCACAGCCGTGGAAAGGATCACCAAAACCACCAGTGTACTCCACAGTCATTCTGCATTGGGTCTTACACTGAGCTGATTGCAATAGAGAAAAAGCACTGGAATTTGACTTAAAACCAAGACTTTTAACCAAATGCTGTAAAGTATACGTTTCACTGCATTGGCAGCTAAGAGACTGGTCCTAGGCCCTTAATGGATAGGAGCCAAATGGAGCACAAGCGAAAAATCTTAGTCCACTTCAAACTTTGCTGGCTTCATTATTCATGGACATCACAAATATCCAACACAAAACACAGCACTAGTCTGATTAATAAATACACACCTAGGTGACTGCAGGAATGTGACCAGAGACACTTCCCTGAGAAAGCCTTCTCACCTAGGTAAATTACTCATGTTCAAAAGTGAGTGCAGGATCAGTTCCAACTGATACGTTACGCTGTGGTGCAATGCATTTGACATGAATAGAGAAGCAGCCTTAAGATTTTGGGGTACACTGACATCCCTTGTTCTAGGCAGTTGAAATATAATTACAGAGAGAACTTGAGTAAACATAATTTGCTTAGTGTGTTAAGAAATTCAAACTGTGGAAAGAAGATGTTTTTGAAAAACAGATTTTAGTCTTTGAAATAATTAGACTGAACTGAACAGATTTTTGGCATTATTTGTAACCCAGTCATTGTTCAGCCTTTGTACTTAGAAGAGCAATTAAGACTCCTTTGGAAACATCCTTAGCTGAACTCTTAAAATAATAAAAACACTCTTCCATAAGACCACATTAACATATGGTTTTTGTAATGACAGCACAAACAAATCACCCACTCATCAAACACATTTAGGAAGAAGACAGGAACAAACAGAACAAACAGATTTTCTAAAGATTACTTACTGGTCCTGATCAATCAAAAAAAAAATCCCAAATTGAATTCAGAAACTGCCTACGGGATATAGAATACACATAAAATATGCAAAATACAAATAATTGGTTTGTACCAAAAAACATGAATACCACTGAACATTGTAGAGCAAATTTTATAGCTATTATGCTGCAAAGTTGTATTTCAATAATATTGCGCTACAGATGCCCAACTTATTGATCCACTGTTGGATTCTCACTAGTTTACTCTTTAACTTTGGTGATACATCAGGAGTAAGCAAGAAAGAGATAAAGCATGTCTGCACTAGTGATCACTATCAGAACATCCTTCCTGGTTTTGTTTCCTTGGAGGTAACTCCAGGGTGAAATCCCAGCTGAAGAGGAGCTTCCATTAGTTGTACCACTCTGCTGAGTACCATCCCTGACAGCTGCAGCAGGAGCCCCAGGGCGGCTCCCCAATGTAGACAAGGTGACTGTACGCTTCAATAGGAGACAAAGGTTTAGAAAAGGTATTCCGGCAGCAAGGCTGATCATGACAGTGTCGTAAGTGGGTGATGTGCATCCCTAGTGCATTTCCTCTGCTAGACATTGCTGCACAAGGATTTTAATTATTTTGAGATTCATAGGCCCCTGTCACTCTTCTCTGGCTCTAGCCAGCTTGGCATAGCTCTGTGGTGCACATTATCTAGTTAGTATCATTTTCAAAGAAGTGGAGCCCCTAAGCACACCTATTTAGGGCTCTGAAGCTTAACGCTGACACCAAAAATACCCCAGCAACATAAGCACCCACACTGTCCAAGAGCCCCATGTTGGAGGCAGTCCTAAAAATGACCACTTCTTTAGAGGTATGACAGTTGAGGTAAATAGACACAGGAAGGTTTTCAACCATAAGTCACTCTTGATCTTCCCTCACGTAGGTAATATAGACAAACACACACACACACACATAGGCACAAAATGCCTATACATTTTCATAGTTCAATATTCTCACCATTTTGAGCATCTCCTGGGCCCTTTACAGAGCTTGGAATGACTCCCCTTCTCCTTTGGACGGTGAAGTCTGTCTCTCTGCTTACTGCATCTCTTATGCATAGCCTGGACACCATGGCCAACAGCTGCTTGTGCAAAACCATTTCCTCTGTCAGATGACAAACAGATCCATCCTACTGCATGATCTATATCCTCACAGCACAGGTACCTCTCCCTGAGGCTTAGCACTAATAAACTGTTTGGCTGCCAGCATGGCTTCCATACAGCTCCCCATGGAAACTTTGGCCAAACCTGAAGTGTGTGAGGAAAAGAGAGAGCAAACAAGCTCCTCATTCAAAATGAGGTTTTCAGTCTGACAAATACAGAGTTTGTGTGCACCCTCAGTATCAGAGTTCAAAAACTAAACATGCAGTTTCTACCAGAGAAGGTTTCTGCCTGGGTGTAGTTCTACTGTTTTTGTTTGCTCTCCTCCAGGTACATATATGTTGTGTGAATAGAAGGATAGAGTAGAAAACTCCACATAGTAATTTTGATTCCAGACGGAAAATGGACCAAGCAAATCTCTCAAGCTTGTCATCTTCCCCTGGTTAACTCTAGACTAGACTGATTGAAAACATCATCAAAACACTAATGGTTTACCTGGAGCTCTTGCTAAATAATGTTCTCACCATTGCTGTAGCCTGTAGAACTGGGCAGATGACAGAAGTACTGGGAAATATATGGCAAAAAAACCTGTATACAGTAGATAGAGCCTGTGTGTCTTGCTTGTTGTCATACCATGAGTTAATGACAGGACGAGAAGAAACTAGGTTTCCTTCTCTAATCACCAGTCTTGCCATTTTCAGGTTTAATCAAACTCAACGTTGCTATTGCTACAGAAGTTTAACTCCTAAGTACGTCCCAAGTAGCTTCAGCAGGCAGCACTGCCTCTGTCCTGCCATTTACTGGAAGCAGAGATTAATAGTGCTTGGTCTCATTTACAGGGGCATGACTCTCACTCTCCACATTTCTGCAAAATCCCATGTCAAGTCCTTGAAGAGACCGTAAGTCCCGAAGATGATCAGTGCTGATGAGTCATGGTGGGTGGAATATTTCCACTGAAACAAACATTAATGAAAAGCAAGGGAAAAAGATAAACAATATCTGGCTTTGAACAGTTTTATCAGAAGTAATAGGGGTTTTTTTTGTTTGTTTGTTTGTTTTTTTTTTTGTCGGAATGTGTTACTTTTTATATCAGAAATCCAGATCTGAGTATTTAAAACCTGGAAAAATTAACAGTGCTACTGGAAACAATACTGTGATATAGTATACTTAATTATTATTGAGCTTTGAAAGGTAACTAAGTGGCAGTCTGATCCTTTGGGGAATTTCTCAAGAAGTAATGTGCTATAAAGAAATTGTTTTAATTTTATGTATTTGACATTGTTTTTGTGATGTTAAGTAAAGTCTTGTTGTTAAAGTACCATTACTGTATATAACAGGGAATGCTCCTCTGATTTGTCAGTCTGGCTCCCCAGTTGCCAAGGGGCTCAATCTCTGCAAGAAAATCACCCTTAAAAAACAAATCCAGTTCTCCTAATCTCAGGACTGTAAAAGTACACTAGTCTTTTGCCCAGAAAAATGTTATTTTGAAATCTGCATATAGGAAGGAGACACAGCTACAGGGAATGGGGCAGTTGGCAGCAGTCCTGTACTCTGGGAGTCTCAAGTTTGACTGTGTTGGCATGTGCATGTTTTCAGTTATCTGGAGGAAGTTTATTTAGTTTTATTTCAGCCAAAAATAGGAGCCTCATAAGAAGCTTTAGAAAAAGTCTGCATAAGCTTGAGGTGAGGTGCGAGCAGCCAGGTGTTTTAGTGAATATTCACTGTGACTAGCAGAGTTGTATCTGATTAAAGGTTTTTCCTTGCCAGCAATGACTCATATGAATTATCTTTTATCTTTGTATATTGTCTAGTGTTTACTAATTAGAGTTCTGTATTGTTTTTCATTTTTACAAAAAAAAAAAAAGAATATTATTACCACATTTCCCTTCAGTTTAGAATTTTTAACCTTTTTCTGGTCCAGTGTTTCAAGAACAGAAAATTCTGAAATTCTTTTGGTTCTTTGCCTCTCAGATGGTGTTTCTGGAGGGTCTTCAAATTATCTGTTGCCTTTTGTTTCTATATCTGCCCTGCCCAGCTATTATGCTATTACCATTAGCTGTTTAAAAAGCTATTCAAAACAGTTTTATTTTTCTCTTAATTGTTTATGTGTGCTTACGCTACAGAAATTTAATAGGAACATGTTAACTATGTAAGTGGTATGTGTGATTTGATTTATCATCATAGCTTCTCTAAAAATGTAATCCCTTAAATTTTCTTTGCAAAACAGATTGCCAGAAATGTCCTCTACTAATCCATTTTCCTACACTCCTCATTGGGTTTATCTGAGTACTCAAGTGACAATGGTAGGTAGCTACTGAATACTTACAAGACCTAATGAGGAAATCAACAATTGTCATTGAAGGACAATAAATAAATAAATAAATAAATAAATGCATGATCAGAGCTAAGAGCTGCTTGAATAATTTCTCTAATATAATATAATACTACAGTCAATGCCCTTTTCTTAAATTTCATAATATCAATAAACAGCAGACCAAAGTTTACCTCCAGAAAGTTAAAAAACCTTTTAATTTTACTCAATATAAAACTAAAAATTAAGAGTACAAGCTTAGCAGAACTCTTTATTAAAATAGTAAGAAAAAAACACTTTGCTTCTTTATATAAGAGAAAAATATTTTATTAAATGCAAACACATTTAAACAAGAATATGGCAAGAAGTGCATCTTGTTGAGACCCAGACTGCAGTAGAGGCAGCCGTTCTATGCCTTTTGACTTTCTGGAGATAGTTCAGTTTCCCCCTGCTCCCTTATTTGCTCAGGTTATCACAGGAAGCCTCAAATTTAGCTCAACACTCCAATCTTTATTAAAGATTTTGACTCTGCAAGATTAACCTTCACGAGTCACAGTAGTCACCTGCCTCTACAGTCCACTCCCACCACTTAAGTATTAGTTACCTCTCAGCGAGCCCCTGAAGCAGTAGCTAGCTCAACTTCACCAGACGTGCTCTACGGCAAAATCTAGATCCCCTCTAGCCATGATCTCAGCATTTCCCACATGCATGAGATACAGACAGTCCAAATGCATTGACAGAAGTTATACAATAGCATGAAGTCATGGTTATGGCTTTGTGTTAGAGTACAAATCTAATAACAGATCAGAGATGAGATCAAAAGCTTAAAGGATAATCAGCTTGCTTTATTAACCACGCTTTAAATAACATGAAAGTGGAAAGATCAGTCTTTCCCCCTTTTTTTTATTATTTCCTTGCTTTTCCGGGCTAGGGTCATGGGAATGTACCCTGCTGCAGCCCTACCTGCCACTAATCATTGCTTTTGTTTAATAATTAAAATGCAGGAGCTGTGGATCTTGCGTATGTTGCTTTGGAGACGCATTTTGTTCTTACCAGTTTAAAAATCTCTCACAGCACACTAAATTACTGTTTCACTTCTTGTACCTGTTAGCATCATCCTTCAGCAGGACAGTATTTAAACTATTGCTGGTTGATCTAGATAATAAACATCCCTTTCTCCTCCCTTTCCTCCTCTCCTTCTACATGAATTGTAGAATCTAGATTGTAGAGTCTAGTAGAAATTTCATTTGAATAAACATATTTACATTACAATGAAATAAACTGTTAAAGAAACAGGGGAACCACAAAATGGAACAGCAGAATTTATACAATGATCACAAAACAAAAGTTTCTCATTGTTAAACAGTATTTTACAAAGTTAAGAAAAGTGACAAAGGAAGGTTGAAGGCTATCATTACAAATACGCCATGAAAAGTGGCTGTGGAGTTGGCACAAGAGAGAAAGATATGAATTTCTTAGTGTAGTAGGTACAAGCAGGCAGATCTTCCAGTTAACATCTTCCTAGTGTATCACAGGTTGGATTACAGTACCTCTCTTCCAAGCAAGAAGGAGCTGGTATAACTCCTGATGGGAGCTTTCACTCCTGCTCCAAAAACAATTTGGAGGATGTTGCAGAAAAGCGACAAGCTCCTTGAGTCAAAGTCTGCTGCTGTCTTCCCAATAGCCCTCGGCCAGGAACTCAAAGAACTTAGGACTTGAATTCACTCCCATATCTGAGAAGACATTTATCTGCCGTTTGCTGGTTATCAAGCTTCGAATAGCAGCAAATCCAGTCAGGTTTTTGAAAAGGAAAAATCCATTCCTTCCAATGTTTACTGTCAGGTTATTCAAACTGTATTTACTAGGTTACATCTACTGAGAGTGAGTTTTTCATTTACAAATACGGCCTACTGAAGATGGCTCCCAGTCTGCAGTGTGTGTTGCCTATAGTTTTTATAATTAACTATGCAAGGTGGTTAAAATCTCAAGCTTGTATGTCCCAAGGTGCCAACTTGGAAGTCTGGTCAGCAACACAAAGGAGCTGTTAGGATTGGAGTCAGATGGATGTTTGAAGGTTTGGGGGATCTCCTGTTTTTTATTTTTGCATCATGGGGTATCACTGGGAGAACAGTGAAGACTGTTTGTACCAGTGAAGCTGTTTTGTAACAGTGAAGCTGTTCGTACAAATGAGAGTGAGTCCCAAAATCATACGAATCTTATGACAGTAGCATTACGTTTAGAATAGTAGTATGAGCTAATTGTCTATGAGATGCAGAAAGAATCAGTCTAACAACACAACACCTATTCCTCAGACCAAATTCAGTATGCCTCAGTTTGTCAATGCACATCTCAGAAGTTATGTCAGTATTTAGGACAAATTCCATTGACCAAACAAGCCGCTGCCTCCTAGACTAGTTTCAGTCTCCAAGTGGACGCAAACAGAAGTTGTGTGTGGAACATATTGCAGTTTCTAATAGTAATCTTAAAAAAGTACTGATCATATAAATCTCTCCATTCTGAAGGGAAATGAATGTAATCATACAGACATGAGGGAAGTCATTTGAGAACTGCTGCTACATGATCATTTAAAAACAGCAAAACTTTGTATTAAGATTTTGAGCAAGAGAAAGTAGAAAAGCATCTCAATTAGTAGGCAAATCTGATCCAAGTACAATCTTCTGGTTGCCTCCTGTACCTTACAACATCTGATTTGGAATTCTGGCACAGAGTTAAGATTGTCTCTGTCAAGCACTGGATAAGAAATTTCAAAGCACTGACTGAGATATAAACCAAGGTTTAAAGCTGGCTATAATGACCATACTGAAAATCCTTTCTCTTTGTTATCTCCTCTAACAGCCTCACCTACACACTGAACAAGAAGAGAAGCAAAAGGTTTCAGGAACTCCACAGGGACATGTTCAGGCAGAAGAGCAAATGCTAGTAAAAAAATATCCTCTGGGATCTCTCTGAGAGATGGAAATGGAGCCACTGAAAGCCGGCCATACGAACTGCCGCAGGGTTTGCAACTGCATCAACAGTTGTGAAACCGAAAACGGCTAGCCAACAGATCTAACTGTATTAGTCTAAGCACCTTCTCTGTTTTCATTACCTGGATCATCTGCTATAGGAACCACATCTTGCATTCATACACTTAGGTATAAACCCAGACTGACAAGAATCAGGAAGATCTGAAATATCTAGACAACATGAACATTTTCTATGGGATACTGTGGAAGAGTTAGCTGGCTTGCCTTGTGTCTAGCCTTGGCTGCTTGATAAGAGACAGGAAGGCAGCTTTGTCAGATGTTGGCATGCCTCTATATTGCTAATTATAAGGACATTACATACTCCAAACTCTTTTCTTTCAACAACATGCTAATGTTAGAAAACTATACTATCTAGCTGTGTCTGGCATGCTATCACCTGATTATCAATGTGTCAAATGTCGGTAATAAAACTCAGTTACTAAGCAAGCCACTATCTCCTGTGCTAACTTCAATCTCAGGGCTGATTTAAGAAGTAGCTGCATGTAGAGAATGCTGCATGTCTGCTAAGGCTGGTGTAATCAATGGGTTAATTAGAATTTTAAATGCTTTGTTCTCATGTTGAGAGATATGCCTCACTCTAAAAGAAGAGCTCTGTGACATGGGAAAATGTGTCTTTTTTTTCATTATAATTGCCCCTTCTGAAAAATGCCTTGTGTATTGGCAGCATGAGAGTCCAAATGAGAGACTATAAACATTTTAAAATAATCAGTTTCCAATTTTATTTTCTTATTTGTAATGCTTGAACTCTCTTGCTTTCTTGATGTTCGTATTGTCACAAAGCTCCTGAAGGTATGCTATGTCATCTACCTCTACACTATGAGTATAAAGATTGCACAGAACTGCATACAATAAAAACAAAATGAAAGCAGTAAAATAATATTGTGTGTCTTTTAGCTCAAAAGAGCAACACCAATAGCTTCCACCTTTGCATCGAAGGGTGGAGTAAACTGAGGTCAAATGATACTGAATTTCATTTTTTAAAATGTTTCCTGTCTCACGTTTATTTTAAGCTTTGTTCTTTAAGAGGACTTGCATTTTGTTTTCTTTTCTGGTTTTTGCTTTTTATGGGCCACTCAGCACCAATGACAGTACAGTCACTGTCTCTAAATTTTTCAAAACAGTGACACTGTCTCTAAATATTTTGAAAAGCCTCTGTTGTGCACAGAACTCTAAAGCTGTTTGTGGCCAGTTTTAAAGTAATGGCTATTGCAGTTACTTTATTTCTAATCCATGGTAAAAATTGCTCTGAGACTGGTTATCTGTGGCCTTAAACATATCACAAAGGTGAGTATGTCTGATTTATTTCCATTATATAAGCAAGAAAACCGAGCCATTAATTAACTGGGCCAGCATCACAGAAATTTAACTACTGAGGTAGGCCTCTTGCTTTTGGCCTTAATTATTCTTGGGTCATGCTGCCCTTGGGATGATGCCTGCAAATCTACTAACACCAAAGACAAACACTAAGGCTGGGTTTTGATTTGCCATATTAGGCTTATTTACTAGTCAAAGTGGCAAAGAAAGGACTACAGAGGTGCCAAGACCCTACCGCATTGGGCTGGCTCCCTGTCTATGGCCAGGGGAACAGGTAAACACGACAGCCCCAGGCCGGGAGTGTCACTATCCCCCCCCCCCCCCCCCCCCGTGGTCTCAAACCCACCTCACCACTTCTAAAAAACAGGTAAGGAGAGAAAGGGGTACAACGCAACTGTGCATCGTCAACATCAAGAAGCAGGAAAATCAAGCTCCACAGCACCCGCCTGTCAGTGAGGGGTGCCCCCCGAGACCCACCACCGCCACCAGGCTCCCCTGCCCAAATGGCCGCCCTCCCCCAGGCCTCCCGCCTCTCCCGCCGCCCCCGCCGAACTACAACGCCCACAATCCTCCGGGGCTCCGGGAGGGGGACGAACGCTGCTGCCCCATGACGTCACCCACCCCTCACCCGCCTCGCTGCCGGCTCGGGTAGAGCCCCCAGCCTCTCCTCGCGCTCCCGGAGGGGGAGGGGAAGGATGGCGGGCGCATGCGCCTTGTCACTTGGCGGCCACAGAGGGGGCGGCGCCGCGGCTGGTGGAGAGCATAGAGCGAAGCGGCGGTTGGCGGCGCAGAGCGGCCGTCTGGGGGCGGAGCGGCGCGGCCTCAGGCCCGGCTCTGCTGTCAACACCAGCAAACATGGCGGCGCGGCGGTCCCGCACCGCCTCAGGTTAGTGAGCTCCCTGGGGGCTCGGGCGCGTCCGAGGCGAAGCGCCCCGTCCTTTCCCCGCAGGGGGAAGGGGAGGCGGCACGGCGGCCGCCCCACACCTCCCTGGGGCACAGGGACAGCCTCGTCCCCATCCCGCTCCCGCGCCGCTGCCAAGGCGGGAGGGAGCGGGGGGAGGCGGCCCGGGCGCTGCCCCTCCCCCTCCGCGCGGCCCGGTGCGGGGGGGGCGGCGGCCCCGCCTCTGTCGCCGTGGCCGGCCCGCGCTGCCTGGCCTCGCCTCGCCGGCGCCCTGCGGCCGGGCAGGGGCCGCTCGCGGCGGGCAGCACCCCCTCCGCCTCTGCCCGGCGTTGAAATCGCCTTTCAGTGGCGGCGATGCGCGGGCGAGGGCCGTGGGTGTTGCCTCAGCTCCTGCCGGCTTAAAAACGCGGTGTGGAGAGAAGCCTCGGAGCAGAGAGGAGGCAGGAACTCGCGGGAGCCTGGCTCCGGCTTCAGCCCGGGGCCTGGAAGGCTGCGGGGCTGAACTTTCTAGGTTCGCTGTGGAAACTGGGAGCGGTTTCCTTAGCCTCCCTCGTCTCCACGTCTTTAACATATAGAGGCCTAAATATTTGTATGTAATTATATAGAGGCACAGTATGTCCAGTGAAACCCTTTTTTTGCACAGGTACAATTATATTGGCATGACGGGTGAGCATAATAGTGCGTCATGCAAGGAAGGGGATATTATGTATCAGCAGAAAATACTCAAGTGTTACTATTGGCCACACAACGTATTACACTTGCGTGAATTTTGGGTCAAATAATAATAGTTTAGGGACAGAATTAACATGACTAAAGGTCTACAAAATAATCACAGTTTTATGTTCTTCTCCAATTACAGAAGGTGAGCTATTTGCATCTGATACCTCAAAGCTGAACAGAAAGGATGAAACTAGCTTCATAGCATTATGGGTATTGCTATTTGGGGAACTTAGGTTTTAATACCAAAGAAGATTTAGGTGGAAATAAAATGGCAGTATTCATACCTATGTGTGTATGTCTTGCAACCTCTATCCTTTTACCTGTACTTCTAGGAATTTTAAAAATTCATAATAAAATGTTTATATCTCCAGTCTTTATAATATTTTAAAACTTTGGTCTGTGTAGAAAAGATGCATGTGCTTTCTCTTAAGTTAGACTGGTTTCTCATTGCTTAAGACCACAAGAGCAACTGTACTGTGTCAGATCAAAATCCAACATCCTGTCTCTGACAGCCATCAGCTGCAGGATGAGCTAAGAAAGATTACGGGGTAAGCATGTAATGATACTTCCTTAGAATCTTTCTAATGATTTTTCAGCTCAGGAACTCACTAGCCACAGTTGTTGCCTTTGTGTCTAATAGCTTTTGGTAGATTTTATTTTTTCCTTTAATTTGTCCTTCTTTTATTTGGAGTCCACATCAGTTATTGGTATCTACAGCATCCTACAACAAGCAGTTGCACAGGTTAACCAGGATTTTTCTGGGTGGGGGGGGGAAAAAAGGCACTGTTTTGTTTTGAAGTGGCTGCCTACTAGTTTCATCTGATACCCTCTAATTGCTGTACTTGAAGACTTAGGACATTCCTACTCATCTTTTCCATGCCACTCAGGGATTTTGTAGATTAGACCTTCCCTGCAATCCTCTCTTTCTCAGCATTAAGATTATAATGCCTCATGGCATAAAATTTAAAATGCTTTGTTTGGTTAACTGCTGGACCATAGATAGCCTATATGATGCAGTTTAAGCCATTGTATTGGACAGCCAATACCAAATATGATTCTGTTAATCTGCTTGTTTTTTACATAGGCTGTTGGTTTACTGCATAACTGAGTTTTTTTCTTTTTTTTTTCTTTTTAAGAGCATGAAAGTGATGATGATTCTTATGAAGTACTGGATTTAACAGAATATGCCAGGCGTCACCATTGGTGGAATCGTGTATTTGGCCGGAATTCGGGACCAATTGCAGAAAAATATTCTGTAGCTACGCAGATTGTAATGGGTGGAGTGACTGGCTGGTGAGAGAACATCACTTTTCATAGCTTGCCAGATGTTTCACTATTCTTGAAAGGTCTCTTTCCAAGGCTATTTGAAACATAAATGTATTTTTTCTTCTCTAATAGTATTTCCTTTTTTACTGATCAAGACTATTTGTACGTGAACAATTTCTTAACTCATTACTCTGGCTCATCATTCTAAAGTCTTTTGTAGTGTTGGTAAAACACACCTATTATCAAAGAGAACTCCTACCAGTTTTTGTGATAAATGTCAGAACAATAAAAATTCAAGGAATAAATGGAAAATTACTGTATATAATTTTTGTTTGTATGGAAAAGCATATTTCTTTACTAGTATAGATTTGAAGACCTAGTTATGATACTATGGCTAGGATATATTTTATAAAAATCTATAATTTTTAAAGAAATTAAGAAAAAAATGTGGCAGAATACACTTTAGTTAAGAGACCCATTTCATAGAGACACTTCATTTCTCTTAATTAAACTGGAGCAATTTTGAACAACTTAACATTGTACTCTCCTGTTAGCTGAAGAGAGATACCCTGATGTATCCGCAATGGAGTTACCCTAAAAGAATTTATGGTAATAGGTAGACAGTAAAATGAGAACTTAAATTGCAAAGTATGGCCACAGTCCTGTCAGTTACATCCAGTTGAGGTATTTGACTGGAATTTGTCTGTTCCACTATTTCAAAATTTTGAGTTCAGTGAAAAACAGAAAACATTATGGTAGTACACCATTTAAAATAGTGTTATGCAAGAACTAGAAAGTAAAACAGACTAAAAGCGAAACTGTCATGCACAGACTCAGTACAACTTTGGGGACTTGTAAGCATATTTAGCTTACAATCTGATTTTTTTTTTTTTTACTTGTTTTTTTAGCCTTAAAATTATTTTTAGAAAGTTAGATGATTTTTAGAAGGTTACATAAACATAAACTTGGAAACTTCTAGGGAATAAATAATGGGAGTCTGCCATCCCTAAAAGTGGCTTATTGAAAGATCTGGAAACTGTATATTTTTGTATCTGTGTGTGTGTGTATCTTATTTATTTATATCACTGTTCATATACAGGAAGAAAAAAATTCACAGTGTGCGTGTGTGAGGTCAGACACCAAAACAGGTGCCCAGAGAAATTACTGAACTGTCATCCTTGGAGATACTCAACACTTGCCTGAGTAGGACCCCGAGCAACCTGATTTAGCTTAGAGGTTGGATCTGACTTTGAAGTTGGCTCTGTTTTGGGCAGGAAACTGGACCAGATGACCTCCCGAGGTCCCTTCCTGCCCAGATTATTCTGTGATATCGATATCTGTGCTGTCCTCTGTTTGATGTGGAAGTGTTGGGAGACTACTAAGAAGAAATTGAATTCATAATTGCCACCTTCTGTTAAAAATAGACCAGGGCCATGTCCACACACAGAGGGTTTTTTTTCCCCCCTTCTTTCGGTAGGGATGTAATTTTTTTGCCTGAAATGGTTAAATTATGGGTTGTGTAGTTACTATAAATGGTGATATAAGACATTCCCCTTCCACTTGGGAATAGTTACAATTACATTGGCACTTTTATATTATTATATTGTGCTTTATTAAGGTGCTGGTATATTTAATAACAATAACATATAGCTGTTATGTACAGACAGAGCCTGGAGCCCCC
Organism: Dromaius novaehollandiae; assembly: GCF_036370855.1. NCBI lineage: Eukaryota > Metazoa > Chordata > Aves > Casuariiformes > Dromaiidae > Dromaius > Dromaius novaehollandiae. The sequence goes on from NC_088098.1 coordinate 123,638,187, forward strand.
AAGCTTACTTTAAAGGGGCCATCAGACAGCCATGAACTACTAACTATTATTCATATCATCTTGCATTAGAGGTTATTAAACGTTGTTTGTATTAACGATTAAAAATTTTTAAATGTGAAATGAAACACTTGCTTTATTAAACCAAAAACTTAGTAGTAATAGTTATCATTGGGAATTCTGGTGTGTGGCATTGTTCAGCAGACAACTTCACTGGACTGGGTTTTTTGTTTGTTTTGTTCTCCTAAGGTGTGCGGGATTTTTGTTCCAGAAAGTCGGAAAGCTTGCAGCAACTGCAGTAGGTGGTGGCTTTCTTCTGCTTCAAGTATGTAGAATTTCACGCTTTATAAGTTGGAAAATGTTACTTATTTAAACAATAGGAAAAACTCAGCTGCTCAGTAAAACTAAAGTAGGAAGGTTTCCTATCTTCATAGTCTTATCAGTCAAAACCTTACCATTTCAGCTGCAATATTGTGTGCAAAAGAGACACTTCCAAGAATCAGTGGTAAATCAAAATCTACTCAAGTCTATTAAGTAGTTTGTAATAAGCCAAAAGAAACCTTTGTGCAGACACTGAGATACTGTATGTGATTTGATATTGCCAGAATAGAGGAACTGCCTGTAAATCTATGGTTAGAAAGATCAAGGAATTTAGTCTGGTTTTTTTCTGAAATAGTTTGAGAATTTTATCAGTGCCTTAAGAAGCAGGCTTCTTTGGCAGTTGCCTGGAAGACTTGCTTTGGTCCCATTATGGAACCATGCTCTTCCCCTTTCTCCCTGTGCTGTCTTTACTAGTTATATATCTATTGAGCCTCTGAACCTGTGCTGACTTCTGATACCTTCATTGCATTCCTCTGTTCTACTGAATTTCAAGTCTAAAATTTTACAATGGTGTCATCTAGTGTGACCATTTACATTTTTCATCAAATATTGTGGTTAGGGGAGTGTGCATTTCCAAAAAGCTCACAAACTAGATTAAGTTAAGAGGCTTCAGGGCAGGAGAGTTTTACATATCTTTCTGTAGGTCGCCAAGTAATTTGTGATTCCTTTACTGGCGTTTTCTATGTCTTAGTATCTGTGGGCTTGTCATTTTTCCTCAAATCATTCTAGAGGAAGTAGTGGTGCCTACTTAGGTTCATTCAAAAAAATAAACCTTTTTTTTTGAGATGGCATTAAAGATAATTTTTTTTTATCCTTGTCAACATGGCCCTGGATGTTTCTGAAAAACCTGTCCCACTTTTACTTGTTCCCTTGATGGTTACAGCCAACCATCAATCAGGATGGTTTGTATAGTACCTCTGTGTGCTGCTGTGTAATGAATCACAATATCACAGTTGTGGGTACTCTTACTTCCTTCATGATTGTCTTCTCTGCAAAAAATTCTTAAGACCTCCAGAAAAAGAGTAATTGAATTGCAGCAGCTATTTGTGAGAATGTATGTTCTTGGAACTGTTTGGTTTGAGTTGTTTTCAACAGGTATTAAGCCTATTTTACTCTGAATTACTCAAAGCAGCACGAATGTAAAGAGTCAAAGAGGAATCATTTTGATATGAATCTTTGGAGTAGTAGTTTTCTTTCCACTACCCTTTTGTGCATTGATGGCCTCTTTAAATCTTTTGGAAATCACTAATTATTGGGCGTGTATCTAAACATAGGGATAATATTACAAGGGTATTGAATTTGAAATGGTTTAGAATCATGTGAATGTAAATTTTGGCAAAATGCGCTATGCCAGCAAATGAATCAATTTGACTGAGTACCCTGGAATTCTTAAGCACATGTTTATTTCTGGATCATGAAGATTTAAATCTTTATATATCTAGCCAGTGGTCTTGTAACTGCTCATCGTACTTTAGTATTTAAATGCTTTTCATCTAGGAGACTTAAAGATCAGAATCTGTCTTCCTGTATAGCATGCTAATGGCCTTAAAAATTCTTTTAATGAAAATTCTCATCTAAATATGACCTAGTAAATCACCGCAGAGCGTGCAGAACAGTGGCCTGCAATCTACTGGCAGTAGGCAGAATACTGCCTGCAAGATCTTTCAGCAGTGTCGTTGACCACAGGAAGCCGAAAAGTTAAAGCTAAGACCTATAGACAGTGGAGAATAGAAATTGCTTAAAACACATTATTCATGCAGGATCTTTGTTTGTTGAGCTGTGAATTTTGGGGAACTTCCCTTTACATAAAATAATTTGCCTTGCATTTATGAGTATCTGTTTTCTTAGTTGGTCTCATTTATAATATATCTGAAAAGGAGTATTATCTAAGAGGGAAAAATGAGTTGCGTATTTTGATTGAGTTGTCTGTATCTGTAATTGAGTAAGATCAGATTCTGTTGAAAGGGAATGAAGTAAATGCCTTGGTCTTTCATTTTAATTCAAATGTTTTGCATTTTAAAGCTGAGTCATAAATTGTACAGTGCAATTACATTTCTGTAGTCTTTAATTTTTTCATTTAAAGATCACACGTTGTGATTTTAATTTCCTTATGAATACATGTTTGACGCTTCCCCTGAGTAAGCAGAGGACCATTTCAGCATGATTAGAACCTCCTTTTTATCTGTAAATTTCTCTGAAGTTGCAGATTTCATTTGTATTCCTGTTTGCAATATTCGTATTGTAGTTACTTGCTGAAACTAGAAATAGGACTACAGAAGGCAAGATTGTTGGATAAAGCCCATTCAGTAAAAGCTTGCAGACCTGAAATATAAAAAGCATATTTTTCTTCAGCATGCAATGACTTTGTTTCAAGAAATCTAGTAGGAAATTAGAAGCAATGTATTTTGGAGTGTCAAGTTGTCCAAGGAACAAAAAGATTTCTCAGATGCTCATAAATTATCTAGAAAATTTTCAGTCTTAATACAGATTAAGTAAAAATAGTCTCAGTACGAAGAGAATAAAAATTGCATTAAAGCATTTGCATTGTTTTTCTAAATCAAGATTTTGTTATCTTATCCCATCTTACGTGCTGAATGTTTTCAATAGCTTAATTTGATTAATTAAGTATCCTTTTTTATTGAAAGAGACATAATTTTTCTAACATGCTGGTATAAGGCCAATACCCATGCAACATACTAAAGAAAATATAATTCATTTCTCAAGCTAAATATTAACCTAAATCCTTATATAGCTTTCAGTTTATAGCATGCAGTGTAGTGAGATTCTAAAGAGTAGGGAGGTATGAACTCAGTGTGGTTCTGCTATAATGAATTACTTTAAAACAATGGTTCTTAATCAGTGCCTGTTCTCTCTGTGTTTTTAAACTCATGTGTCCTTGATGCTTTCACTGCTTTTTGTTCCTCAGTCAACAGACAAATTGCAGCTTTTTCCATTTTGTGTTACCTATTATTTAATCATAAAATTATTTTTTTTGTTCAGCTATTTGTGCTTTCACTAGTATATTTTGCCTCATTCCATTTAAGGTACTGTAGATAGATTCACTTCAACCCTTCATTAAATTATTTTCTAACTTTAAAAAAATCTTTGCAAACAATACAAGAAGCAAAATAAACACTAAAATATGCTTGGCTATATGTTGTACAGGTGTTTGTTGGTGACTGTGATCCCATGTCATGATGATGGTGTGGCATCTCAGTGAAGTGGAGTGAGAGCAACAAGCTTTGGTGGGGAGGTTAATAAGAAAAAAGAGGGTTGTATTCATTTTTGTGTTGAGTATCTCGCTTGACAGATGTGTGCAGACTTTGAGGGAACATTCAGTGGAATAGGCAAAACAAATGATAGTTGGAAGCTTGCCTTTTAAAGAAATGCCCCACTTCTGGCAGGCTTTTCCTTGATATGGAGGGGCATTGCTTCTCTGCTTTTGTAAACTGGAGTAGTTTGATAGGTTACAGTGGAGCTATGCCAAAATGTAGTGGCCGAGGATTGATCCTCTGGAGTTTAACTCTTAAAAATAAATAAATTAGCAAATAGTATCATTTCTTAGTCCCTTCTTTGTACATTGAAGTTAGAGGTTTGTGAGATCTTGTTTTGGCAACTGGTCTAGTGAGGTGGAGATCGCTGCTTATTTAAATAATGGAAGATACCTAGAAGTATACCTTGCTTCTGTATGATGTTTAAGCAGCTGAACACAATGAGTGCTCATGTAGCTTCAGTGCTTGTTTGGGCTGTTTTAGTGTGGGAGAAATTTTGCTTTTGAGCAAGTTAAAACTCTTTTGTCCCTTCTTACTGTATACACTTTTTGCATTCTCTTAATGATGTTTAATAACAACAATGTATTTGTATGTCTTTCTAGTATCAATCCCAGACTGAGGTCTTCCCTTTAGATTCTCTGGGTTTTTTGATTACTGTAGGGAAAGATACAAATATTTTTAGTAATCCTGCACTGATGTATTTTTTTAATTGCAGGGTTTTTTTAAAAAAATTATTTTCAACAGTTCATAGAGATCTTGAGCCAAAATAGTTTATTAATGGGATATATGATATATAATGGGACCTATATGACTCTTCAAGAATATATAAGTATGGAAAAGATAATGGAATATTATTATTCCAGTTTATCTCTGTTATTGTAGGAGCTAGGCTTAAAAATATTAATGAATTTTAAAGATTTTTGTTTATGTGAATTTACTGTTGTAAGCAACCTTAAATGGTAAGGTAAGAGCTTTTTTATGTTTTATTGGAGTGTAAAAATTGCAGGTTTTGTCTCACTGACATTTGACTTTGGTGGGACTGTTTCTGTGCTTGTATACGAAGTTGTGTATTTAGTAGGACTGCAGCCAAAGTTGATGTGTCATTGGTTCTGACTATCACTGCAGGGAAGTACAGGGTTTTTTTCTCCATTATATATTTCATATTCAAAACATTGTCCTTTATTGGTTATTTTATACACGTATACAAAAACTCAAAAGCAGAACTTAAGATTTTGGCTACTCAGTTCATGGAGAAATGTAGTGTAACTTTTGTTGTGTAAACTGGAGTTTTGCTACAACTATAAGTTGTAACTGTTGGAGGGCTAAACAGAGCTTAATTAAAAACTTCTGCCTCATCCTTATGCTATATGGATAACTGAAACATTTCCAGTTAAATTAGAGTAGTCTTAGTGAAATGTTTCTTTCCAAGTTCACTTGGTTATATTTTTTTATTATTACAATTTTCAAGCAAGCAAATATATTAGCATTTTTTACATTGTGTTGAACTTTGTATAAATGTCCATATTTAAATTTCAGTCTTGTGAGTTAGAAGATGCCAATTCAACACTCAGGCCTTTTTGAAATTTGTGTGTTATGTTAGTCTCGCTAAATTCATAAAATAAATATTACTCCAGCATATAACATTTTTCTCTTAGTATGTCATTCAGTGACTGGATGCATAACCAGTACAGCTTTAAAACTTGCTTCATGTTTTCATACTGCACAGAAACTCCTTAATTGGCTATCTCCACCTACCACCAGTGCCTGCATAGACTAATGGGTTTGCATTAGACAGGAAAGGTCAATGAATTTGTTGCATCCTGAGGTAGGAAGCAAAGGAGCTTATAATATTTAATAAGTTGATTTTGCATTTATCCAATGCAGTTTTTATTTTCCATCAAATTTTGTTTTTAAATCTTGTGCAAAGATAGAAACTGACATGTAACTTCTTACACATCTGGTCTTTCAGGAACTCCATTTCAAATTCAGACAAAACTTGTCTGACTCTTGTTTCATTTTAGTTTCTTTAAGGATCATGGCATTCTAATTTATGGTGAAATATGTTGCTTAATTATTGTGACTAATACCAAATAAATTAGCTAGTCTAATTTTAGTTTTTTAATAAAAAAGAACTATATGAAAATTCACATTCAGTGCCTGTTAAGTGATGTGAAACATTTCCTTTTATGCCAAACCTATTAAATTGTATACATAAAGATCTGTTCCACAAAACTTGATTAGCTGTGAATTTTATTTACAATTTGTATCATTTACATAGAATGTTCTTACATAAATTACATGAATTTGCCAAACCTTAAGAATGATCTGAGAAAGCTCACTCTTCATACTGATTTTTTGTATAAAAATTACTTACCTGTAAAGTAATTACCTGTATTTATTTGTGCTAGCAATTAAAATTACCAGTTATCCTCACAATTTTTGTGTTTCTCTGTTAAATTTCTGCAGTCTTTTCCATTAATGGTTTGTTTTCACCCATTCTCTGAAGTTTCACTAAATTACCTTGAATATTTTTTGTAAACCCAGATCCTATAAACACTTAAGCACGTGTTTCCTTTGTGAGTTGTCTTAAGGCATTTGGTGAGACTGACCACATGGGTCAAGTAACATAATATCTTACTTGTCTTACTAAGATTTGATCCTGGCAACAAATAAGGCAAAGTGTTGGGATGATGGATTAAATGCTAAAAGTCTCATGGATGATGTTGAAGCATTTGGGAGTCTGTGTTTAAATGGGTATGAACAATCTCCAAAACACGTCCATTTTACTAATATTACAGGAGTTGTGCTCTAAATAGGTGATGTTATTTTTTTATTTACCAGCTTTGTTTTGTAGAAAATATGAGAATTCTGTTGTATCAAATACTTCATTTGTTGGACAGTTTAAATGATAAAAGACACAATGTTTTTCAGTATTTCTGTGGAAGGTTCTGATGAGCCTGGAATGTCCTGTCACAACTTAGAATTCCATGATCCTGAAAGAAGATAAAATGAAACAATTTTTTTTTTATAGTTGTCCTATTAATGTGCTTTTCTCTTTCCATTTTCTATAAGTAACAGTAAATATTTATTAATATTTTTATTTAAAGCTTCTATAAAATACACAGTGGAGAAGTTATGAAATTAATAAGTCTACTGAACTTAGCCATTGCTTGTTCTAATTATAATTGCTGTTACTGTGGAAGACTTTAGTGCTTGAAGCTTAGGGCCCGTTGTAGTTGTAACTGGAGCACTCTGTCTTTTCATGTATCTCTAATACAAAAAAAAAAAAAATTAAGAAATTTAGTAGGTGCTAAGATATTGTATTTTGACTCTTAAAATGTTAACTACAGTTGTGTTAAACACTCTTTATTTTTCCAGATTGCTAGTCATAGTGGATATGTAAAAGTCGACTGGAAGAGAGTTGAAAAAGATGTAAACAAAGCAAAAAAACAGCTTAAAAAGCGTGCAAATAAGGCAGCCCCTGAAATCAATACTCTAATTGAAGAGGTAAGCCTTAAGCTGATAAACTGTTTTCTAACAGCTTAGCTTTCTAACCTTCCACTGCAGGTGGTGATTAGCTGCAACGTGCAGTGCAAAACTTAGGAACCGTAAGTCTGATTACAATGGGAGAGCATCAGAAATAGTCTGCTGATTGTGTATTTTCTAAAAAGCTAGATTTTTCTGAAGAAGAGCCCACTGCCTATTTGCTGTACCTAAGTTCCCAATTTAACTTCCATCTGTGGCATTTTTTTCTTATTGTGCCTCTGGTTGATTATACTCCTGCCCTTCACTGCTCTTCCTTTCAGAAAGAGGATCTAAAGTGGGGTGCATTTACCATGATACTTCGTGGCTTTAAAGCTGCATGGAAATTTCCGTAATATTGACTGTTTATCAGTTTGTACTCCCTTTTGTTCATTTAACTTTGTATTTTGTTCACTTCTACCAGATAACAGGCAAATTTCAAAGTTCCTGCACTTTTACAACTGACCTGTACAGTCAGTATATGGCTTAGAGACTACAGTTGGCTTTGCCAGTTAGTTTTTACAGACCTGTGACTAGTGAGAAAGCCAGTAAACTCATGATGGGGTAAAAAGTTAAGACTTTTGTGGTTAAAACATAGTTGCTACAAAGATAAAAAGCAGATCTTCTTAGTCTGCTGATCACAAAACTACTTGACTAGGAAAGATTGACCTCTCTTTTTGAAAGAAGCTATAATCCCTTTGTAACTAGAATTGTATATTTATATCTTTTATCTCATTTTTATACAGTTAGAAGAATGTCTGTCTTCAGAATCTGTCAGTTACATACTAGGTTGAAAAGGGCAAGTCTGTGATACTGATCCAAGTGTCACTGAGGCCATTTCATTCTGTCATTTGAAGACATTCTTTTCATCATTAAAAAAATGTAAGGATGGCCAGATGTTTGGCCTGTTTTTACATACTTTTCACATGTCATATAGTCAGTCTAAGTTTTTTTTCTCTGTTACTCTGAAGCCTTAATTGAAATGTGCTGCAGACTAAACTAATGTTCTGAAATTTATGGTTCAGTACCTCTGGTTTAACTTGTATGGAGTTACAGTTAGATTGCTGAGAATTATCTTAAGTTATATTTCAAAATACTAGCATATTTTAAAATGAATTTGAAGCAGAGACTTGGGAGAGATGGTTTTCTAACTTCTTTGGTACCCCAAATAGCTTACCCACTTCTGTTCTATTTCCCTGCAGAAATGGGTGGGACAAGATGGATTTTGTTTTTCAAGTTACCATACTGTTTTTTTTCTAATATGTACTAGTATGTAATCTAAAGTGTTTGAAGTAAAGGATTTACAAAATGTCTGCCACATTGTGGTAGAGATGCATGTGTCTGATGTAACATGTTATATCCTGTGTTATTACTTTATGAAATATATACAAAAGTTGTCGTACAGAAGCATTTTTTGTTAGGCTAAGTTATTAGGAAGCTGGCTTATAAAGAACTGAAGTGTATTTTTTTCCAATGCCTTAGTCTTCCAAAAACTAGTCCTTTTTGCATTTTTTTTTCATGTGGTTAAAACTGAAATGATGGTAATGATTTCATTTCTAGTTTGGTTTTTTTTTTGCCAAAGGAGTTTGTAGTGTATGTATATATTTTTTTTTAATCAAAAAGAATAGTATTGACATGGAATTGCTATGACAATTCCTATGTTAACTGTATTGTTAAAGATGGCTGAGAGTCAATTTGTTCTCCACTGGCTCCAGCAGTTGCCTCAGACTCCTTATTTTACATGTTTTTAAACACATTGCTTTTTCCCCCCATAGTTTTGGTATTCCTGTTTCCAGACAGCTGTGATAAAAGTATGTTTACGTTAGTAAATGTTACAGTCAGATGCAGTAAACTCAATTTTTTTACAAATTATTTTTCTTCTCAGTCAACAGAATTTATCAAGCAGAACATCGTGGTGTCCAGTGGATTTGTTGGAGGCTTTCTGTTAGGCCTTGCATCTTAAGGACCTGAATTGTCTCTTCCTGATGGCTTTGACGTCAGCAAAGAACAGTTGCAGTGACGCACTGTCTTAAAGCAGTGTGGGTCACTGGGCCCTGCAGAGCAAGACGAATGGACTAGCTAGACAGTTTGAAAGCTTTTACATTTTAGGCTTTTGCCTTTTGAAGCTTGGCAAAACCAGGATTTGCTGAAAAACTGTGCAATGTGCTCCTTATAGCATTTCTGGGCAGAACTGTTTCATCTTCATCATGACTCTCTTTATCTATGACCATTCAAGATCTAGCATTTTTAAAATGTCATTCTTGAAATATAGATAAGTAACCATATTATAAGAAGGAAAGCTCCATTTCTGTTTTTTCAATTAAATATTGTTTATTTTAAAAGTATTTTCTTCATGCTGCAGTATATAGTATCAATGACTCCCTAATGTATATGATATTGTAATTTCAGCCTCCTGGCTGACCATGTTCCTTAGAAGTCACTGCAATAATCTATAAATCTGTAATACCTTTTTACAGAGTATTAAATAACGAAGAATCATGAGCTTATTAAAGGCAAAAATCAACTTTGAGTCTAGCCTTTGTATACATTAGAGAATAAGAGTCTCATTTTTTAACATATAGGCATGGGATAGAGGTATTTGCCAAGATATTTGTGATATTTTTATGCTAAGTAAATGTATGTATGTTATTTTTCCCAAATGTGTAGTCATGCTTAAATTCATTGATACAGCTGTAGTAAACAGATATTGCAAATGCAGACTTCACAATGATTTGATGCCTAATCGTTTTACACCTAGTAATTCATGGAGGATGTTTCAGACTTCAGCAGATGGTAAAATGGAGCGTTGAGGTTTTTGTTTGAGTACGTTGCAAGTGGTAGTACTTTGTCGTGCTTCGTAGCATGTCAGTACAACGTAGCCTGAATGAACTGAAGGCTGCTTTTGTCCATTTTAGCTGGAAATGATACTCACTTTGGTATTTACCTCTACTGCTGCTCTACTTCTTCTCAAAGTAGACAGGGTTTTTTTTGTTTTTTTCTTTGTTTTTTTTTTTTTTTTACAATTGTCACTTAATTTGACTTATGTCCAGGGTGTCAGCTATGAAGCACTAGGATATAGATTGGCTTCAGTTAGCTTATTGGAAGAATGCCTATTTCCTCTGAAACGTGGGAAAGCAAATGGGTCTTAATCTGCTCTGTTTGCTGCCTCTGTCTTTTCACAGATCAAAGCAGGAAACAGATTCTAAAGGGGATGGGAGGCATAACTCTGGATAGGCTGGAAAATTTGAAGTAGGCTTTTCAGGTCATTTTAGTAATTTGTTACTAGATTACTCAAAAGAAGCTGGGAATCTAAAAAATGTTCCATGCATTTCTCTCCCTTTCAAACTTGTGAACCTTTTAGAAATAGAATCCTCCCACCCAAGAAAATGTGGTTTGCTTTCTCCTGATTTCTCTGCTTCTTACTGTACCAGTGAGTGACTTACTGTACCAGTGAGTGACTTACTGTACCAGTGAGTGACTTACTGCACCAGTGAGTTAATGTGGAATTGAGTCTTTCTCATGCAGGTTCTCTTGGGTACGTGTTCACTTGTACATCTGGTGCTAATGAATCACTAGTGCTATTTGGACATGAACATTTGATGTACAGGACATCTGATGGATGTCCATCAGATGGACTCTACATGAAAGGCATTTGGCAGAGTGGCCTGGTATATATTTAGATCCATGCATCTGTTGACTTCAGAGGCCTGTATTGTAGGTTAAATTCATATGCATGCTTCTGGCCAAGTTGAATAAGTCGTGAAACACGTCATGCATACCTGCAAGGTTTAAGGGTTTAGTTAAGACAAAATCTGCTTAAGATTTTGGATATCTAAACTTAAAAAAATAAAAATAACAAGGAGCATAAATGACTGCCAATAACATGTTATCATCTGAAACATGGTTTTTGAAAAGTAAATATCTAAAGCTATGTAAACACAATTGTTGTAGTTTATTGGAAGTGGGAAATCCGTGGTCATCTGGGATTGAAGAAAAGAAGGATGAAAATGTTAAAGTGCTAAAAAGTTCCTTTGCCTTAGTATTCAGGGCAAAGGATATTGAGAAGATGACCACCATGTTCTTTTCTGCTGATGAAGATGAAGCTAATGGATTTTAGTCGGAGTTACTGAAGACAACTGAGAGTTTAAAGCAGTAAGTTACCTGCCCTGACTGGAATGAACTCAGGCATTCAGGAGGGCTGTCAGAATGAAATGAACGATTTACTACCATGAACCTGCATACATTTTAAGAAGGGCCCTCTCTGTGGAAGGATTTCAAGGAAGCATATTGTCATGTGTTTTCTAAAAAAGCTGCTGATACGACCTAGGAATATGCTTCATAGAACTAAAACAAAACAAGCCTGTTTTATAATATTCTACAAGCCCAGTTTCTACAGAGGAAAGCTACTCTGCTATTCTATTACTGTTATTCAAGATTCTCAGTAAGACAGTGAATAATGAACTGATTGGCCTAAATATATATATTAAAGCCATTAGGATAAGAAGCATAATGTTATAGTAGATCTAAAAATGGCTGAGACACAAAAAGTAATGGTAAGGAGAAACAGTATAATGGAAAAGGTGAGCATTGATGGTTTGTATTAGGATTGGCTTTACGTAATGCATTAAAGGTTTGAGAAAATGATTGCTGACAGCAAAATTTGCTACGTTCTTTGATGACACTGTTCTTTAGGTTAAGTATAGAGGATACTATCAAGAGCTACAAATAGAACTGACAGGATGAGGAGATGGTGGAGTAGCAAATACTGATAAATATAAAATTCTCAGACAAATAAATGAAGCTTTTCTTGGAAAAACCTGAGATGTTGTTATCTGCCAGCTCACAATAGGGACTTGGTATTACTATATGCAACTGAATGTGCTATAAATTTATGGTCAAAAGAATGCAAAAGATGATGGTATTACCAAGAACAGAATGGAGCATAACAGAAATACTATGTTTCTAGTGACACATTCTTCTCTGGAATGGTTTCAAAGTTAGTATTATTCTCTCTGAAAAAAAGTAGTGTGGGCTGAGAAGATTGAGAAAAGGATGACAACAAAGATTGGTGAAAAATCCCTTAGAAGATCACTTTGAGAAAGATGAGAACATCCATTCTGGAAAGCAGACAATTAAGAAAGAAAGACTGTGCATGGTCTATATGTGGAAAAGATACTATTTCCCACCAAATTTGGCACAATTGGAGCTAGGCAACATATTGGAAAGCAGCATTAATCATCGTTAGAAATAGGTAAACTAATGAAAGGCTGAACCAGCATTTCTATGCTTTTTATTGAAGAAATTCAAATTTAGAAAACTGAAAGGTGGAACACATGAACCAAGCACAGAGTAATACATTTTCACAAAATGTATGATTGGACTGTGGAAATTCATTTACATTATGTGTTATTGATAGGAAGGAACAGGCTCTATTCAAGGAAAGGTGGGGAGAAATTTCAGGAGTGCTCAGGTATATTCAAAGATGCAAGAAACACAACTTCATATATTTCAGGCCATACCTAATATTGCCTGGTGAGGTTCATGATAAAATCATTGTAATGGTCAAATTATCCTATATTTGCCTTGCACAAGCTTGTGTCTTTTCTTGTCTTTTTTTTTTCCCTCAAAACAGTTGTTATCAGTCACTTCTAAAAACTGAATACTAAGCTAAATGATTCACAAAACTAGCCATATATCCTTGTGTAAAATAGTAAACCTCTGTTGAAAGTTTACTGAATAATGAGTTTTGGGAGAGTGCTAATAAATCATTTATTCATTTTGTATATTCTTAATGGAATAATCCATTTTTTGAAATTATTTCTTTTTAGTTAAAGCTGCATCAGGCAATAGGTTTTAATTTAAAGTGAGGTGAGTGGTCGATCAAAATCAGTGTGGTTTTATTACTGAATTTTGAGAGGCCGGAATTTGGCTAAATCTGAGGAGGCTGTTTTTATTTTAGCAGCCAGACTGAAAATGAAAGTGCTACAGTTAAAGATGCACTTGAACCTACAATACAGCTGTATGTGCAATGAGCCTGGAGTTCCACACATTTACTAAGCCTTAGAAGGGAAGGTGCATACAAAATTAGATGCACAAGGCAATATTGTAATTTAAAATTGGTGTGTGTGTGTGTGTTTCATTATATATTTAACATACAGTAGTGTGAAGAAGCATCTAGGTTAGCACCTCCTGCTAACCTTTCTGTACATCTAAAATTGTTAGCAGGAAATCTGAAAGAATAACTTTAAAATCAGAACTTTTTCAGTCTTATTTTTGCAGCATGCAGCTGTCCATGCGTGGTCTATATGTGGAAAAGACTGTTTCTTGCCAAATACAGCACAATTGGAGCTAGGCAATGTTTTGGACAGCAGCGCTAATCATCAAAATGATCAGGTCTCTATCACCCTGAGACTGTTTGTGCTTGGGGCAGGGGGAAGAAGGATTAGAATCATAAATCTACCAAAGTAGGACATTTCTTTCCTCCCATCTTCCCTATTATAGTTGAAACATTAGAACACGTATGATCAATTTCTCTGTACTTGAGAGATGTTTTTCCCTTGTCTGATGGGGAAGCATGTCCAATACAATGTGGTGATGTCCCAGTACTCGATGAGAAGGCTGGGACATGTGCAAAGTTGGCAGATGGCATTTTGGGGCAGGTTCGGAAGCAAGCTCTGGGTTCTTGGCTATTGAGAGAGCTGATATGCATCAAGATCTGTAAATTCTGAAGCTAGTGATTTTTATTTGTGGGGTGGGTCTGCACAAAGTGTCCAGTGCTGATTCTGTGAAGGTATATTAGGTCTGTCACCATGCAACATGATCAGGTTTGGCACCACAGGCAAGCCAAGAGGCTGTATGGAGCTCGGAGTACGGAGGAATGTGGTGCAGGGACATGATAGGGGCTTTCATGCTCATGCTAGACTGGAAACAGCATAGCTAATCCTAGCACAAATGGTGCCATGCTTATACAAAGAAATCCTGCTAGATCCAAGCTGGATAAATATCCATTTTATAACTTGGGTAAATCAATACAGCATAACAGATGTGATCAGTTCATAAGTTCACAATGCAGAGGTCCTCTGCCTCTGTCACCCTCTTATCTTGTTCCCTGACTTCTGTGTCCCCAGTTTCTCAATGCACTGCATGTTCCTACCTCACCATTTGAATGTTGCTTTTCTTTCTTTTTTCTCCACAATTATCTAGAAAAAAGCTTCACAGTATACAGTACTGCTAACGTGTGAAGAAGAGGAAAGAGGAAATGCAGTACTTGAAAATGGGATGAAGTTGAGGAATGAAACCATCCCACAAGCCAATCCAGCTGTTGGACTACCTACCAGTTACTGTCGCTGGGTTAGAGAGTTCAAGGAAACTGGAGATCCTATTCAGTAAATTCGTCTTCCTGAAAAACTTCTTCCACTTCCTAAACCAGTTTCTTACCTACCAAATCATTATGTGTTTCAGCATGAGATACTCTTAGTCTGTCCTGGTGGCGTGTTCTGTCTTGTGTATGCACCTCAACGTTTCATGGAAGTGAGGAGAGAAACTTCAGTCTCATCTCCTCAGAGTTTACCTTAAATTATCACCGTATCACTAAATATGCTACTCGAAGTGGAACTACTCTAACGGAAAAGAACTGGGTTACACCCAGGATATTTTGCTGCCTGTTTGGTAGGATGCTTACCCGAGAACATCTAATCCCTGATACGAGGCTTGCTGGCTTAACTGTTGAACTCCCCCAAAATCAATTGCTCACAGAGCCTTAAGCTGTAAAAGACATTTCTGTATGTGTACACTGTACATTTTAAAAATACTTAATAGAAAATGTTAACATCCACAAAGGAAATTAATGAGTATTGAACCATACAATTCCCATTTAGCGTAGATGCTTTGAACTTTCATTGCAACAAGAGGCTATCTACATAAGCTCACCAATATACACTCATGGGACCTAGAGAATTTGGAACCAATGTGTCTAGTGTGATTTTTAATTAAACATCTTACTTCCTTGAAGTATAAATTGTGAAATAAGGGTTATGCTATTTTCTCATGTATTTACGGGACAACAAACTCTTATTGCAGCCAAGTATACAGATCTTTATTTTCAGATTTTGAATCCTCTGCAGCAAGCCAATTCCAAATGCCTTGATAGTTAGATGTTGCTCAAACAGAAATCTAAGCCAAAATACATTTGAAAAAATTTGTAAAATAAGAAAAACCTACAGATATATGAAAGTATGAAAATCAAGTGTTGCCAAATACTGTTTCAGAATCCATTTGGGAAAATAAAGAGGAATAAATAGGAATAAGGGATTGTATATTCTTAATGCTTTTATAACTGTGTATGATTTTTAAGGTTAACAATATTCAGAAATTGCCTTTCTAAAACATTTTTTTTTCTATTTCCGTAACATCAAATATGATACTTAGCTTACAAACTTATAAGCTCCTTGTGCCAGATAAACTACATGTTGGCTCCAGCAGGAGCCTTTTTTTGAGGCTGCTTATACAAGTAAAGTTACGCCTATGCTTAACTGCCTAACTAGTTTTATGAATGAAAGCAGAGGTAGAACAAACATTGAAAGTGATGAGACCATGGCTACACATTTTTTTCTCTTTTAATGCTGTTGCAGGAATCTCTAGCTAGGCTTTGAGTTCTGTAAGTAGTTTGTAGAGAATCAGAAAACTGCATAATATAGAAGAATTAAAGGAAAGGCACAGAAGCAGAATTCAGGTGTCTGCGTGTGGATGTCAAGCTAGTTACCTTATGCTTTGCTTGTATCGGTGAAAGGAAATGGGCATTTCTATGCCAAATTTATCTTACTCTAAAATTGACATCTACAATGGGTTAGCTGAATGTGACCCTACAAGTGCCCATTTTTACCGATTGTTTATAATGGGAGGCCAGTGACTTGCTCATCTGTAGTTATTTAAGATTAGGTGAGGTGAATTCCATGAAATATGTTTGAAATTCCAAACACATGAAGGATGAGAAGGTCATTTACCAAGGGTAAATCATGCTCAACCAACCTGTTTGCTTTCTCTGATGAAATGACTGGCTATATGGAGAAGAGAAGAAAGGCTGATGCCTTGGATTCAGTAAAACTTTTGACATCATCCTGCCCCACAGAAAACTCCTTAGTGCGGGGAGGAAGTGTGGGCTGGCAGACTGGGCTCTTACGTAGGCTGAAAACTGCCCAAACTGCCAGGCTCAAAGGGCAGTGATCAACGTCTTGCGGTACAGTTGGCAGTGGTAACAAGCGGACACCTCAGGGATTGGCACTGCAGCAGTATTGTTCAGTATTTTCATCAGCAACCTGCTAGATGGGCCAGAATACAACCCCCTAACAAAACTGTGGATGATACTAAATTAGGAGAGATGTTTGGCATGCTGAACCATAGAGCTTAAATTCAAAGACAAACTTGGGAAGTTGAGGATTGCGCCAACAGAAACCTCGTGAAGAAACAAGAAGTACAAAGTTCTCTACTTTGGGCACATTAAACCCACGTACAGCGACTGGCCGAATAGCAGCCATGCTCGAAATGGCATGGAGGATATGGAAGATCCCAAACTGAATTTGAATGAACCGTGCATTCTCAGTGCAAAAAAAGCAAATCACATACTGAGATACGTTACCAGGAGCATGATCTACACACATGGGAAATCATGATCCCCCTGTCTGTACTCAGCACTGGTGAGACCACACCTGAAGTACTGTATCCCTCTTTGGGCCCCCCAGTGCAACAGGCACGTGGAGAAATTGGAAAGGGTTGAGAGAAAAACAATCAAGTTGATCATGGGCCTAAAGCCTAAGACCTACAAGGAGGACTGAGGTTGTTGAGGCTGGGGAAGAGGCGGCTAAGGGGTAATCGAACGGCCGCCTACAGCTACTTGAAGGGGAGTTACAAAGATGATGGAGCCAAACTCTCCTCAGGAGTGGCAGATGGTAAAACAAGGGCCAAGAGCCAGAAGCTGTGGCTTGAGGGGTTCATACTGACAATAGGAAATACCTCTCCATCAGGAGGGCAGTTCAGCCCTGGGACAGGTCAACCGGAGAGGGTGGGGAGTGTCTGTCCTTGGGGTTTATGATATTTGGCAGTGCAGAGGCATGGCTGACTTGATCTAGTGCCGGTCACCATCTCGCTTTCAATCAGAAGGCTGGACTCTGTGACCTCCAGAGGTCTCTTCCAAGCAGCACTTCTATGGGTCTGTGAAATTTAAGGGCTTTCCCACTCAGCCTCTCAGTCTTTTTTCTGGGGTTACCTTTGTGTGCCTGTACTTCTGACCATACATAATAAAGGGTCTTCTGTGGCTGGTCTCTTTTTACTATTCACACTGAACAGGAAAAATAGATACTAATGGTATATAGTACGGCAATTAATTCCAGCTTCTCATTTTAAAAGTAGGTTGATTATATCAGCATTGAAAAGGTTAGACATCTGCCAAATATTTTTGTGATACTAGATTTGCTCTCAGAAAATTAAGCTCCTTTGGTAGGTAACATACAGGAATTTGTGTACTTGTATGATTTGCTTGGAGATGTTGCAGTAAATTCTCAAATATGAAACAGCCAAAAAATGCATCATATAGTTTTTAATTTTTTAAATAGAAACTCCTTAACTAATTTAAAAATAATAAACTGAAGCAAGGTAAGTATTGCAGAGCCTGATGTGAAAAAATATTTTGATAGAAAATAAGAAATAGAATATTTGATAAACATCGACACCACAAATAAAAAAGGAAAAGAAAAAAAAAGAGACACAAAATAACAAAAGATACAAAGTGATTAGAGGCACTGAGAGACAGCAATGGAAAGTTAGTGACAGATGAGGTTGATAAGGCAAAAGGCCTAAAGGAATTCTTTGCCCCAGTAATCACAGAGGCAGCAGAAGGTAATATCCCAGGAACTGGGATTTGTTTTCCTCAGGGAAGGAAGTAAAATGTCAAAAGGTTTTACTCTTGCATTGAAGTGGATAATAAGGCAATTAGTACTATTAAAAGCTGACAGAGCCCCCAGACTGCAATGATAAATCACATCCTAGAATTCTAAAGGAAGTAGAAGATACCGGAAAGCTTTTGTGGAACAGTCGTGATAACTTACTAGACATGCAAGTATTGAGAACTGGTGAGTAGTTAATGAAGTTTACACTGATAAATGAGAAGGAACACTGGAATCCAAGTATTTATAGCTCTGTAAGCTTGACTTCACTTCTACAGGAGAAACTGTAAACAGTGGTGAGTCATGACTATATACATTTATAAGGGACAACATGACTATATTTGTAAAAATATTATTTTAGCATACATGCCACAGGTAAAAATGTATATAATATAAATGATTTGTAGTTTATTGCACAAAAGATTTATGCAAATAACCTTTGTTAATAGGATTTATCAATGTAAATCCTTTCTTGTCAATATGAGAACAGGTCTTGGCAATGTTACACTCACGATTTACCTTTCCAAAAGGTATGTTGTTTCTACAGTTGATGTTGATGTTTCTACAGTTTCAAATGTTTTTTATCCTATGTTAATATATTTAGTAGAGGAAGTAACTGTTAACCTTTCACAAAGCTCTGTAAACCTAAAGTGACCTACGTACAGTATCATCCGCAGGTTTAATAACAATGGATAAAAATACAAATTCTCTGAATGTTATACCTCTGCACAACTTTCCAGGTCTATTCTATACACCTTTTCATTGGTCAATCTATTTTAGACAGGAATATGACTTTTTAATGAAATAGTTTAACTGAAATAGATCCCCATGTGATTACGGTTATACTAATACAAAGGAAAATTATACCAGCATGTGGTATTTCCCTTATCATACAGAAAAACTACACTACAAATGGATAAGCTTGACTAAGTTACACTGCATACCTATGTCCACACTACTCCTTACCAAAACTGATGTAATTTAAAGCAACGCAACTTTGGCATTAGACAATTTAAGAACTATCCAAAGAGTAGCTGCTCTTTTATTGCTTACAGCTACATGTGGGGAGGGGGTATCCAAGCCCTTTTACACAAGATGGCTTAGTAGTCACTAACCTGCTTATTCTATAATATGCTGCTTTCCATTTCTGCTTTTGTCAACTTGTCAACTCTTCACCCCAAGATGTGTCCTCAGGGGCCTGAGCTACTCAAATAAAAATGTGCAAACTGCCTCTGTGACTCATCTTTGTGCTGCCTCAGTTTTCCAGATGTTCCTTTCTCCCTTCCCCTCTGTGCCCAGGGTAGCAAAGGGCTTTCACACTGCGGTCATCTAGCTGCTTGAAAAAAGCTTCCTGGAGAAGGTGATGCTCACAAAAATAAGGGAGGGCATTCGAGTCCTGGGCAGAGCTGGAGCACAAGCTGCTGCCCATCCCCATGAGCAGGCTCTGCACTGGCCCTGAGTGGTCCCTGTCACCTTTCCTCCAACCCACAGCAGTGGCCTGGCAGAGCTCTAGGTGCCAGGATGAACAAAGCCTGGTTGCTTGTGAGCTTGTGTCTCACTGCTGCTTGACTGCAACCCGAAAACACCGCTCAGGCATCAGAGACTCTCCAAAGGAGAGAACCACTCACCTGAGCGGATTTTCTGTTTCTCTCTGAGCTTTGGCTGAAGTTTTCCCCACTATTAAGGTACTCAAAACATTGAAGTCCTTTGTGGGTTGTCTGGTGTCTAATACGGGTTGATCTCACAGATAAAGTGATAAATAAAAATAATGAGCAAACTTCTCCATTTGGTATTGCAGGCTGGTTAAATACTATGTTGCCCAGTGGAGTATACTCCATTTACCTGCATTTATCCTTGCCTTCACTATCATGCTCATTTCCTTCCCTAAGTGGGGCATTAATCTCTGTCCTCTAACCAGCTTATTTTCATGCAGCTTCTATGAACTTCTCAACTCTGACCCATTCTGTGAAACATCGTTCATTTGGATCACAAGTTCTTAGAGGAAGTCTGACAGACAGACAGACTCAGAGCATGATCACAGGAGCCTTGTTACCTTAGAAAGCTAAGCTGTTAAAAATAGTAGACTGTATGTTTTGGAGAGGAGGCTAAGCTGCCAGTAGACACCTGGATGAAATGGCAGTGCTGTCTCCTGTGAGGTAGTTTGGAAGTTTTTCCCATTTTGAAATGAAAATGACTGACAGTTTTGCACTTTGCTACCCAGCATGTTACTGTGCCTGTCAGCTAGTCAAGGAAAAAGGTCTGGCTCTGTGGGTGCGAAACACATCTTGGTCAACTGTTTCTCATGAAGACAGTGCGTATTTTGACAAAATATGCACAAATGCAATTTGTTATGCCACATTTCCAAGCTTACTTCTGTTTTTTGATTTGTCTTGTTTCAGCACTCCAAGAACTGCATTTTAACCAAAGAAAGCTCTTTCTTTCCTAGATACTATAGGAGGAGCATTTCTCAAGTGCCTCAAATTGACAGCTAAATGTCATTTATAACAACAGCAATTACAAATATGCACAGTTTTATGCAGCATTTTTCAGATGTGAATGTCAGGGCACTGCAGCTCCCAGATGATGCTGCCCATAGCTGCTTCTCCCAAAGCACCTGCATCGAGGTCAGGCAGCACCCCAGGGCCAGGGGCTGCGCCCGGGGCCCTGACAACTGATCTCCAAGAACTTTACAGTAGATCTACATGTCCAACAATGGAAAGGGGCTTAAGGCCCAACACCAGGTGGGAAGAAACTCACAAGCTGTGGACAGTGTTTTGTTTACCTTCTCCAAAAGCTGAAAGGAGAAAGGCCAGAAAAATCTGAAGCTCTTAAGGGAAGCAGCCAGTTTCCTCTGCACAGCATGGTTGAATAAATCAGTCCAACTCCAGCTGGGAGGAGGAATCATCTGCCAGAAGATGCTAGCCAAGTGGAGAGCTTGCCGTGTTTCTGCAGTACCCAGCACCAGCAGCACTGCTGTAGCTGAGCTGGTCTGAAAACACGAGTGAGGCAAGAGTTGGGGGAGGGCAAGACAGCATTAGGACAACTGACACCACTGGGAAAATGAGGTGAGCTTTCAGGAGCACAAATCCGCCCCTTAGGACCTCCCCATCTACAGTGACCACCATGCCCATACACTTTACATGGCACTTACCATGAGGGGTTCCTCCTCCAGGACTTGTACAGGCCCAAATCCTAAAAAGCACACAGTAACCAGTGCAGCAGTGGCCAGTCTGACTCTCATCAGCCATGCATGGTTCTTGTGTGGTCCAGGCATGTGCCCACGGCTGAGCGACATCATGGGGTCTCCTCCCACAGCTGCACCAGCGAGGCGGCTGCTGGATGGGCTGCAGGGGGAAACAGATAGAAAGAGCTGCCGAGGCCAACCTTGTCAGGACACGTGGAGACCCAGGCACTCAGCTGGCCAGCCTCCATCACTGGGGCAGTGCTGGGCCCTTGGGGCCAACCCACCTCCAACTCTCCCCAGAGCTGCCCTTCCCCTCAGTCCTCCACAGCATCGGCTCATTCTCGGTCGTGGCCTCTCCTCTGCGTGGGAGGCGCTATGCAGATGCGGATGCACAATCTCGCCTTTGGCCGAATTTCAGGATTCAGCAACAGTAAAGGCACACCTGAGCCCATCTGGAATTAGGGAGCTGAGGGCCAGAAAACCTGGTACTGACCCAGTGAGTGGTCGTGTGTGTGCATGCATGTGTGTGTCTAAGCAAACATCAGGTCTCTAAGGTTTGTACAACCTGTCCAGCAAGCATGACCTAGGTATGTCCTTGCTTCACTTCATGGTGTCAGAGCTAATAGACACTTTTCCATGCTGTCCTGTGCAGACATTGCTGTAGCCATACACCCTGGTGTTGTTACAGCATCATTCTTATGTATACAGGACAGGATAGCTGAGGCTGGAAGGGATCTCTGGAGGTTGTTTAATTCAGTCCTCTACTCAAAGCAGGGTCATACACCTTTAGTTCAAGGGACAGCTGGCATTTCAAAAAGCCAGGTATACCTGTGCAGCCACAGTTACTGTCAGCCTTTTCCCAGTGCTGACTATTGTGATTGCCCTGCTCTTAGGGTGACTTCCTCGGTCACCTTTGAGCCTGTTATACACCTTGGAATATTGCATGTGGGATGGTAGTATTGCAACCCCTCTTTTGGGTCAGTTTGTTTGGGCCGGGTACAAACAGTCTGCAAGAATGATCTATGCAGTCTAAAAGTATAAAGCAATTATTCATTGCCTATCACATGCAAAAGATAGCTAGGATTTAACAAGCTACTTAGGTTAAGCATCTGCATTCCTGCTGCCCCTCACTAGGCATCTGACAAGCCTGTGCCAGCCAGGCAGGCGGCAGTCAGGCTGGGAAGGGTTGGCATCTGCAGCTCTGGGGAATGGTGCCTCGGTGTTGCTGAGCTGTGTCTGCCACCAGCCCCAACAACAGAGATAACACCGATGACTCAATCCAGAGATCCCATAATTTCTGACCAGCCCCCAACCAGCCTCTT
Source organism: Dromaius novaehollandiae (assembly GCF_036370855.1). Classification (NCBI taxonomy): domain Eukaryota; kingdom Metazoa; phylum Chordata; class Aves; order Casuariiformes; family Dromaiidae; genus Dromaius; species Dromaius novaehollandiae. Next base: position 123,660,802 of record NC_088098.1, read on the forward strand.
GGTCTTTCTTTTTCTTAATTTAGAATTCAGTACCTTTCCCTGCTGGTGTTTTCCCTTTTGAATCCTTGAGCTGCTAGCAAGCCCATCTCAGCAGTCTTTCCTCTGACTGTAATTTTATCTTTCTTATCTCTATGCAGACTTTCTCATGGCTCTTTCTCAGCAGCCTGACTCAAGGTTATGCAGCTGTGCCATATCGGAGCTGGGCCTTGGATCCTCGATATGCAGGCAGCTAAGCTCCCGGGGGCAGGTTACAAACACAGCGGGGTACAGAAGCCCATAATCTCTGTGCTATCCGTGTTACAGCAGACTATTCTGGGAATGACAACTAAGTCTACAAAAACATGTTTTATTCCTCAGGTCATGTAATGGATGTGCATTGCTCTCAATTCCTATTGACTTGGGTTACAAGTTAGTGCCTACCACTATCACCTGTCACTTTTGCCCCTCCTCACTATTATGAGGAGCTGCAAGACATGCAAAACTGGTGTTTTCAGAGAGAAACTTGAGCACAAGTATTTCTACAAAAGGCTAAAAATGATGTCCTTGCTGTGCAACCTGTGTTGGTTTTAATTTTGGTACTGACTTTCTCTCAGGCCTGCTCAGCCTGTTCCCTGAGCTCTTTAGAGCACTGCCATGAGGCAGTTGGCTCTGGGCACTGGAGGAGCTGCTGCCAACCACCCTTCATTTTTTGCTGAAAATGCCACCAGTCGCAGCTATGGAGCTGTAGCTAGAGCTCATCAGTCATGCTGTGAGAGCTGGTCAATTCTTTTTCCAGAGAAGGTAAGAAAAGATAGACAGCTTGCTCAGCTGTCCCAGCCGAGAGACATACGCTCTTGTTTGCTCCTTACTTCTTTCTCAAACTGATCCTCTTCAAGATAACAAGCAGTGACGGACTTGATCTCCCTGGCTCAATAATCTAAATCCATGAGAACTGTGGATTTTTAATGCTACCATTCTAATTTAGACTATTAGAACGGTAGCATTAAAAATCCACAGTTCTTGTGTTGCTTTTAAAAGGCTGTCAGCACTTCTCAAAGATGAATGGTAATATTGAGAACTTGCTCTGGATTTAAGACAGGGTTCCTGTTCTATGACAAACAGGTTTCAGTTTTCAAAAAAGGTAAATTATGTTTTGTGCAAGAGTTTTCTTTTTGAAGAGAGAAGGACAGACACTCTCATACCTGCATATGTGCAGCCTGAGTTTGCACATACGCAGGTGCAAGGAGCCAAACACACATAACTCAAGTGGCAACATTGGTTCTGCCTGTATGGCTGAGAAAATGCTGGCTCTGTAGCAATTTCTCAGATCAGTCTGTTTTGATTTTGTTGATTGTCTGCATTGCCTTTCTTAATCTCTAGCTTTGTAAGAAGTGGGAAGTCTATTGCATTAATATCCAGATTACCTAATATAGCTTTCCTTGGCTCAGCAACTAGTCATCTAGGCCACTGCAAGTTCAATAACAGATCAGAGGCACCAGTCAGTTAAATTCTCCAAACATTTTTGTTAGAACAAAATTGCAGACCTTTATCTCACTAGAAGGATTTACAGATTACACATGGCACTGACAAATAGAGTATCAGTTTAATGTCTGACAGGTCACCTCTCAGAGGATTAAAACCCACGTTTGCAGAGGGATGGAGATGGTTATCAAATGATCTTTCCTGTCTCTTTCTTTTATGAAAACTGTTTATTTTGTGGCCAACTGGAACAAAAAGGAAATAATTTGGAAGAGTTATTCTAAGGCCAAAACCAAGTTCTCAGAAAATCTGTCTCCTAGTCTTCCAGTATGTACAAGGTTGTTATAAAGAGGATTATGATCAACTGCTCATCATGCCCACCACAGGAAGGGCAAGAAGAAATCAGCTTAAATTGAAGTAAAGAAGATTTAGCTGAGGCAATAGAGAAAACTTCCTAAAGACAGGAGTCGTGTAGCACTGGAAGAGGTTCACCAGGATGTTTTTTTTCAACTTTTCAAAGAGAAGATGAAGCAAATATCTAGCACTGACAGTTCAGAAGTGCTCAGCCCTGCCTGATTGCATGGGGCTGTAAGGGTGTCCCTTCCACCTGTGAATTCCTATGACCCTAGAATGTGCTAATTTAATGCAACAAGAGGGTTTTCAGGTAGCCTAGTGCTGTTTTAGGAATTCTGCCCTCTTAAGAATATTAAATTTCCACCTGGCAGACCTCTTTTGTAAAATGTCATATAGGCCACTGCATGCATGCAATTATTTGTCCAGGATACCGTAGATCTGGGTACCACCTAATTCTCTGATGGGGCAACAGAGTGGACAGGACTCAGGTGCCTGAACATAGGAGTCCAATGCTTTTGAGATGCCCCAGGATATTCGAGCCATCCATATAGGATGTCGTGTCTTGTGTCATCTTTGCCTCCTTATGTGCATGAGCTGGATACTGTAGGGTGTTTCACATGGGACTAGGTGCCTATGTTTAGACAAGCGAATCACAGCCCTGAGAGATCCAGCTTGTCTCTATGACTGGGAGTCTCACCCTCGCTGCTGCACATCCCCTGTCAGAACAAGCAACAAACTCCCTGTCTTGTTCCAAAGTGCAAAACTGCTGTGGCTGAAATGTTTATTTAAAAGGGATCTTTTTTTTCCTGAGTATTATCACTGTTACTCAAGCCTCCTGCAAATAATTGCAACAAATAATGTAAATGCTGCACCCTGAGGAGTCTCTCAGGTGGTAGCAGTTTTCAGGAATCATGGCCCCATGGATGACCACGCTCCAAATGGTTTCATGTGGATGCCACTTCCCTTTCCCAGTACCTTGCTTTGATATGATATCATCTGAAAGACAGACACTTTCTGTTCCCAGATCTTGCTGGCAGCTTGGCCCTGCAAAAATCTTGCTTTAAAGTACCAGTGTCACTATATCAATCCTGACCATAGCTGACCTAGTACTGAAAACACAGAAAACTGTGGTCAGCGGTAGCACAGAACAGAACACAGCCTGTTTGTTTGTAGTGGACTGACATCATGCTGTGCGTGACTTGTCACTTGATGTACAGACTGTGAAGCTGTGATTAACGTTATATTAAAAGAAATCCCTCGTCTTCACATTCTCACCTAAGAAACTTGACAAAAAACAAAAAATATGATTGTAAAGCTATATAAATTAGCAGAGGGATCCTTGGATGTTAGTTCCTGAATTTATTTAGAATGATTTTTTTTTAACTGTCTAATTTCAGTTTGATGGGTCCCTTTGAGAACTAAGCAGGTCACGTAGCTAAACTAAGCAAGAGCTTGTCTTCTTTATGCACTGATTGTGAGTCATGTTTATACTCAAAGGGAACAGTGCCATGCATTAATTGAGTCTCACTGGTTTAATTTTCGATTGACGAGCAAATAAGCCTGGTTCTTAAAAAATTATGCAACAGAAAAAAACTCTCAGTAATACTCTGATGACAATCTTCTCAGGTACATATTTTTTCTTCCCAGATCAGCATAAACTGCAAATGCAGCTGATATTGCATCATTCTGTTTCAAAGGATGTTACTACAGTTAATCGTATTAATCTGATTATACTGAGTTTTGGCTCTTATTTACAGATAAATTAATTTTACTTATCTAATACAGCTGCATGTTTAACACTTAACAGAACTGCTAATCATTTCAAGGAATCTGATTCTGTCCCAAAGCAAAATTCATGAAATCTGTCAAACTGCCAGATGAGGAATCCAGAAAAAAAGCAGTATGGACATAGTTTAAGGGTCAGTCTTTCCCAGATGTTTACAGATGCAAGACAATGTAGGCCTCTTGATTTCTACCCAGGGAACAAGAAAGCGGGTGTGTTTACCTCCCTGATTATAAAGCCTACAGAGAAATCATTCTCTCCTTTTGCAGGTTATGAGCTCTGTGCTATGAGTAAGGAATGCTAGTGGGGGAAGACTGGATGTGAAGGGGGATTGCAATTGAGATCTTTGGTGTGTAGATGTCAATCCATCACTCTACCTGGGTAGCACAGACCAGCGCTGACCACTTTTGCCTCAGCTGCATTACTTGTTTCATATTAGGAAACTCTCAGTACACGGAAATTCTGAGATTGCATTACCTTGAAAACAGAATTTTGTGAGAAGCCTGGTAGGAGGGATATTTAAGGGACAAAAGTATGTGCAGAGCAAAGGACCTCTCTGTTGGCTCCAGAGATCTGTGGGCTAAGAGAGAAAGTCTCCTGCTCTGTCCACTGCCCCACCCCATGCCCACCACAGCTGAGAAAAGACTGGCAAGCATCAGTAAACATACTGGCTCTGGGAATGTCTGGGGCTCTGCACAAATAAACTTGCTAGCAAATAAAAGGTCCCATCTGTGCATATATCCAACTGGTTGTTACTTTATTTCGATATGGCATGGCATCTAGAAAAAAGACAGCTTAGTTAATCATGAACTTATTTATATCCTTGGGATGGGAGTCTCACTGTAGTCTGACTCTATTTGAATAAAATGTCAAATAGCAATGGTCATAGTGTACAGATTGCTGCTTCCTGACATCTGTCTGTCCAGCTCCAGGCAGCTGAAGAAGGCATCCAGAGAAGGCTTTGGATGTACCTAACAGCTGCCTGTCCATACTTATGGGGATGTTATCGAGAAGAGGGAGCCAAGCTCTTCACAGGGGTGCATGGTGGGAGGACGAGAAGCAGTGGGCATAAGTTGAAACAAGAGATATTCAGGCTGGATATAAGGAGAAACTTTTTCCATATGAAGACAGATGAACGCTGGAGCCGTTTGCCCAAAAAGGTCATGTAGGCTCCATTCTTGGAGGTTTTTGAGACCCAGGTGGAGAGAGCCCTGAGCAACCTGGGTTGATCTCAGAGCTGATCCTGCTCTGAGCAGGAGACTGGACCTTCAGGTCCCTTCCAGGTCCTCCCTGGGTCCCTTCCAACCTGAATTATTCTGTGATCCTATAGTTCCTTCAACAGCTGCCACTGGTAATGGAGCTCCCACAGGTGGGATCACACTGACTGGAGCTCTGCTTCACAGCCCCCCTGCCTGTGGCTGCAAGGCAACATAAACAATGTGCCTGTTTACTTGCTGGTGTTGTGCAAGGGGAAACCCCGATGAAGGAGCACTCAGAAAGAGCCATCTCTGCTATCTCTCCACCAGAGAAAAGTTATTCTCAGGCCTAGGTCACTTTCAAGGGTGCTTGGTGTTGCGTCACAATGGTTTGCTGTTTCAAGGTTGCTTGCAGGTTCTAGGTGAGTAGCAATACTTTGCATTTTATCTTAGAACAAATAATATTCAAATGTCAGCATTATGGGGAAAATCTTCTTAAAAATTTATAGGCATTGGAACAAGACATGAAAGCAGAAAAAGGTAAAGCACACCAAATTTGGATCTTTGTAACTTCAACACTGTGATTTTCACCTTCAGTAAAATAAACAACCTGCTTCTCCTTGTATATTATGTGTCATTGCAGGGCATGTTTTGCAGGTCATCTGCGGGGCAAATTCCCTCACATCAGTGGAGTTGCTCTACTGAGTATATAATGGAACTGTTTTCTGCAAAAATAACAGAACTGATTATTGGCAAAAGTGTCTTTGATTAGGGATATTAGTAATTTACTTCGCAGTAGCAATGAATGGTCTCAATGCTGTTTAGGAATACATAACATTCATCTCTAAAATTGACTATGTTTTCACACCTCATTTTCCTTGAGCTGCAGACTATCAAAGAAAAATAAACCCTTTCTAAGAAACCACACACTTATAAAATATTTTTCTTCACACAGAGCATGTATTTTAATTTACTAATCTCTACAGATTATGTTCTTGTAAATTACTCAAAATAGTCCAGTATCTGGGTTGATCATAATAGCTTAGCTATGATGGCTACCAAGCACCATAAATTTTTACATTTCCAAATCTATTACAAGGATGAAGCAGACAGAACACAACTAATAATTTTCTACTTTACTAAAGAAGAAGGCAGTTTCACAACTCATCTAAATATGTCCCACATGTATGGGTTTTTGAAATATTGCCTCTCTACCTTCTTCTTCATACTAAATAGAAACAAAAATAAAGTTCAGGAGAGAATCTTCTTCCAAGTCACTTCTACATTGTCTGCCCAGCAAGCTAGGACCAGCTGACATTTCATGGATCAGAAATAATACTGCATTTTCTCTGTGCCCAGGTGGTAGTAGTACACTTACCCAAAGACTGCATTCTTGATCAGAACAGTCTAGCTAGTCCTAGAAGCTAATGTTAGTCCTTTCTCTATCAAGAAATAGAAGAATGTAAGACACAGTTAATGAAAATTGCTGAAGTTGTGAAAAAGCAAATTAAGATTAAGGAAGCTGTTTGATTTACTCAGGAAACCATCAGAGGTATATGAGCTAAGGAAGTCAAAAGGAGGTAGATTTGGCATTTCTTCTGACTTTTTCATAATATGAGAACAAAACTCACAAATGACACTAAGAAACAAGTGATGAGAGAGAGGAATGCTGTCCCACACAATGTGGGGGTGAAGCTTCATTGATTCAAGAGCCTTGGAAGGTTAAAAAAGTGTCATGCACTCCTTAACGGATGATAATACCAATGGTTATGAGAGTAAGAGTTAAAATACAAATAGCATAAGGGCTTGGATAGTTGTGTTTCAGATCCTGACTTAATTTCTTAATGAAAAAGCTGGATTTTCATATTTGCACTTCTTTCACCAATGAGCAGTTTACTCACTGGTTACCCACTCATAAAGTTTTGCATTTCTCCCTGAGGCACCTGGCACAGCTATCCCTGGAGACAAAGTATCCCAGTAGCTGGATCAGTCTTGTGATCTCCTATGCAGTTTCAGGGTAAGTATACAGTTGCTGGCCATGCACAAGAAAAACATACTGCAGGGACAAGCCTGAACATGCACCTCAGAGCTAACTGAGAGTCAGATCTTCAGCAGTGAAAGCCCCCCAATTCCATTACATGTCCACAGGGGTTCCTGCCCAGCCATTACTGCAGAAAAACATGTAACATCCAGGGTGAGAAACAGGGCTGAAAGAGACTACACAAACTCATTTACACCATCCCACTGACCCAAGGGTGGATCAATACCTAGCCTAAACCATCTCTAGCAGGAATTTATCTAGCCTGTTCTTACAAGTACTGGAAGATGGAGATGCTCTGGTCTGCAGGGGTGTTACACTCCTGTCCCTCACTATCCTCACTTCTAGAGCATTTTTCCAGTGTAAATGCATTAGGGCCAGGGAAAATAAATGATTTTCTTACTCTTTGCAACATAGTTGTCTATATCTGAAGACAATTACCGTACCTTATGTTACCTTTTCTGAGCAAGCCCAGTCCCTGCTGCCTTCCTTCACCAGTGTTTTTGATGGGGCCTTGCAGCCAGAGCAGAGGGAGAGAGTCCTCTTCAGGAGAACTGGTTTGGGGCTTCGACAAGGACACATACGGTTTAGCAGCAGCCTCCAGCTGAGACAAGTGAGGGTATCTGACCAGAGGAGGACAGCTGAGGACATTATTCCTGTAACTTCTGAATGCCTCAGGATTATTTCTAGGTGCTGAAGCCTTTCTTCCCCTTCCCACTCTGATGACTCCCATGTTTTCTGGGCCTCACAATGATCTGGCTCATCTCCATCACCTGTTCTCCCTGCTGCCAGGCCACAGGCATCTTGAAAAAGTGTGCCAAGCGCTGGACACAGTGCTGCAGCTAAAGCCTGACCATCACTGTGGAGAGTAAAAGATTGGTCCAGGCTGCAGTATGCTGGCCTACTATTGAAAGCATCATATGAGAAATTGTCAAAAGCTCTAATAAAATACAGATAAAGAACTACAGCTCTGGGGAGATCTTTGAACCTTGGGCTTTCTTGCATGCACTATCTTTCCCTATGTTGGTGCTCCCTCCAAGCATTACCCCAAGCATCCAGGGTGTGGAAGCAGAGAGAAGCACTGCCACCACTGGGAAAGTTGGCTTCCTCTTATCTAGAAGGGCTTTGGGGTCTTTTCCCTGGCCACATCTTTTTCTGCCAGCCAGCTCAGAAGCACACACAGTTGCCCTATGCATGGCCCACACCGTTTCTTTTATACCTATAATGACTATTTCCTTGCCACATAAGGAAATACGGTGCTTTCAGTAAAAACAAATCACGTCAAGCTGCACCCCGTTTTTAAATTTAAGAGAATTATAAATTGTCTGATTATTTGTTTTAGTCTTTTCTCAAGAATTAAGGGGATGATAATTATTTCTAATTCCCTGGCTCCACAACTCCCTGCTCCTATTTTTAACTGAGGCACTATGTCTGTCCTCTTCTAATCTTCCTCAAAAAAGGCACTAGGTTCTCTGAGCTTCTCAGCATCATTTGTCAATTTTTCTACCCATGGAGAAACTCTTCCCTTTGTTTCCAATTTTGATATTAATGTCCTTAAAATGCCTTATTAGTACAAGCAAAGAATATGAGAAGTATTCTGTTTTGTGCCTTAGATTTTCTGATTTTTGTCTCTGCATGCTCATGCTAAGGGTTTTTTTTTAACATTCATTTTTAGATATATGACCTAGTTTCTGTGTTCGGTACACTCCCTTCTTGCACTCAAGATCATTGAAGAGCCTGTGACTTCACAGATATCTCTTACTGCATATCCTATCCTTTCTACACACTGAGATAATTTTGTGATTCTGCTCCCAGTGTCTTTTTTTTTTTTTTTTTTTTTTTAATGAACCACCAACTCTTGCTGGAGCTTTTCTTCCATAGATTTGATTCCCAGGAGAATCCACTTGCCAATACCCTGTGCATTCATTGAAGCCTGCTGTCTTTAAAGTCCTTTGTCTTCAGGTTTATATTCTCTGTCCTTCATTTCCTGAGGCTTATGAATGCTACAGTTCTCTTACCCACATTGTCCTCCACCTTCACACGCTCTGGCTGTTCCTCTCTATTGGTTGGAACTGAGTCTAGAAATGCCACCTTGGAAGCTGCTTTCTGTACCTTCTGCATGACAAAATGTTAGTGACGCATTCGCTGAGCAGGCTGTGCCCTAGTTTATCACTTTCCTCATGTGCATCTGGATAGTTAAAGACCCTCACAACCAACCAACCCTGTTTTTTAAATGATTCTGCAACTTGCTCACAAAAAAGCCTCCTCTAACTGAGTTTCTTAGTTAGAGGAAAGAAGATGAGTGTAACAGACTTATATTTTTACTGTTTTATTTTCTGCTACTAATTAGAGATCAGGTCTATCTCCTTCTGCATTCTGAGAAGAAATGTGTATATCTGTTTTTTCCTTGCCAGCTCACATTTCTCCAGTTCACTGCTTCCCATTTCTCCCTTACATATGTAGTCTCATGTAGACTCTCCAGCACATCTTAATGGCAGGGGAGGACAAAGCTATGATAGTCACTGAACCTTCTCTGCATATGAGAAGTGAGAATCACACAGAGCAGCACCTCTTCACAGGCAAGGTGTTTAAGGTAGGTTGCCTCATCCCTCCAAAAAATCAAGCTATATAAATTACGCACTAACATTTTGCCCAACCCAGCAGCTATAATTTGACTATCAGGACTGCTGTATTCCCTGTTTCTTTAATAGATAGCTCTTCTTGATTTTAGGCAGTTTAAAATTTGGTACTGAGACCACGCTGCATCACTAAGTTTAGCCTTCATTATGAAGAAATCCTACATTCGAAACGAACATCATAGCTACATTAAATATCAATAAAATTACATGTAAATATAAAAATTAATTCATTCTAACTTGACTTTTCCCTGCATGATCCCATCCTCGTCATCCACATTAAAATTACTCAGTCGCAAAAGGCCCTTGAGCATAACATGACATTTACAGCATCTATGAGTATTCCTCATTTATTTCTCATAAATTTCCTTTGGTAATAACTTAGTCACTCAGAAACATTCTACAGTATACACATATATTACATGATTATCTCATATTTTGTACAACACATGTTAGAGTGATTAATTTTCCCAGGCAAATGTCATACCATTTAGTTCATCATTATGAGCCAAATATTTGTGCAACCATTTGTTACAAATATATGCATAACCACAGAACACTTCAGCTTCGTTGTATTTAACGAATGTAATTTAAAGGGACACTGTCAAGGTTATTAAAGTCTCAACTTCCACATTAGTTTTTGTTCCACTTGCCATTCCCTTAAGGATCCAACATCATTTTATTTATAATTAGTTAAATATCCTTGCCACAGCATTTAGCACGCAAAAATAAATGTGGTCTTATTGTGGTGTGGAATGTGCTACCAGCTGATCTCTGTGCCCTAGAATGATAGAAGGGTTTCATCTTTCTCTTAAACTTCCTTTACCCTTTTCATAGACAAGATCTTAACTTTGCCTCAACTTTACGGTAGAGCCATAGCAAGTAAGAATAGGTATCTGCTTCATAAAAAGAACTGAATTTAATGAGAAGTAACCAAACTTCAAGTTAAAGAAAGAAATTTCTTTCTGTGTTAACATAGCTAACCTTAAAAATAAACAAACAAACAAACAAACAAACCCCACCAGGACAGAAGCCCTGTTCTCAACAGATGGAAGACAAGTTAGTCATATATTATCTGGACTGACTCCCTTGGAAAATTACATCTTAAGGGCATGAAATCACTTATGATAGAAAGTCTGCTTCTCCCATCACCTAACTTAGGTCTTTCCCATACTCCACACACACCACATACAGAAGTCCTTCACATTTAGAGAGAGGAACAGCAGCAATGGAGCTGTGCAGTAAGAAATTGTGCTTGAAGACTTGATAGGCTGAATCAGACAGCTCCGTTCAAGCTTACAGCCGAATAAATCCTATTACCTACAGACCAGTTATTCTTTAGCGTGTTCAATCCTCAAGTTTGGAAAGGGGGATCTGACACCTTCCTCACTGTTTTTTGGCCTTCTAAGAGAAAAGCAGCAGTGAAGAAAAGAAGCAGAACCAAAAGCAGTAAAAGTGGAAATGAGAAGTGGTAGGAGGAAGTGAAAAACCAAGAAAACAGAACGACAGGAGAAATAAATATTGAGAAGATACAGCAGAGATAGCAGAGAAAAGAGTAAATGAAACTGTAGAGCACCCTGGTGAGACTTTCTTTAGATTACTGTGTAATTCCTGTATTCAGGAAAGATGCACTCAGACTGGAATGGGCATAGACAAAAGCATAGCAGGCTGTTCAGAAGAAAGATGAGCTATCATACAAATGGAGTGCCAAAAAGTCTGGTTTGCTAAACTTACAAAGGAAATGTGATTATGTGCCTAAGGAGTAGGCATCAAATGGCAAAAAAGAGGCACATTAGTTAACGGACAATGTCAACACAAGGATGAAAAGAATAAATTATCCATGAATATATTTAGCCTGGAAGTTAGAATAAAGCCCCTAATCAGTAAAGGAATTAAGTTTGGCATAAATCTTAATTCCTAACTTATTCCTCATTGATTGATTTCAGTCAGTTTTGAGAAGCAAGTATTGATCAAGGCTTTTGATCAGTACAGAAACCTCACTAACATTAACACAGAGATTGATTAGTTTATGAAGCAATTTCTCGTATGGTGCCTGCAATGGCCAATGTATTGGACTCTGTGACTGAGGGGATCACTGTCACTCTTGCACTCTTTTAGATCTTGTACAAGAAGAAGTTTTTATTCTGGCAGACTACATCTGTTTTGAGACCACTGCTTCAAAACTGAAAATATACTTTCTGCTTTGATATCTTATATTGCCTTATTTTTTGTATGGACAATGTGTTATCATAGTTGAAGCAGAATAGATGATTTCTCAAAGCAGCTTTGATCTGTACTAGATCCTCAAAGCAACCTGCAAGGATAGCTTGAAAGCTTTTCATTTAAAAATGAGTGGCATTTTCTCCCCTCTCTATTTAATTGAAATAGATGCTGAATCTAGGGCAAACTATATTGTAAGCTTGATTGCAGAATGCATGTATACTTCTGAAACAGCCTTGATCAATAGTAGTTTCTCGTAATTGACTGTAATCTATCTACCTATTTATTGTCATGGGAATTTTAAAAATTGTTTTTTTGGTTTTATCCATCAGCTGAAAAGATTAAGTTGGAGAATGGAGAATGGGAGGGGAGGGAGGAATTGATTGGTCATGTGGCCTCAACTGATGGTACATCCTCAAGGCAACTTGCAAGACTTGGACAAATGCCAACAGAATTCTCCTAGGCAGAGGGAAGCAGAATGGCAAGTCTTGCTAGGCAGAGCCAGCACTGGGGCTTTAAAGTATTTTCTGGTGTCTCATTGTCTAGCTGTGATAGTTTTTACAATAAATACAAATACTCAGGCTAAGATAAATTAAACCACTGGTAGAAAGGACAAAAAAAAGTCTATTGATACTTCTGCTGAGCCAAACCCATCAGTTTTGTCAGGAAGAGAGTGTGAAAGCAAAAAAAGGGAAGTCAGAAAATGCCTGCAATGTGAATGGGTTCATCCCATGAACAGAAGAGGATACAGGTCAGTAATTAAAGTAGGGAAAAACAAGTATGATCAGGAGCGAAATAGATATACTCCTTACTTTATTGCTGCTATGACTGTGGCCCACCGCACTGCAATGTCTGATATTGTCATTAGGTTTCTGGATGCTGCACTTGTGGCTATAGAGGCATTTCCCCGACTCCTGCAGGGCTGTCGGGGGTATGGCTGCCAGTTTAGATTGCTAGTGTTACAGTCACAGTTCTCTCCCTGTCAAGGCGACTTCATATTTCCAAGTGATTTTTCTTCAGTCTAAAACAGATGTTATCTACATTGAAGAACACATGCTTTGTTCTTCATGCACTTGACAACATAACTTGGAGGCCTCAATTGCATTTTGACGAATGGCTATATTGTTGCTGGGAGCTGTATTAATACTTTTCTCCTGTAGGTTTGTTAAGTCTGTTACATAATGTGGGGTTTTCCTACTCTTCCCAGCAATTACTGCATGCTGTATTAAACACGTGTCTATAGCTTAATTGCAAAAATCTGCATTCCACTTCTGCATTTAATTAGAGACTTTACTGTCAGGTTCATTTTACTAGCATGGCTGCATCTCAAATCAGCCCACGTTATGAGGATGAAGAGGAACTGAACAGCTACTGTAGACTGCAGATCTCGCTGAATATATGTAGCGGGGGCAATTCCAAGTTATCTACCAGGCTGAAAACATTTCTTTTTCTCATGCGTTCAGAAGCATGTGGGGGACTTATGAAAGCAGCCCCTCAGATTCCCCCCGACTTCAATGACAGGGAAGTTAGGTCAATACTAAGCGTCCTAGTAAAGCTCACACCGTATATATGTAAAAGGGCTGGATATCAGATAACTAGAAACTTCCAGTCTACTGAAATGCTTTAAGCAGGCCTGGCAAAGCGAAGCATGTCAAACAAGCTTACTCTGTGAGATAGTGAACTTTTTCCATCAGGTTTTCAGAGACTGATGCATTTATGAGATGACTTAAAGGGATGGGGACAGATGGGGAAGAAAAGCAGCATACCACATGGCCTTTAGCATGCAACCTACAGCAGGTAGCACCAATGGGAGTACTACAGTTCCTGCCCTTCTTCCCTGTCCTAAACCTTGTGCTCCCAAAAGGCACTGCAGGAGATCTGAACAAGATGATTCACATGCCAACATGCCTTCAGGACATGCTGAACGGGAGTATTAGCCATGGACAGGTCATTCTAGCTAAGGAGACCTTCCAGTGAGACCAAGATGGGACTAATTGCCTCTCTGTTCTCCTATTCTCTGCAGTGTGGCCAGAGAAAGAGGTTATGGGCCATATATTGTGGAAATTCAGGCTTGATACCTTGCTTTCTTGGGGCAGTGGGCAACTGCAGCAATAATAAACTAAGTGACTTTGCGGTACATGGCCAGCACAGACCACACAAATGCCCCATGGATAGTGGAGTTTTCCTGAGTGTGATGTGTGGGTTGTTTGGAGCACTCCACAGCTTCAGCCCAAAATTATGGTCAGAGTATTGTTTTGTGCCCACTGAAGAAGTATTTTCAAATGCTACATGTTCATTGATCGGTGAAAACAAAATGAATGAGGTAATAAAAGACATGGGAAAACATAAGGAATCAATATTTCTAAGGCTCCTTCATTGATTGTGACGGTGCTGTATTTGAAGAATGATGGTATGAGTAGACCCATATTACACTACAGTGAATAGCCACTTCAGGAACTACCCTTTTTCCCCTTAAATTAACTATCCACAGTTAGGGCTGCAATTCTGTGTGTGTGTGTGTGTGTGTGTGTGTGTGCATGTGCATGCTTAATTCTTCTATTCCTATCTTCTGTGTGATTTCTGTGATGACTGTTTCAGTGTTTGCTATTTTTTTAAGTAAGGCAGACCTAAGGAAGAAGGTATTGTTACCTACTGTTATGTGTATACCTACTGTGTATGTTAATTTCAGTTATGTTTAAGTCTTGGTGTGTGCTTGCATGATAATCCATGGCCATAATTCGCTTTAAACTAGGCAGTCTGGAAACAATCTATTTTGGGCAGCCCAGCCTTAGCTTGGCCTGTAAAACCAGTCCCAGAAAGAGGATGAAATAATACCTGTGACTGAAGCACAGACATATCTTTACAGTGAAGTGACATTAAATAATGCGGATTTCAGTCAAACTTTCTTGGTGTATGCTAACTGACATAGCTTCAGCAAAGGCAACTCTTTCTCCCTCACACCCTTGAACGATGTTCATCCGCTTCCTGTTGCAAGCGCAGATCACTGTCTGCTCTGAAGAGAGGAAGTACAAATTAAGAGTCAGGTTCTGAAGTATTATGTCATCCTAGCTGGAAAACCAAGTGCTGAGCATACCCCAATCAATACATGACTGGAACAGAAGTTTCAGTTCCCTTAAGATTTCACAGAAGAGAGAGAGAGAGATGAAATGTATTTGTTGGAGCTGGTCTTCCACTCAAGTCAAATAGGACTAAGAGTCTGGAAGTCTGGAGCCAATGACAGTTGGTCAAACCTATACAGAAAGAGAAAAATGAGGCCTTTTCTGGAAAGTTTTAGTCTGCTCAGAAGATTACAATTTGAATTCCTTTACTGATTTGGAGTTTGCTAGTAAAACTCAATACCGACAAAAAGAGATTAGAATCTGTCACCAAAATAATACTTTCCATGTTTTCCCCAGCTTTAGATTCCTTCCTGCTTTCTTCCTTCTTTGAACTGTACAGCTAATGTTGTCTTACATATATTCACCACCGTAACTATTATCCTTAAGAGTACTGTCAAAATATACAGCTACTTTACTGCTGCCTACTGCTTGCCTTTGTTGTCATTAACAATCTTCATTTAATAAAATGCTCTTATCAAAAATGGTTTTCCTGTAGGACTTTTATTTTTCCCAGAAAAGACATTAAAATTAATTTGTTTTCACTTGGTCTATATTCTTGAGTGAATACAGCAAGGAACAAAAAAGATAACCATGTGAGAGAAACCCCAAAGAGAAGGTAATGTAAGAAGAAATGACTGGTCTAAGTAGGATATACTTTTTTTCCCCGCTTCTGAAGGCAAAACACAACTAAAATCTGGTAGAAAACATCACATTGCAACCATGCTGTGGTGTACTAGGCGGATGTTTCCCTTCTCCACAGCTCCCTGTGGCTTCTTTATGGGATGAAGCAGAAGGTAATCCTATGCATAAAAATTTGACCCACGACTCAGGGAGGATTCATGGGATTTCCTGCTGAAAATGCATCATATTTTCTACTGATGTCACGCACTTCAGCATTCCTCCTAAATAACTGCTGCTGTCTGTTTCTCTCGCACATCTTTCATATATGTAGCCTCTGGCAGTATTTCTGAAATCTTATTGCAACAGGTTATAATTGATACCAGAGGAGGACTCAGGCATTTCAACTGCCTTGTTTTGTAATGAGCAACAAAAACTAAACAGGAGATACCAGTTCAAGAGAAAAAATGAGGTGAAAAGATGCACTAATTCTTCACTACTGTGTTTTGACGACGGTTATTTTCCCAAATAAGAAGCTGTGCCAGGGCTTACAGGGGTTATGGGGATTCTGCATAAAGAAGTAGCTATGCTAGTTCAAAAATTCCCAAAAGACATATTGGTGCATATACATTCTAAAATGTTTTGAATCCATTTTATGAAGATTTTCTCCTTCTAATGAATGCTGTCAAGCCGAAAGGTACGTTTTATGACTATGCCAACTGTCTCCTGTATAATATTAGATACAGAAAGACATATTGAAAAGGATATTGGAGGATCACACGAACATACAAAGAACATTAAGAAATGCAGAAGTGGTCCACTGCTGAAGTACAGGAAAGTGCTTCATGCCATGCAATGAGCCTTTCTGAATTTTTTCTTGCTCCTTCTTTTCTTCCTTCCTTCCTCCCCTCCTTCTTTCTCCCTCTTGTTTTTTTTTTAACTTATGGCAAAAACTAGAAATGAAATATTTTATCTGAAATTGCAATTTTTGATATCACAATATTCTGACTAAATAACAGTTCTATTAGTGAATGCTGCGCAAGTGTTCCATGGAAGCTTTAGCAGGAGTGCCTCCTAGGCTCATTTAGACTGCGTACATTGCCCTGCTGTTCCACAAGCCTCTCTTTCAGGGAGAGACGGCTTTCATCAGAGAGATGATATGTTATGGGAATTTCATGGTCTGATGCATCATAGAGTATGAAATATGGCAGGGGAGATCCACTCCATCTATGAGAATAAGGACATTAAGCAACTGAAGTATGGCTCCTCTGAGACAGCATGATGGCACACCAGAATTGAAATATTTGGGTTTCAGCTAACAATTTTGTCCATAAACTCATATTTCTGTTAAAACCGGTACTAGCAGAAAAATATATACATGAACAGCTTTAGGTAAAATGGAAGAACATAATGTAACATGGTTGTTGGCCTCTGGAATATGCTTTAGAGATCTAGATCTGGAGATTTGGAGATCTGGAATATGCTTTGGATCTGGAATACATCTTCCCATATTAACAAGAAAAATGTTAGTTCTATCAAAGGAGGAAACAACCCTCCCCTCCAAGCTATCTGTGAGAAACTCTCAGTATATTTTCTGCTTGAAATTTAAATTTGGGTGTAATACCACCCACTATATGAAGTGAATGTGATTAAAATGATAGTTCCTTTCATTTTCAATTAAAATGTATTTTAAATGTTTACCTTTCCTTACTAGAAATGCAAATGCAGGTGCGTAACATAGCACTGGGAAACCAGAAAGTGAAAACCCACTGACCTAGTTTCACAATCTCAGCAGACTAAAATGCAGAAACAAACAAAAAGACGTAAAACCATTTCCCCTCCTCCAAACCCGCCAGGGCCCCAAAGTCAAATGCACTGTATAAAAAGGCCACAAAAAAAAAAAAAAAAATAGTTCATGCAGAAAATGGCAAACGTGGTGGGATCTGCCCTTCCCTGTGACCCCGGCTGCACAATTATTTCAGATGGAGAACGTTTTTCTGTGAGAGATTATTGCCCAAGGAAAGGGAGTGGGAGGGGCCGCATACCCGTGCAGAGTACACACAGCTTTGGGTCTGAGGTAAATTTGGGGAGATTTGCGAGGAAGTCGGCAACGACTTCTACAAATGAAGGAGCAGTCAGAGCTACTCTGCCCACACCTGAGGGGCGAACGCCCAACCGATCCCCAGCCGGCCAGAACCGGCTCCTCAGGGGGAGGCGCCCCGCCCATCCCAGGGGCCCAACGGCCGCCTCGGAGCAGCCCCGCGCGCCGGGCACATGTAACGGCCGCGGAGCGGTGCAACGCTGCGGGGCGTGGCGTGGCCAGAGCTGGCCACTCCCCCCGGCCTGGGGCGCGGCGGCGCGGCGGCACGGCGTCCCGGTGGCGGGGCAGGCGGGGGGAGAGGGGGGTGAGCGATCCTCGGCCCCGCCCCTCGGTGACGTCAGCGACCGGTCTCCGGGCAACGGAGCCCCCCAACAGCGCGCGGCCGTGGCAGCGGTGTGGGGCTGCCGGTGGGCGCGATGGCGCTGCCGCTCCTGCCCGGGGCTTCCTTCGACCGGAACGTGAGTCACGGCGGCCTCCGGCGGCCTCACGGTCCCCCAACTTCCCCCCCGCCTCGGGGAGGGCGCCGGGCATCGCCCCGCGGCGGGGAGCGGGCGGTTGCCCGGTGCGGCCCAGCCCGGCGCGGTTGTCCCGCCCCGGCGGTCCCGCCCCCGTTCCCCGGTGCTCTGGGCGTCCAGCGGTGCCGTGCAATGACCCGCAGGGCCTGGGGGAACACACGTTTAAAAAGCTGTGCTTTTTAAAGGCTTTTTTTAAAAAAAAACAGGCTTTTTTTTAAAAAAAAAGCCTCACTTCCAGGCATCCAGGAGATGAAAAGCAGGATAAAATACATAAAAATCTCGAAACCTTTTTTCTTAGTTTAAAAGTGGGAACACTTTGCAAATAGGCAAGCGCTGGGGAGCCCGGCAGCTGCTGTTGGATGGTTGGAGCTCTCGTTGCATCTCTAACAAAGCGAAGCGGGGAGAGACGTGTGTGCGAATAAACTGAAAAGTTTTTGCAAAGAACAAAAAAGATAAGAGGTGGTAATGTGGTTTTTCAGAGCTGCCGGTACTATTAAGTACTCATGTAGTCTGTGAATGTATAATAAGCTGGTATTTTTATCATGAGCTGCAATAGCGTAAAAAAAAAAAGATAAGGTTGCCATCACTCTGTCAGATTTATTCAGCAAAAATAGCTAAAAATTTGCTGAATAGCATCTGTATCATTAAATAGTGCAGAAGATAAGGAAGAATTTGGGCATGGCACTGTGGTTGATGCCTGTGAGAGACAGATGAAACATAGTAAGCTTTCTTGATAATCTTAAAATAAAAATATCCAGGCGGGGATCTGTTGTTCTCACACTTTGAACAAGTCGTGAGCATCACAGCCCTCAGTTCTGCAGCCTGGCTGCTGAGGTGGTTCCACTCGAAGAGCAGGGTTATAGGAGGCAGTAACCTAGTTCAGGTGAGATGAGGAGGTGGAGAGAGTTTTTGTCAAGATGCCTGTGTTAATGCCAGTGATACCATGAGCATCAGTACCCCTTTAATACGAGCTGTTCCCATGCTGTTAGCATAGCTGGGAGCCCACGTTATGAGCAGTCCACATCAGTCCACATTAAGTGCAGTCCAGTGTAAAACCTCTGGCAGTTCTCTCTACCAGCTGGAGGCAGCCATAGCTGCCCAGGTCATTGCTGCACAGTAGTGGTACAGGGAACATGCAATTGTGTGGAAACAGGTGGACTCCTCAGCCACATTTGGTGTGTCAGCATTGCATGGATGCACCCAAATGTAGGTCCTCTTGCAGCAGAAGCCCAGCTGACAAGCAGTGAGGATCTTTCAAGCAACTTGTTCCCTACCAACAGCGGGTTGGATGTTGTGAATTTAGAAGAAAAGGCTGCTGGTGATGGCAGCCCTCCTCTTGTCTTTTTGCTGTTAAATCCACATGTGGTTAGAAAATGTGTATAGGAAAATTTCAGTCCTGTGCCCCTATTTTCCTACCCATTTTATAAATGTTCTTCTCTTATCTGAGGTACTGAATCTAGTTGCTAGTCTGTCCTGTTCTCAGTTCTTTTCTTTTCTTTTATTTTTTTCCTGGAGAAGACTAGGGGATGCTGTAAAAGCATATAGGTTTCTCACTTGGCAGCCTTTGTTAAGTCACTTCACTGCTGTCTCTCTTGCTGAATTCAGTTTTGTATTGTAATTGCTTCAGGTAGTGGCCAAGTGGGCTCATGAGCAACACTGAAATAGATGTGTACCATTGCTGTGCGCTGGATGGAAGAAGAATAGGTCAGCTGTGTTATCCGGGACTTTATTGCTCTCCAGACTTCATTTGACCTTAACTGATAGGGAGTTTATGGAGTGTGATTCAGTTGTTTCTAGAGCTCCATAGCAGCAATGAGGTGGCTTTGTCTCCATGATGTCTCTATTTCTGGAGGTATGGCATAGTGCTTGGCTTCAAATGCTTGAGAAAAATTACCTATATATAGTGATGGACACCCCAAGCTGAATTACATACAGTCTCATATATGTTATGAGAACTAAAGGCATGAAAACCAAGGCACAATTGTTACAAGACAGTATTGTAAAACCATGGTTATCCTGTTGTTAGGGGTCCAAATTGCTCTTTTTGTACAGTCCTTGCTGCAGTAGGGTTAATGCTGATCACTGGACTCTCTTGAAAAGCTTTTCTAATATTTGCTCAGTTGTTGGTTATTAGATTTTTTTTCATATTGTTCCACAAATAAGGGTCCAAGAAGTGCATATTTAAAGAAAAAAAAGTTTGTCTACTATAGATATATTGAACAGGAAAAAAGTATTTACATCTGATAGTAACCAGAGCATTGCCATCAGTGCCTCATATCACACAGGAGTAGTAGTAGCAAAGGATCCCCTGAAGAAGGAAGGGCAGGGGACAGGCGAGTGCTGTTTCCATCAGTCCTTGGTTTATAATTATGAGTATTAATTCCACCCTAGCTCTTATCACTGCTCATACTACTGCTACAATCCTCTTTTCTCTTCCCCTAATGCTTCCACCTGTCTCTTACATAGGCTCACAAAGAAGACGGGCCTGTGAAGAAGGAAGGCAGAGGAAGAGGTGGCCGTATCCATTTTGTTTAACTTGGAGGTGCTTAATAAGGAGACTGTGCCATTTCTGGAAACTGAGCTTTAAGGTGGTTAGGAACAAGAAGTCTAACTTGATGGCAATAGGGATTGGCTCTGGCAAATGAGGATTGAAAATCCTTTTGCAGCGCTTAGGGCTTTGTGTCTAGGAGTCACAGGCCCCTGTATTACTGCTCTGGTATTATGATTATTATTTCTAGATAGCTCTACCAAGAATGTTTTCTCTCCCTTTAGCCTACGAGCAGAAAAGCTTCATCAGAGCTGACCGCTTCTTTCTGTATCGGGTGAAAACAATGGACTGCAAGGACCGGCAGCTCACAGCTGCCCCTGGTGCTGGTGCCGTGTAAGGCAAAAAGGACTGTCCGTTAGTTACCCTTTGACTGTTACCTACTGATGCCTCTTTGCAATTCAGCAGCTTCCCCGAAAGCAGTATTACTACTGCTGTTCTGTTTAATTCTGACAAAATATAACTACTTGGGCATCACAATTAATTAGAAACGAGGGTAATATACCAAGGTGACAGACACGTTTACAATAGCTGGAGTGGTTCCTACGGTAACAACATAATGTTTCCTTTGCACTAAAGGAAGAGCAGGGATGAAAGTGACAGGCACAGCAGAAGCATTGCCATGTTTGATGTTTGGTTTGATTGGGGGGGAGAAGAATGATTGCCACCAGAAGGCATTTGAAGCATAAAATATTTACTGCCTGCAAAGAGAGTGAAAGGAACTCCCCTCTTTCTTTCAGATCTCTCTTAAATCAAAATTACCATAGTTTGGAAACACAGAAGTCCATCCATCAAATAACCTTCCTTCACCTTCTTTAAAATTCCTGTTGTTTGAAAATAAGTCCATAGATAACATGCATTGCTGACTAGTCCACTGTGCGCTCACATGTGGGCAATCAGAAGATCTAACAATAGAGCAACCTGGCATAGTAGTGAGTGCATATTAGCCCATCTCCTGCTTGCTAGCTCAGGCTCTCTCTTCAGAGGGCTCGTTAGTGGGTAGAAGTAAGGCCTTTCCCTTATCCAAGGCTGTGGAGCCCAGGGATTGTGTTGGGAGTGATCTGATGCCCCTCTATGAGGCTAGTTCTGTGCCCTTCCAGCTTTGGAGAAATGACTGCCTGGCAGTGGCAGGGTGTGGTACTGGCACATGATTTACCCTGTTGAATTAAAGAGTTTATTCATTTCTTTATGTTCATAAACAAATGATAAATTGTGGATTACATATGTGAAAATGTGGTAACCCATTGTGGACGCTTGAAAAGAGGGGAAGAACAATCCTGCATTGCTTTTCTTCTGTTCCTGCTACTGAAGTCAACATTTAAGAGCCGAAGGGAGACCTCAGGACTGTAGCAGAGCCTAGCTGATGTTGAAATTGTGCAGTAGCAAGATTTTTAGCTTTGTCCATACAAGCTATATGCACATCGCTATTTGTCAGGACAGAAAATTATGTATTGTGATAACTGGGTTTAATCCTCTCTCTGGGGGAAATGTAGCATGTAATAGATTTGCTATATTGCTGCAAAAAAAAGAGTTTGTGCGTTTGGAGTCTGTGCTGAGTTAGATATGGCTCTGGTTGCAATACAATAGCATTGTTACTTCCTTTGTTAGTGCTACAGATCTACCTCCTGTTGTAAAAGGCAGCTCTCCCCTCTGATATCAGGTTAATGTTCTTGCGTTATATCAGCAGCTAATGTTCTTGCGTTATATCAGCAGCTAATGGAGATGACCGTATATTCATACGGGTCAGATTTGCTAGGTTCTAGCTGACCAGTGTGTTCATGTGTCTGAGGTTTGAAATCCCTGTGGGAGAGAGAATTCTTTCCAGCAATTCTGTGTGGTATTTATCAGAGAATCAGACAGTGAGTTTACAGATCTCAGGGGGAAAATACATACTTGAGAATATCAGTTTCTGTTGCAAACTTTAGTGATACAGCGCAAATTCCCCATCTTCCCTGTTGGTTTATTGCAGCAGCTTGGAATTGCCCTCAACTGTGCTACTGTGGCTGTCTGTGTGTTTCCTGGCTTAAGTATTTTCTGCTGCTCTGTAATTACTAGTGCCAAAATGGGACATTAGTTTTCTTGACAGAGTGCTTTCCAACCTCTTATAAATAAGCTGCCCACTGTGCCTTCCCCTCCTCCTCACCCTTGCATTCTTTCCTGAACCCCTTCCACCATCTGCTGCCCCTCAGCCCTGCTCCCCCTGATCTCTGTCCCTTCATAGCTCCCAACCCAAAACCTTCCCCTAGCTTTCCATCAGTGTTGCATTTTGGACTCTTTCACTTGTGTCCTTCTGTTGCCTTGTCTCAGGCGGTACTAGCCCAGGCAGGAAGAACAAGCTAATAACTCTGCTGCAGGCTGTGTGTGTCATTAATGTTCATGCACGTTCTTCTGAGATGTGTTACAGTGGCACCGCACTTACTGGGAACAATGCCTTAAGGTGATCATCTTTGTAAAATACCACTTACCTCTAAACATACTGAAATCTCTGCAGGAAGCTGGGGATGATACATGACTTGAAAATCAGTAGTTTACATAAGACTTTTCACTAAGAACCTAAGTGCTAACTTTGTGAAAGGTGCAGCTTGTAAGTATCATGGGAACTTCTGCTACTTGGCTCGTCTGTCTGTCTGCTGATGGGTGATCGGTGCTTTCCACAAGGAAGGGGAGGTCAGATGAATTTCACTGGTGCAGTGTGCAGTGTTTGCATTTATTTCCAGTGTTTAGCTGAAGCAACCAGGACACTGTACTGGCAGACTAGAGTAGTTCAGAAATGTTGCAGTTCATCTTGATACAGGGTTTGGGCAGGACCTCCGCAGAGCAGCTGCTGTTCTCAAGGTGAGAATTAAAATGGATATGGGAAGGAGTACCAAACTGCTACCAGTGGCTTCTGCCATAACTCCCTGTGGGACCTGGTTAGCAACACATGGCCCCTGAGACAGTGTGTGTCACAGGGCTCCCTCTTCACTCCAGTATATATGGTCAGAAACGTCCAGTTGTGTTTGGCTGAGCTGAAATGTGCAGCTCCCTGATGGGTTTGCTGTGACTCTGTACCAGAGCATTAAAGAGTAAGATGCAGAGAGCACGAGGCAGAGTGTTCCCCCAAGGACTGCGGTAGCTGAGTTTGCAAAGCCAATAGCTGCAGTCAGAGAATTGTGACCTTTGCATTAGTCACTATTGAATGTATCCTCAATATTTATTTCAGGCTCACCACACAGAAAATGGCCAGCTTTGTTCAGCGGACCTACTGCCTGCTTAGTTTAGCTGCATTAGCACAGCAGACGTAGTAAAAGCTCTTTTGCTGTGCTGTCACAGATTTCCTTTAGAACTCATTTAATGTTGCTGTGGATGTAATGTGATGTTCTGTCACTATTTTAGGCTGGATGCAGTCTGAGTTCATTAGCTAAAGTTTCCCAAATGCCATTTTTCTCTTTTGTGATCTTCAATTATAGTTACTCTTTTTTCTTAAACTTTCTTTTGCTTTTTTAAAGAAATATCCTGTTCAGATTTTTAGAAAAGATTATTTTGAATGTAGATTTAGTAATTTGCATAGAGAAGGTGCTGATAAGTAACTCTGTGATTAATAATCTAAAATGATCTTTCTGTAGAACCCTAAAAAGTTACCAGAATTCAATGAAGGATTCTTAGTAGAATTACAGCTGTTGGGCCATGTATTTTTCATATCAAATTGTGAACTACGTTGTGATTTCACCACTAAATTCTGGAAAATTTGCAGCAGGAGCAAACCTGGATTACTTTGACAAACACTTTAACACATAATAACTAACCCCAAACTAGAAATAGGTCAACAGAAAATTCTTCTAGGAAAAGCTTTGAGGACATGAAAAACTTTCCTTTGCCCGGGAAAACTGCTACTCTCGCTTGCTGTGCTTTGATAACTGTGCCTTTCTCCCTAACTCATGCTTTTGTAATAGTGGGGAAAATAATTAAATACTTGCTGTGCCAAAATGTGGGTCTGTTCTATAGATCCTTCAGCATAAATCAGACATTTCTGCCTAAAAATTTCCCTTTTAAAACTCAGCTTGACTATGTTTATTCTACATCTGAATGGATAAATGCAGAAAGCTCCCTCCCATTCTTACTGCTCCCCAGATCTCTTTGGCAGCCTACTGAGGAACAAAATTAATGAAAAGAAAAGTAGAACAAGAATGGGCAGTTCAGTAGAGTCTGAAAGAGAGGGAGAAAACCTTCCTGATGGCAAATTTTCCACAAAGGAGGTGCCAGACCCCAGACAGTGCCCATAACTTCCAGTGTCCTTTACCTGGAGAGGGCCTATGTCGAGTTCATTGGGGGAGAGCGGGATGATCACGTAACGATCTCCCCCTAATGCTTAAATGTCAGTGCTTGGAGTGTGCACTGAGGCATGACATTTTATATCACAGGTCAAAAAATGTGCGGATAGTAAATATTTTATTTTGGACGTTATTCCTGCAAATATGCAGCTCTTCTTTTAATCTCATTAGATTCTTCGCTTGAGCAATGCAGTGTGGCAGGGGTGCCCAGAGGCTAGCTACTCATCACATGAACAAGTATTTCCTTTTATCGCTTTTCAATTTTATTCAGTAGTCCTTGTTCTTAAATGATAAAAATTATATGGTTCAGGAGTACTTCTTTTCCCCTTTGTATCATTCTTTACATTGATACTTGCCATGTGCCCTTTTACTCACCTCTTTTCAAAATACTACTTGCCTTTTAAATACCTTCTTTGGGGAAGTGCTTCCATACTCTCAGTCATTCCCACCTGCGGTATGTGAACCTTCTCTCATTTTGCAATATCTGGTTGGCTAGTCCTGCTTTTGTTATCCTAAGCAAAGTATGGCCATTTATTATTATGACTTTAAAAATAATCAGTTGTAAAAATAATACATTTTGTATTATTTTGCATACCACTGTCCTTTTCTTTCCATAGCCAAGCTAGCATTTTAAATACATATTAAATTAAGATCTTGTCTGAGCTGCTCATGTCAGTGGCAGCTCCCCTTCCTGAGTCACTGGATTTAGACCACTGCAAGGCAGGTGAACAGTTCAGGTTTTAACCTTCGGTGTGCATTGGTTTGTGTATATGAGCATTGAATGTTACGAGCCATGAGGTTGGTTAGCTGCCTTTGAAATTCCTCATACTTTTTCATGTTGGCAGGATGAAAAGTTCAGGTTTTAACCTTCGGTGTGCATTGGTTTGTGTATATGAGCATTGAATGTTACGAGCCATGAGGCTGGTTAGCTGCCTTTGAAATTCCTCATACTTTTTCATGTTGGCAGGATGAAATGAGTACTCAGTTACTTTCAGATTTTGCTTATTTACTGCTTGCACTGTCTTCCAGAACACTGCTGTGCTAAACAGAACTGAGTGTATTATGTTATCTCGGAGTACTTGAACGTTGCCGTGATGAAAAATGATTGTTTGTTCCTGCTCTTTGTTTTTTCTCTTGGTCAATTTTTGATTCATGATGGTAACTTAGACTAGTCTACGCTTTTTGAGGGGTGCTATTTTATTTAAGTGTGTGTGATAATTAATGTTGCCCAGTCTTCCAAATTTAGCAGGAGAGGTGATTTTGGCACTCTGCTACTTTACCAGCACATCTGTTTGAGTGCTGCTGTTCCACCTCCAGCAAGTCTTGCTGTCCAGCCTTTACATCTGCCCAGGGCCTTCTCTGTGCTCACCACCTGTAACAGCAGTTTTCCCCTGCTCCAGCCTCATCTCTTCTTTTTGTTCACCCATCCCATGCTGAGGGAGGGCACGACTGCCGTAGTCTCCATCTCCTATTACAAGGTGCACCAGGGTGCAACTGCCCAGTGCCTCTTCTCCACTTTTGCAGCTGAAGTGTTTCGGGGATTGAGAGAGTGAGGGAGGGAGGAATAGCAGAGTGAGAGGAGCTAAGGAGTCACTATTGTTAGTGGAACTTTCTGTTGACCTTTCCTGTTTCCCTTTCCTCTCGTGTGAGAACGGTGTGATGGGCTGTTAGGGGATTGCTGCCTGAGTGCAGCTCACGTTGGCTGCTTCAGTAGAAGAGAGCAGGCCAGCAAAGCAGCCAGCTTATTAGAGGGGACGTTCCCACAGGCAGGACTCAAATTCAGGTGAGTCCAGAAGCTTTTCTGCATCGTTTCAAGACTGGCTCCAGCCCTAGCCAAGAAATGTGAGTAGGCAAGATGGGTTTCTTTGCAGTTGGTTGTGCATCTTTTCTAAGCATTCCATCCCTAATTGCCTGAAAAATAATAATAATATAAAGAAATCACTGCAGGGACCTTGTTTTGAAATGAGCCCAGATGAAATGAATATTCTGTCTTCTGATTTGGGTCCAGCCTCCCAAAATTCAGATGTATTCACTAGTGCAGAGCTATTTATTTTGTACTCTGGGATGCAAATGTAAATAAGATCTCTGACATAAGTAATGAGAGAGGGCTGTTCTCTCGGTACTCTTGAACCATTCCCATTTGTCTTCAGGAGTGCTACAGAAAAGGCTGTTCCTCTCTACCTTTAGGAACAGTTTTCATGGGTGACTCACTTCCTTCTACCACATGCCTCAATTTCAGAGAATGAGGTAGGGGGAAAAGGCCAGGATTATCCTGTTTCTCAGCCTGGGCAAACTGCTGGAATGTTTTTCCATTTTCATCAATAAGATGGGCCTGCAAATTAACCACAGAAAGATGTCACTTCAGTTGCAGTGTTCAAGTTGTTACAGGTTTTTAGAACCTGTATTAAAAATAGTTCTAGAGAAGCTTTTACATGATTAGTCCTCCTTGCCAGATGGTTAGCTTTTATGGATTAAAAAACAAACAAACAAAAATGACCCAGTTGTTTTTTTCTTTCTTTTCTTCTAAACTTTTGACAGTTAGGGAAAGAGAAGTTCCACAAGTCTCAGCTCTGGGGTTACTGCAATAATGTTGCTATGCTGGTTGGAGAAGATAAACCTGGAATAGGAGGTGAACCGTTACCTGGACAGAAGGCGAAACCTAAATACAGTGTGTTTCCCAGGGAGATAGGAAGTGATGCTCCTGCTTGGGTAGCATTCGACAAGCAGGTATGCAGAAATCTGTATCTGTTACCAAAGGATGTTTTCTATGATTAGATACAGTATGACAAAGAAGGTATAAGGATGAACTTCAGTTAGTCAAATACCTGAAAAGATTATTTTGTGCATGCAAAAAAAGTTCCTAGATAAACAAAAGGGGTGGTAATGTTTATTTTTCTGTAATATTGGTATGTTGGACAATTAATATAAACATATGTCATGCCTTACAACAACATTTAAAAATACTACTGCACTGAGGTACATCTCCAACAGGATATAATAAAAGGAGGGTGGTTGATATACTTCTTTTTAGTGAAAAAGATGGCAAAAAAGGAATTAACTGGCAACCTAGGAAGAATTAATGGGCTCCTTTGTGCTCCCTCCTCCCCTTCTTTTTAATAAGCAAACAGCAAATGTAGTTACAGGAATGTAAGGTAGGCCCCAGTCCAAGAGAGAATCTGCATGAGCACACAGGGACCATTAACCACAGTGGAGGGCCATAGGCTCAGAATTTACTTATCCAGACATGTTTGCTTGCAGAAAGTCCTGTTGACTTTTGTGTGATCCATTCATGTGTAAGGATATAGGTAGATTGTGTCCTTTGTAGACACAAGAGTTTAAAATTATTGTCTTTTTATTTTGTAAGGATATAACAACCCCTTTGAAGTTAGAGAGTTATCAAATAACTGTAATCTATGGTGATTTGAATTTTGTAGCACACTGTCATTACTTCTGATGTTTAAATTTACATTAAATTCTGCTTAGTGATGTTTTATTTCTAAAGCAAAAAGTCTACAATCAGAGAAGGAAAATGATCCAGAAAAAGAAATTGTTCTGCAGATCACAGAAATGTTGCATGACAAAATGATTATGGTATTTAAATATTGGGAAGGATGGCTAATCTCATAATTTTTGCTTTAAAGTAAAAGTCACAGTGGTAATTGCAGTATGAATATGCATTCGTTTCTTTGGCAGACCACAACTACTACAAGAAAATGTAACGCTTGAACAGATACGCATGACTTTGATTAGCCTAGCCTCTGAAGTCCCTAATATTGCTCACAGTTTTCACTTTGTTAGCACTTAGGTATGAATTGGTCTAATGTGCCCAAGTGTTAAGGCCTCAGCCAGTCCTATGCATGCTTTATTTGCACTTTTCTGTCTGTGAGGAGGCATGCATTGGTTTCTTGGGGACATACGTAAGTGTTGCAGGATTTGGGCTCAAGTTTATGAAATAAAGGAGTTAGGTAAGAGATGGTGGGGATTCCTGCCACTGAACATCAGGCACTTAACTTGGCTGGTGAGACTAGCCAGCTGGCCTCTCTCGGCTCCTTCTCTACTCGGTGAATTCTTCTACAGGGAAATACAGAACAGGAGTTTATGGCTTCTGGCCTGGCCTCTCGAGGGCCTGTGTCTTTGTATTAATTGTAGACTGTTACGGGGTACTACCCAGCTGATTTAGCCTCCTTAGTTAAGTGCCTAGTATGCAGGTTAGGATGCGGAGAGTTGATGCCAGAAGTGTGTTTCTCATGTTGTGTTTGATGCAGGCTGAAAATTGGTTGGACATTAGGCTTTGAAATAGTTCCTGGAAACAAAGGTTTCCTCATCTTGTATTTTTCCTACCTGAGAGAAGGGAGCACAGCCTGTTGAGGAGTCTGACTGGGACTCAGGGCATCTGTTCTTGGGTGCTATTGAGCAAACCACTAGCTCTGTCCCCTAAATGTAGAAAAAAGAATTGTATTTGTCTATTAGTATGTTTTAAGATCTCTTTCATTAGTATTTGTGGAATTATGTTGTTATTCTCAGAGATGCATGCTAAAGAAATGCAGGCTATTAACAGGTCTGTTCCATGTCGTCTTGGGAACTCGGATAACTCACCAGATTTCAGAGATTTTCAAGTGGGTGCCAGATGCTCACTGAAACACAGGAAATAGCTAAGTTTTCTTTTTTTCCAGTGCTTCATTTTATCTAATGAATCAAGATTAAAGGTTATTGAGTTTATTAAATATAACTATTATGAAAAAGAAATATGAATTAGCACTGATCTGCACCAAATGTGCTGAGAGGGAAAACTTTACTAATGCCTTCTCACACATGTTTAACAGCTCAAGCATCCTGGTTGATAATGCACTACTAAATAGATATTTCTTACACACTCCTTTAAGTTGGTCTTGGTGATTAAAGACCATAAATGATAGCAAGAAGTGCAAAACTCACATAGTGCTTTGCAAAGCTTTAGCTGGGGTGTCTAGACATAAAGGTCTGAGCACCTCACCTATGAAGGTTTTTTTTCTGGGATTACTGCTATTGCAAGAGACCATGAAGGCAAGTTGGTATATTCTCTGAAGTTTCCCCTCATCGCTGAATTGCAAAACCAGGTAAGTTTTGAAATGACCATCTTGCACATCTCAAAAATGAGTCCTGAAAGAATGTCATTTCTCTCTGATAGTCTTCAGTACCGTTCATTAGACACCTTGCAGGATCTACTTAAAAAGAACTGTCCTCTCCACTTACCTCAACAGTAAAGCCTTTACTGTCAGAATGCACTTTATTTTCCAACAATTCATTGAATAGAAGTCTAAAATTTGCTTCAGAACCTAGGTAGCTCATTGTGCTATCAAAAGTGCTTTTTTTAGAAGATTTTCCAAGCAGCCTGCTGATATTTTTATATTTGATTTATTTCTTTACTTTAGTGTTCCATCTCTGCTTAGATGTTGTGGTAATAAAAATGCCAACCAAAGAATTTTAAATTTATGTGATTTAATGTGGATTTCCATTCTTACATTTCAGAGAAATAAATCTACCTCGTGAAATCCATACATTTAGTTAGCTTATAATCTATACAAGTTTATTTTATTGACGTGTTCTGCAAAAGCATTGATTGAAGATTTTGCTTCTTTACATTTATTTATTGTTCTTAATAGGTATTGTCTTTTGATGCCTATTTTGAGGAGGAAGTGCCTGACAAAAATCAAGAGCTATATAGAATAAGACATTGTAAAATATACTTCTACCTTGAAGATGATACAATCCAAGTGGTCGAACCCCAAGTGAAAAATAGTGGCATAATTCAAGGTATCTATTTTTAATAGCACTCTATTTTGTTTTTTGCCCTGTATACCTTTCCTCAGTGTAGTCTCGGTCCATTCTAAAGGATATCTAATATGACTTCTTTCAGTGAAAATGGCCTGTAAGTGAACAACTGTAATTGATTTTTCTTGTTCTAGATAACGTGAACTTTTTTATTGTCTTAGTTTCTGAAGACCCAACTTTCGTAAGGCAGAATCCTGCCCCTACTTCCCCCTTCCTTTTCTGGAGTATAGCCGTTTGAAATCATACGATAGTGGGTCTTTTGTCAATGTCTTCTCACATTTGCAAAAGCAATTGTGTGTTCTGGATCTCCATTCTGAAGCCTAGTTCCTCCTGTCTTGGCACTGCTTGTAAAATCTCTAGCTAAAACTCTGTAGTTGTTCATTACCTTCTGCAAGTTTCTCTGCTTTTATTGTAGTAGAGCACCTTTGGTGTCTCTGGCTGTTGGTTCCTTTATGATTAGAGTGTCCTTGGCTCAGTAATTTTTCCTTGACACCCCTAAGCTAAGAGGCTGATTGCCTCAGGATCATGCTGCTGCACTTGGGCCAGCCTGAGGACATTTGGAGGAGGGTTTAGGGAGCTGATTTACTGGGATATTAATGGACTTGGTTTACATTAACAAAATGTGATCTGGCAGTCAACATCCTGCTGCAAAAGAGGAGTACAGCTGCTGCTTCTTGGTGTTTATGGGTCACTGCCAGAGTTAAAACACAAACAAAAAAAAACATTTCAAAGGATATAATCCAGATAAGCATGATGTCTTGGGATGAGTATCTTGGGATGACTGCACCTCCCAATCCTCAGAGATTTTGTGTATATCCTGGTGTATTTTAGCACAGTAATTTTCAAAAAAGGAAAAAAAAAAACCCCAAGATGAGCAGATACTACCAGTTTCTCTATAGAGTAGGGGTAGCATCTGAAGGGATTATCTGCATCATTACTGTTATACACAGGATAAATTTTCCAGGAATCTTTTCTTCTTAAACTGGTTCTTAGTGCCTTGTTTTCCCTGCACTGAGCAATTCTCCTTGCCAGAAGTCTTGCTGACGATTCTGCAACAGAGCTGATTTTGAATTCAAGGGAAACTCTTCCTCTTACATGGGAAAATGCTATTTCAAGACCTGAAGAAATGCATGCTGGAGCTCTTCACCTGGGAACTTACAAGGCAGTAATCCTTCCTGCCCTCATCTATGTGAGGCTGGAGACATCATCAGATGTGGGTGTTCCTTGACTTGTGTGTCACAGGAGTGAAAGCGGCTGTTTCTGGCTTAAGTGGCTGAGAACGAATGACCTTCAGCAGAAAGGAAGTATGGTTAACACCAGAGATAGAGGTGACATCCTTGAGAGGGAAGGTGGAAGATGGTTTCATTATAGCAGGATAAAGCAAATTCAAAGCTGATTCCTTTGAATCTAGCTATAGGAACTAGTCATTTTCACTGTCATTGCAGTAGGGGTTGTGCAGACTGCATCTTCAAGTCTGACATTCCTGGCAGTCTAGTAATGTTCCCATGGTGACAGGAAGGCTCCAATTTCCCCTTATTTTCTTGGTTGAATCTTGGGTTAATGGCTGTTGGAATCATCTTGGTACTGGATCTAA
Source organism: Dromaius novaehollandiae (assembly GCF_036370855.1). Taxonomy (NCBI): domain Eukaryota; kingdom Metazoa; phylum Chordata; class Aves; order Casuariiformes; family Dromaiidae; genus Dromaius; species Dromaius novaehollandiae. Next base: position 123,693,100 of record NC_088098.1, read on the forward strand.
AATTAACTGGATACACTTACAGAAAAACAAGAATTCTTCCAGTGTCCCATGAAAGGATATTTTGAAGGCCTGTAGAGCTTTGTCCAAGTACTTATGTGGGATCAATGAGTATCCATAAAGCATTAAACTGATGGATTAAAAAGGAATGTTCCAGGATCTCAAAAGTGCACTTAATTTATTTGTTGCTCGTACCTGGGCTGGTAAAGAAGTTCTATATATTGATTGTTTTTATGAAGGAAGCAATACTGTAGATTGAAAGGCTCAGAAACCATTTGGGATGCATTTAGGCACCACAGTTAATGAGAGGATCTAGAGCATATACTTTATCGTAAGTATCCATATAAATATTCTTTTTATCCTGGAGATTAACATGACTTAGAGGGAAAAATGTGGTGGAGACACCTATCAGAGAATTCTTTACTCACATGCACTTTACTCTGCATAACTGAAAGTAAAAAGGACAGCCATGAAGTTGTTATCCTAAAGGTAGTACATATATTCAAGCAACAGATATTTAAAAGCAGTGTGTCTTAAAAAGAAATCCAAAACCATCAACTGCCAGTTTTACTCCATTTTAGAGTAAAAATTGGGCTGTTTTATATTGTAATTTTATAATATTATGTAATAGTACAATTATATAACACTATATCGCTTATATTATTCAGAGTCTCTGTATTGACTGGGAATATTGTAAGCCTGAGAACTGCAGAAGTGTAACTGCCTGCATTGTAAAGCTGGGAAGCTTAGACACAAAGGAAGAGAAGTCTTGCCCATGATCATACAAGAAAGCTTGTAACAGAAAGAGGAATTGAACTCAGGCTTTTTAAATAAAAGTTCAGGATCTTAGCCATGATGCTATCTTCTGCATCTCTGCTGAAATAGAATATTTCAGTTAATTAAAATACAAGGCTTTTGTGGAGGAGAGTTCATTTGTAGGAGACCTTGGGTTTGTGAAAAAAGAGCAAAGTGCACTGAACAAAAAAGCACAGATGTGGGGATGTGAATGATGAAAAAGTGTGGGAGTGTCAGGAGGAGGACAGGTCCAGTCTGCACAGACAGTTGGAGAGTTGGCAGTGGCAGGAAAGGGGTTGCGTAAAGGAGGAGCAGCAAAAAACAGTGATGGAAAAAGAGCTAACTGGCCAAGCTTTGGAACTGCTCTGTTGACGGTAAAAGGTGCTGGGGACCCTTTTTTTGGATGTTCCTGCTGCCCAGATGGAAAAGATGTAAGAGAGAGAGCTGAAATGGGTGTTCTCAGGAGTCGTCCTGAAGAGTAGGTACAGCAGTGGTAGGGTAGCTCAGAGGCTGTGGTCTGAGCTTGACTGCCTAATCCCTTGGGGTCACTGGATTACCAGTGCTCGTGCCATTCCCCACAGATGAGAGCTTGATGGCCTGGATGGGTGTCTGTGGGCATGGTAGGATCAGGGAAATGTAGCAGTTTCCGCCTGTACTCTCCACTGTGGGTGGTACTTGTGGCTTTGCAGAAAAAATCTTGCAGAGGCTTTCAGACTGCAGGAAGACTTGGTGAAGAACAGCTGGCGAAGAAGCCGTTGTAACTTCAGTTATGAGTTTACAAAACTAAAACAAATTGGCCTCAAAAGAAAAAAAAAAAGCCAGAAAATGTGCTTTTACCAGTAATCAAAATCTCAGAGTGACAAAATAAATGATCTGTGGGAAATGTGTTTCAGTGACTTGAAAAACAAATGCTTTATGGAATTGGCTGCTATACTTGGACATGAACTTGGACAGATAAGGTTGCTACTAAATAGCTGAAATTTAAACTACATTTAATTTTGAAAACTGCATTACTATAGCTTGAACTTTGGAAAATATTGGAAGTATTAGAAGAAATCTATCTAAACAGAAATTCAGTGCAAAACACAAAGGAATGCGGAGGCCAACCTGAACTTCTGAGAAGCCTGAATCAAAGCTAAAAATACCATTACAAAGTGCACAAGAACTAATTAAAGATAAGGGAGTACAGAGTGAAGAGAAGGACAGTAAAGTCAACCACATAACATACTCCACCTATGTTCTTCCAGAGCCAGAATGCTAATTACTCTCCCCATATAAAAAGAAGCTCTCCCCAAAGAGAGCCAGGCTAGATATGGTGGTGCAAGTGTTCTGTAATTCTAGTTCCCAGTTAACAGGACTGCGGCTCGCTGATTTTGTCTTATCAGAAGGTCGTTTATGTCCCATGGGGTTAACTGTATCTTGCAGTTCAGTCCAGGCCTTGCAATCCAGAGCACAGTGGAGCAGCTGGCTGGTTTCCCCAAGGTCAGCCAGCTGAAAAAGAGAGGGGAGCTGCCTGCTGGCTGGGTTCCCAAGGCCGGCTGGCTGAAGAGAAAAGTACAGTCAGGAAAGTGAACTTGCAGTCAGCTCCTCCAATATAACTGATTGTCTAAGAGTTTAAGACCTCCCCTGAGACCTTGAGATAATTGGGATTTTGCCATATTTAATGATGGCCAAATCATGACCTTGCTACATACTCACACGGGCGAACAAGTGAATGTGAGAAGTCTCCTTGTTTCTTTGGGTGAACTCTTTGCATTGCAGGAATAGTAATGGTTGCTTCTCCTCCTTTCTGTGCAAGTAGACAAGGAGTGAACCAAATCCAGGTGTTACCCATTCCTCACCTTTTCTCTGCAGTGCAGAGGGAATAGGTAAGTTGTGCTGAGGAAATTCCTGATACCACTTTATTTCTTCTGCAGAGCAATGTAGCTGCAGGGACTAAATCATTTGCTGCTCTGCTTCATGAGCTGCCTCATAGTCAAGAGTCCTTCACTACTATAAAAGACTCCTTAAGCTGCCACTGGACTTGCCCCAAAATCAGCAGCTCTGAGAGAAGAGAAGTTATCTTCTCCCAGAAGATCTGGGAGAAGGGTGGTGTGGGAAGTTACTGATGCCAGCACCACTGTCAGAGGGCAGCAGTACTCCAAATCCCTTTATAAGGTCATGGTAAAGGAGATCTTTAGCCTCACCAGATGCGTATATTTAAATATATATTTAAAATAATTATTGGTAATGCAGCAGGATACCATGCTCAATACGTTGACATACGCGTAATCAAAAAAGAAGCATCAGAATAGCCATCCATCCTGAGCAACCTGATTGTTGTACACTGACAGGTCTCCATATGACAACTTCTGGCAAATTTCTAGAAGTAGAAATTTAATTATTTTCCAGAAGGAAGGGCAATTAAAAAAAAAGCTGAAACCTAACCTCGGCTGATCAAGTTTTATTAAATTTCAAATTCAACAATATAAAATGTATCTTCTGCATGTGTAGGTCAGGCACATACCTAATAAAAGCAAAGAACTGCTGGGCTTGATATTATCTGTACAAGATGATGTCCATTAGGAAAGAAATTCTTATTTCCCTCAGAACAAAATGGAGTTGTGTATTCTACTTTGAGAAATGATATCAAAAACTAGCTGAAGGCGTTATTCACAAATTCCGAGGTTAATATACCCTCAGAAAACACCTCATATTAGAAGACTGTTGTCAGCTATTATATCTTAACTAATGTGATCATTCAACAGGATTTCTGTTTATGTGGAGGACTGTTCCAGTACAGCACCTTATCTGTTCATTTTTGCAGGAGTGACCCAGTGCTTAGCCAAAACCAGTTAACACATTTTGAAAATGATGTCTTCTTGTTCGTGGTAGTGCTATACAGTTTTGCATCATGTTAAAATGTGCTAATTACCATGTTTTATACCTAATATTTCTGTGAGGATGCATCCTAAATGTGTATGAGTATATTTGACAGATAGAAGTTCAAGTTTGTTTTATGGGCAGTGACCAAAATGTTAGATGTGGTACCTGTGAAACATCAGGGAGCTGAACAGGCCTAGTTTTAAGGAGAAATTTAAAGTAAATATGCTTTGTTGGTTTATTCCCCTGAAAAATTAAGGGCATGTTTTCATTACTGGAGTTAGATTTTAACAAACAACTCTGATAATGTGGTAATGGAATGTATTTCATACAGATTAGTCCCTAGGGGAGTAGAGCGAACAATAAAGAATTTCCATGGACTAACTCAGAAATATGGCCATCCAAACGCCAAGCAAAAATATACAGGAATATCTTTCTTCCTCCCTCCTCCTCTGCTCCTCTTCATTCCTTACCTCGCCCCAACAAAAATAGCAATGCTGGAGAATCATCAAGAGGGACTGAGTGGGACCCAGTTCCATAATGAGAGATAATGAGATAGGTCTTTTAGATAGTTGTTTCTATATAAACTATTATTATAGTAGTAGTTTGGTGTTGGAACTATTTTTAATTTTGGAATTTTTGTATGTTTGCTATAGTTGTTTTAAAGTCATACCTTTTATAATTACTGTAATTTTAAAGTTGTTAGGCACCTCTAGTGGCAAAGAATTATTATAATAGTATGGGTTGGTGGTCTTTGTCTGGCCTTAGCCAGACAGGGTACTTTCATTATGAAGCTGTTGTTACAGCGGCATCTGAGTTAGTAAGCTCAGCAAAGAGGCTGAGATTGAAGACTGGACCATCTTTTTATTCTCTGCAGGTTGTTTTCACGGAGTTATACTCATGCACTGATGTGGCAACTTTCATGTTGTCCTATTTGTCCTCTCATAGTTTTAAAAATAAGCATTTAGTCCCAGCTTTGCCAGTCTGCTGTTCTTCATGAACTCTAACTTAGAGTAAATCTTAGCTTATCATACACACAGCTGCATAACTTTTCCTTTAATGTGTGTGTTACACATTTGTATATGCTGTGAGGCTGTAGCTTACGGGTTGTTTCTAGAATACTTGTAGTAGTGAATACTTTTAAAGCATAACCGATTCAGCAACATATGTATGCGTTTTCAGCTGATAGACCAATAGCAGATTCCTTCTCTTTTAATGTGGTGAATATAAACAAAAACATTGCTCCCAGAATAACAGTTCTTTCATTTAAGGACTATAAGGAAGAAAACTTAAGTGTGTACTAACTTTAAATAGGTTAAAGATAAAGTCTCGGCTTGTTTTTATCTGTTCTCTTTTTCTTTTGGATAGTGTTCATTGTATTTTTTTAGTTTTAGTTTGGGTTATGAGTTCTTGGTTCCATATTTTGGGATGGATTAATATTATACCATTTTCTGCTTGAGTGCAATCAGCCTTACTCATCTCAGATGTCTCTACTTTCAGTTTACTCCTTCAGGAAGCTCAGTTGAACACCCCTGCCTCCATCCTTGGTAGATCAGGCTTTTTTACCTTGGTAGGGCAAGTTTTTTCTTTAACCTGGGTTATGTGTGGTTCTTCTCACCTTGTAGACAAATCTTGTGGGCTCCTCCCACAACCTCTAAGGAATTTATAATTTAGACTGTCATTGCTATAGAGTTTCTGCCAGGTTTTTGCACAGCTTTTTGTTTTCTTTTCAGAAAAATAAATGATACTTAGACTGCTGTTGCTTTTCAGTAAAGGTGGAAGAGATTTCTCTTAATGAGAACAGTATCTTTGCTGTTCTTGTTGGAAAAAATACTCGCGTGTTATGTTTAGACCAATAAATGGGAATTTGTTGAGGTGGTTTCCTGTTTGTTTCATAAGGTGGTAATTTTCTGCACCAACTTAACTGAAGTACTTGAACTTTGTATTTGGCAATGATTTGGGAGGTTCTAGAAGATGATCAGTGTAAAGTATCGTTAAAGGATTTCATTACCTAATAGTTCCTTTCCCCTTGCCCTCAGCATAGGAAACTGGTAAGGCTGTGATCGTCAGTGCAAAGGATATTCACTCTCTGGGTTCATTATAATTCTTACACAGGAACTATTGTTCGACGTCATCGGATTCCACTTCCACCTCCTAATGAAGATCAGTTCTATACTGTAGATCATTTCAACATCAACATAGAAGTAATCCTTTATGCCCGAAGATACAGAATTATAGACTGTGACCAGTTCACAAAAAATTTCCTGAGGAAGATGGGAGTTAGATTAAATCCTCCAGTGTGTCGTCCAGATGACCCATACACCAAAGAGCGGCAAAAGGTCAAATGAGGCAATAATAATGAAAAATTGATTTTAATAAATGCTCCATTGCATGAAGTAATATATATTATATGATATATTTCTTTAATAGCAAACAGAAAGTATGTACAGCTAACTATTTCAGTGTAATGAATTACAAGAGAAAATTTGCTTTTTATATAATATAGCCCATTGAACAAACATAGCAAAGTCCCAAGCGCAACTGTTTTCCTGCTGATGTGTTCACTCACCTTTTGAAGCAGAACAAAAATAGTTGATAAAAATGTCTTGTGTATGTGTGTTAGTTTGATAAAACTGATAAAGCTTATTTGTTTGTAAAAAAAAGAATAGTATCACAGCATTAAAATTGTTCTCAAGTTCTGTGTATAGTAGCTAAACAATGTTATGTTTACCAACTACATAAGATGAGTTATTTTCAGTTGTATATACAATGAATCAAATTTATTAGAATCAGTGTTGCTCTCTTTGCCTATTTCCTCAGACTTTAACCATCAGAATTGACTAGATGTGGTGCTGTCATGGATTTTTCTGTATTATTTGATGTCTGTGGATAAATCACTTTCATTTGTAAACATTATTTGGTAGACCAATGAAAATTATATACAGTATTGTATAACCTGCTTAGGCATGATTTTTTCAAAAATATTTTGAAAACAATGAGCAAAACATTAAAATACTGTGCATGTGTGTCAGAAGAGAGTGGAGAGGGGAAAAAAGAGGTCTGACAAATAAGAGCATCTGAAGACTAAAGTTGAATGAAACCTGTGTCTTAATGTTCTCAGTCAGCTGTTGGGAAATTACAGAACAGTTATATAGCAAATTCTGGCTGCTTCTTGCTCTCATGTTCCTGTGACTAATTTGTGGAGGGTAGATTTTAATTTATTAAGTGTGGATTCTTCTGGACTGCTTGGAGCAAAATTAAATGTTTGCACCAGACTCTTAATTATGCAGATGACCAGAAGATGATGATACAAGGAAAAGAAGGAATATGAGGAGATGGAAAATGAGACCAATGAAAAATGTAGCAAGATCCTTAGATTCAAATTTCTGTATTGTTGGAGATGATATCCCATAGATGGTGATGTTATCTAGCACTGTAGCTCTATTTGCTCATTGCATCTTTAAGGCTAAGTAAGGAAGCTAGCTAGTACTGTGATGATAAATACTGGGGTTTTAGCACGTGGACATGGTGAGGCCTGAAATAGTGTTGCAGATCAACAGGGCAAAACGCTGTTCTGCTCTCCCCATTTTCAGTTTTGATGTTCTGAAAGAATGGGTCTTTGTTCCTCAGATTTTCAAGGCCAGAGGATATATCAGTCAACAGTTCTTCCTGTTCAGACAGCTCATCTTCCATTGCTTCATTGATGTCTATCACCATTCTCCTTCAGTATATAATGTTACAGGTTAAAAGAACCATCTGACCTCTTTAATCCACTTCAGACATGATGGATTTTGACTTAGGAAAAAACAACCAGTCTAGGACAATATTTATGTGCGTGATTAGAACTAACAGTATGTAAATGCAGTCCTGGGAATGGATCATCATCCTGGGATCAGATTTAATTCAGTGCTACTGATTTTGCAGCTGCTATGATTGAGGACAGCATCCTGTCAGACATCACATCTTTAATTGGAGATCTGCTATTCCTTTTCAGATCTATGGGTGTATATTCAGAGGAGAATATACATACCCAGTACCTGCCAACTGTGTGAGGTTAATCAAAAGTTAAATAGCTGTGTTTTAAAGCTAAAAGAAAGAAAACGCCAAAGAAAAAGAAAAGAAATTAACTCTTTTTTCCACAGTATTTATATAAATGATTTTCAGGGAAATCAGGAAGGGTAATATTATTTGTAGTCATCTGAACACCATGGGCAATTTTTTGAAAATGTGAGCCGTACTGTAGATATTTTAATGATTTCCTCATCTGAAGAACCTTACTGCGAGAAAAACAAGGATCAAAAACAATCCAAAATTATTTTCAAATATTTTCTGACAGCATAGCAACCCCATGGGTAGTTCTTTGGTAATGGCATGAATATAGAGTTTGATGTATTGTAATTGTGTGACATTATTTGAAACTCCTAAAAGTATGTTCTAATATTTGATTATACCATGCAGTTTGGTATCTTCTCTTTAAGAGCCAGTCATTATAATTTTTTTTTTCTTAATTTCTTCTTTATCTGCAGATCGTGGATAATATGAAACCGTTGCGTCCCTATGAACGCTTAGACACTTTGAGACAGTTTCTGGAGTTCGATGGACATGTTTTACGTTTTTTCTGTGTGTGGGATGACCCAGAATCTATGTTTCATGACCCACGAGAACTTGTCCTGCACTATTATTTGTCTGATGATACTATAGAAATAAAAGAAATGGTACCAGTAAACTCAGGCTGGGATGCAGTTCCACTTTTTCTTAAAAGAAATAAGCTACCAAAGGTGAAGAATGCAGATTTCAGCTTATTTTGAATTCTTTTGCTGGTTAAGAAAGATTAAATGCCTTTTTTTGAAAATCCTGTATAAGGATCGTAATGGTATTTAGAAAGTATTATCCAAGCATTAATCATAATTACATGATTTAGTTTTTGCATATGTATTTATATAATAACTGTAAGTGACAGAGGAAATTAAGGATGGGCATATCATGCTTAAACTAAAAGGAGAAAGAATTTGGGTAGAAAGATAAATAATTTCCTTTCTCCCATATTAATGTATTAACTAAAGCTCTATGTGGTAATGAAAGTTCACAAGAGTTCATTGATATTAGGATGTAAATTAATATAAAATTGAGGTGGTCCATATGACTGAGAATATGAATTGAGATTTGGTCCATATGACTTCTTCTTGGATCGTCTGGAAAATTCGAAGTACAGTAACATTATTTATTGGAAACAAATCTACAGTAATTTCTTAAATTCAAATTCTTAGATTTGGGATCTCATGCAAAGCTAGTTAAAATCAATGGGAATCCATTAATGGGTTTTGTTGGGTATTAATCACATGATTATTAGAGATGGCTCTCCTCAGAGAAATCTTCGAGGAATTTGAGTCCTCTGTAACCTATTATGACTATAAAATTAATAAGTTGGGTACACTTCAGTATCCAACACTATCACTTCAGTATCTGTCACTACAAGAGATAGAAATAACATCAATCCACAGCTGGAGTAAAACTCTGGGGATTCTTTTTCCCTCCTTTCCTTCTAATACTAGTAATTTATTTGTGATGCTATAGATGTACACGAAACTTCACAGTTAATACCTAACAGCAAAATATACACTGTTTTCACCTTATGCTTATCCTGCTTTCCAAGATGCTGATTTAGGAATGATGTTATACTGACAGACCCCTTCTATCTGTGCAGTGCATGTTGCAATTCTAAGGGCTTGCTTCTTCCTCTGTATTCAGTGGAAATTATAGAAGGAGCATCAGAAGAGACCAGCCACAAGTTGAGGTGTTAGAGAAGGTGGTGGGTAAAACCTGCTTCAGTTATCCTGCATCACCAGTTCACCATTTTAAAAATTACAATGTTTTTGTATATTGAGTTGTTGATATTACTGCAGTAAATTACTACTGTAATTTTGAAACTTACAATAGAAATAAAAATTATTCTCCCAGTACAACCATGCTGAACTGAATCTCCTGTATTTGTACTGGACACAGCACAGTAGGGCTCCAATCCTGAGTAGTTCTTTTACACATTTATATAATTATTACCAATCAAAATAGTAGTCTTTAGAGCAGATGTTAACAGAGATGTACTACTTTGGTGTGCTAATATTTGCTTCGAAGAAAAAGGGGACTTTATTCTTGCATACACAGTAAGATTCTGAATGCATCTTTTGACATGCATACTGGCTTTTAGGTTCAGTAGCATAAATATACCTTAGAGTTTGCTAAAAAGTCTTCCAAGAAAACACTGTAATAAAAATCAGTCTGTAAAAAACTGCTGTAAAAAAAGTCTGTAAGGTAACTGAAATCTCTTTCTTCGTTGTTAATTGTATTTCTTAATAGCTGGTCTCTTTTCTTGCAGTATGCTCCCACTGGGCTGTATCAGCCAGGCACAATCACCAATCGCACTGTTCTCAATGTGTTTGGAGAGTTAGTAGGAAACAAAGGCCGTTACATTCTGGACAATCGTAAGGTCAGATATTATTGAATACCTCCAGCTGTTCAATGTCCTTATAGTTGTTTTTGTAATTTCTATACTTGTTATCTTCTACAACAAAGAGAGTTATTTATAAAATTGTGTGGCCACCGGAGAACGGTTCAGATCAGCCCTACTGAAATTTAACCTGCCATGTTTGTGAAAGTGAGGTAGCTTAACATGGGGTGAAAAATACTTGTGGGTGGAATATGATGGTTTTATTTTAAAATACACACACTAAATGGCACAGATTTTAAGAAAGGTTGTGTGTGATTATGAGATTTATGAGGCTGCTTTGTAAATGCTCTCTCTTTTATTAGACAGGAGCAGTACACCAAGAATTTTACAAAGACTGTGACCTGACAATAGGGGCAGTAATTAATGTTTGGGGAAGGAAGATAGTACTTTGTGATTGTGATGAATTTACTAAAGAGTATTACAGGACAAAGTATGGAATCAGTAAGTAGTAATAATTACCATTTCCTTATGAGCCTTCTTATACTTGTAATTTTGACAGAACTGTCTTCAAATTTTATTACTGATAAAACGTGTTCATTAAAGCCTTTAGCAATAATAATCTGTTGTAGGCTGTTAACAGCAAAGCAGTAATTTTGCAGGTGATCCAAAAGGATTTTCTTCTGTGTTGCTCCATCAAACCAATATATAATGTGCATGTTCTGTCGCTCACTGCCTCAATTTCAAAAGTTGAATGACAGAATAGTTATATGGAGAGACTGGCATTTCTTCTCCCCTCCTTCCCCCTCCCATTCCAATATCCATGTTTGCAGTCAAAGAATAATAAAGAGTATGTAGTGAATGGGTAAGTAAAATGGGCTCAAACTATTCCCCATTATGCTATGTTCCATCTTACACGGATGTCAGAATCCTTACATAATACGATTTTCTGACACAACAATGGTAGTCTATCACATTACTGCTTTTTAAGTAGTTTTGTGTATTCTGGGCCATTAGAGTATTTATCCTGTGAGGTTTCAGCATTGAATTCTGGACACATTTAGCAACTGTGTCCATAATGGAAAAACGTTTTGGAAATGTATAACAATAGGAGCTTTCGTTTATGTGTCTCTAAATTACCTCGGTCAGACTTGCTAACGGCTCTGTTATAGATCTCTTCCTGCAAATGCAGCTCAGTTAATTTCTGTCAGTTTATTCATTCCGTAAATACAGTTAAGTGTCTGACTGTTCAAAGTGATGGGAAGAATCCTGCTATGGCCTTTCTCTAACATTGTGAAACAAAATACCTGGGTAGATTATTTCTTTCAGCTTGACTTGTGATCAGATGGAATGCAGTGTTTGGATCAAAGCCTGTTTGCTGCATTGGGGGAATTAAGTAATGTAGTGCTGCCATTACAAACACTGAATTTCTTAATTGGCAAAACATGTCTCAGTAGGACTTTTTTATAATAGCTTGGCATGTCTGTACCAAAATAAATCTTTTCTTGTATTAGCCAGTGCATGAGGAAGCCATATTCAAAACCATAGTATTATCTATGATAGTAGTGAGTCTAACTCCAGAGATGCAGAACAGGGGGTTCTTCCCTCAAATTTTTTTCAGCCAAGACTGCTGCCTCTGTTTGGCAGCAATATCCTTTGTCTGAGTGAAATATCCTGGAACAGTGAATGGGGATTTCTTACTCAGAGTAGAGTGATAAATGAAACACAGCTGACCATTCTTTATCAACCAAGCAATGCAACCAAGTGATACACAAATGCAAAGGCTCTTCCCCTTTTATAATGCTGGCTCAGTAATTACTGGTTATGTGTCTGGTTGTTAAGGTTAGGTGCTTAGCAAGTTAGGAGAAGTCAGAATTGCTTGCTGTTGTGTAGAGATACAGAAAATTGGGACTATAGGAGGTGCTTTAGTCCATTCCCTTTGTTCTGAGATGGGATAGTGTATACATTGCTGTCTCTGAGTGATGCTTGTATGGCCTTTTATCAACATCCTCCAACAGAACAGATTCCTCTGCCTCCTGAGGTATCTTGTCCTAACCTTATAGTTAGGAAATGCTTCTTCATAGTAACCCTGAAGCTGTTCTGTATGAACTGAGAGAGTAATTTCTTTGTCTTACCCTTTGTTAGATTTGGAGAGCAACTGATCAATATCCTTGTACAGTAACATTGTACATATTTGAACACTATTCCAGTACCCCTTCTTACCACCCTCCCTCCGTTTTAGGCCTTTTTGTGCTAGGCAAAACCCAGTTCTTTCAGTATTTCTCCATAGTCCATTCTTTTATGTATGTGATCATTTTTCTAGTCTTTTTCAGGGCTTTCTCTGGTTTATCTACCTCAACATGTCATACAAAAATGCGCTCTGTCCGAGATCTCCACAGAACTGGCTAGTGCTTTGCATATAACTTTAAGAATATAGGGTGGCAGAGACTGGCTAACAAAAAGCACCCATCTTGATGCAGCCTGTCTTGTTCACAGAGAATATACATATTCTTAGAGTTAGAAGGTGTTTCGAATTTGCTGTGAAATTTTTGCCTGTTTTCCCCACCAGGATAAAAAAACAGTAGGTATGACCTTTTAGTTAGGAGGGGCTATGAGTAGAGTCAGGATAGTTTTTGGTTTAGAAGCAGTTCAGGCTTTGAGGGAGAAAGAGTTCGCCTTTTATTGTTAGTGAGTTACTAATTTTGTTTGCATTGTTCAAAGAAAACAGTGGCTAGGTTTGATCTGAGGGAATCATAGGCAGGGTGAATGCACAAGGTACTCTGAGTGGGCTCAGTCACACAAAGTGCCCGGCATTCTGCCCTGATCCAATTAAAAACTGAAACGTGTTTAATTGCAGTTTGAGTCCAGGGAGACCGTTTACTTCAGTAAGGGTAAGCATGTGGATAAATGAATTCTTATATCAAGGCAGAGTGCTAAGCACCTCACGGCATCAATCCTCCTGTTTGTTATTGTTTTCACATTACTCCTCTTCACTATACACTCTTCTGCCAAAGCTATTAAAGAAGCCAACATTTATTTGACCCTGCAGTTTCAGCATAAGTTGCTTGCTGATGGAATTTGCCCTTTAGGAGAACTAAGGGCATTTTAGATTTCCCTTGAAGTGCATGATTATGATATTTGATAGATTTCCAATGTTACTTCTGCCTGTTTGCTCTTTATATTGTTTGTGAAAAGCAAAGGAGAGTTTTTCCATGGGTTAACAATAGTTAATGTCCTTCGATAGGAAGCTAATGACATTACTGTTGTGTAGCAGTGCTGTGAATGCAAGAGAAAATGCCTTAATGTGTGATATTATCTGTCTAGTTTTGCTAATGCAGCTGCAGAGAAGGAGCAAAATGTTCTATAGCCATGGAGGCATTGTGGACACCCAGATGAAACGTGGAATATATTGACATGTGATGGGGGAGGCTGATACTCATTCTTTTAACTCAATACAGTGTCTCAGCACAGAGTTGAGTATTCAGTGTCCTTTCTTAAATAACAGATTGTTCCAAAAGGAACAAAACCAGCAAAATATGCTTTCCTACTGACTTTTGTTCGGTGTCCCAGTACCTCCCAAGCTTGTCTGTTCTGTCTGTTACGCCTCTCCACAGCACCCCGCGATCCCTCCCATGTCTCAGTTCTCCTCGCCTTCCCACCCCCTCATTTCTCAGGCTCCCTCTCTGACCTGCTGCCTGGGCAGAGCGGTGTGCGGGGCCATTGGCTGGCCAATACATGTGTGCTTTTGGCCAGGCAGCTGCTGAGCTGCTGCTGGAGAACAGCTGACTTCTTGCTTTTCCCTCAGTGGGGGCATTAACGCCTGCTGCCAATTTTTACTAAACTCATTGGAAATCAGAATCTTTCTGGCCTCTAAGCCCGCTGTTAAATGTGGCTGAAACTGAGTAGAGGGTTCTGAATATGTACGGGAAGGGCTACGTGCATCTACAGAGGCCTTTTTTCCTTAGGTAACCAGAAGAAGCATGAAGTGGGACTGCGTAAAAGGAGATTTTTTTTCTATGAATCAAAATAAACATTGCCATGTTTTAGCTACAATTTTGTCAGGACTAGATTTCCTTTAGTACTGCTTGTGAAAGTTGTGAAGATAATGGTATTGCCTTCTTATTTTACCTTTTATCAAAATGGTGAAACTGACTGTCACTAAAAATAAAGTTGAACATGAGGCCATGTTGGTTTTATATCCATTTCTTAGCTGTTTCTTATTCATCTCCCCTTATGTATAGGGAATGACATGTTAAGAATGTCATGCCTGCAAGCTAAATCTACATCCTATGTTGCCCAAGGCTAGTGGGATTCCTCTTTCCTGTTATTAGCTTCAGTGCTCAGTGGTGTCCATCCTGTGCCTCTGAAGATTGAATTTCCTGCCTGCTTAATATACACTGATACTCGACATGATTATTGCTGTAACCCAGGATATGTGTCACTTGCCTCTTCCTTGAAATACTAAAAAAAAAAACCAAAAAAAAGTGTTTTTCTTTGACACGAGTGTTTTACTACAGTTCTTTGAGGGCAAAAGGTAAGATAGGACAGGAAGTAGCTATTATCATTGATACACTGTACAGAGAGAGTATCTCTTTGTAATCTTAAAATGGATATTCAAACTGGAAGCAGACAAAACCTCATTGAAACTAGTTTAATGCTGCCTCTGTGGCAACAAATTGTTTTTGAGAAATTTAGTTTTCAATACTGAGGAGGCTGTATCATATTCAAATTGTTTGTATACTGAAGGAGAAGTGGCTGGGACTGTAGTTGAGTTTTGTTTCTTGCTTTTCCTAGTGCTTGTTCAAATCTCACTTGGGCTTTGCTGTCATGAGAGAAAGTTACTGGAATGTAATAAATGTTTGGCATATTAGGTGAAATAAATTTCACAGTATCAGCTAGTCTCCTGCTGGGCACCAATCGATGCAGTAATAGGGGGAAAACTGCACCTGGGGAAAATATCTGTACTGTCCTTTATGGAAGTGGAATTTTGTAATCCAGGACTTTCAATTTACCATCTCCCCACTGTAAATTCACATTGAAAATGAGACAGCATAAAAAGAGAGCATTGCTTCCTTTTCCAGAATGCACAGAGGTAATTTGCTTAAGAAAGAGTGCTATCCTTGACAGGGGTGTGTTTTACATGTAAGTGCAAGTTGTCTGTTTGATACTACCCTAAGAGCACATGGCAAAGCAAAAATGAAGAGTTTTGAACTCAGGCATGGTCATTAGTCTAATGCACTGGGATGGCTGCTCAAAACTTGAAGAAATAAGTTTTTAACTAGTTTAGTACGCTGTATTTTTCTGTATCAAATTCTTCCAGAGCTTCCTTATTTATAGGAAAGAATCTGAATATATAATCCTTTAAAATCATGGAAACTCTAGGTTGCACAAGACTGGATGTTTGCATTGTGCTCTTTAGTGAATCTGGAAGAAGCAAGATCATTTTATTTTGGGGAAAGGATGGGAACAAAAGCACTGAACTGCTCATTGGGCTTAATTTACCTCACTCTTGGGTTGTGAGGTATTTAGCTTACTGTCCAGAATTAACACAATCATCATCTTAAATTATAGGTTCCTTTCAGTTTTTAAGGTTAGTTTTCATCCATATGTGCTAAAGTATATATAAAGGGAAACACTTCAGCATTTCTTAATGAATGCCTTATGCATAAGTGTTAATGTGCATATAGCGTGACATGCATGTAAATGTGTTAGGTTGTCTTTCGAGTTTAGCATTGCAACTGAATGTCCTCCCTTCCAAACTGTTTTGTCAGGAGGCATAGTATTTACAAATGTGCAAAGAGAAAAGTTTTTTTTCTGCTAAAAGGCGTTGTTACAAACCTCTGGACTTTGAGAGAGAAAATACTAGTGCAGATTAATAATGTCATTAAAAATTAATGATAAGATTAATAGATAACATTAAGACGTTAATTACAAGAACCTAAGTTATAGATCACTTGGGAAAGCATATGCTGTTACTTCCTATGCTGACTCTGTGTTATGAGATATAAGAAGTGAAAAAGTGGACAACTACATTCTATAACAATTGAAAGCCATGCATTTGGTTTGCATCATAACTTATTACACTGTTTTGAAGTTCAGAGGCTGAGTGTATGGCCTCTTGATCACAGGTTTTACTACTGTCTTAAAAATACCTGTTAACGCCTGATAATCAAGAGAATGAAGTGAAACTGCAGTTATTTTTGTCTAATCTACCATATATGCACTAGGTGGCACTGTTGGAGTGCAAGAAGGCTGTTAGTCAAGATTTCGTCTTTTATGTTTGCTGATTTGTATGTATTTTCCTCATTGCTGGAGAAGAACTGTATTAGGAAAAGAACATTTCTTTCTCTATTGGCAAATACAGGAGTAGTCATGTAGTAGCTCAGCATACACCATACATCATCAATACCTGTGCATACCTGTTTTCTTTTTTTCTGTCTCAATAGATGTGGATTTATGTATGCAGTGTTTATTGTAACAGGAATTACGCATATAAGTTATAGCACAGCACACAGAAAATGTCTTGGGAGGTAATTTTGTTGCAGACAGTATTTAGAAAGTAATATTTTGGTGCATGTTTACTTATCAGCTTATTCTGTGACTCTGTGAAGATTACCTTGAAAATTTCCCAGTGGACTATCTTTTGGATGTGGGCTTGGGTTTGGTGCTTCTTCTGAATTATAGAAAGGGTACGTGCAGTTTTTTTGGAAAAAAATATTGGTGTGATTTTGCAGAAACCCCTCTTGACTGATTCAAGTGGAGGTATTAACTTTTCTAATAAAACAATATTCTCATAAGAAGTAAATGCTGAAGAAAATTGCGTTATGTTTTTAAGTTAAAAAGAAACTCTGACATCTGAATTCTTTCTAAATTTTTCAACCTCATATTGCTGTTAGGCAAGTCAGATTTTAAGTGAGTAGGTTGCTGCGATCGATATCCCTGTGTTTAAAACATTTCAATAACAAACCAATTCAGAAAAAGTTTGAAGTGACACCAATTCTATCATTCTCTTCTATTTGTACTGAAACCCAAGCTACAGTGTAGGTTAGTGGTTATTCATATCTCTCTCTTCTGGGTAGAAAAGTTAAGTTTTTGAAAGAAAAGACCATTATTCTGTGGGGTCCAGTTTTATACACTGCCTGCTTTGCCTCTCCTTGTCTCCTGCGCTGTGGTGTGTGATCCATCCTTTTGTCCAATTTGCCTCATGTGTCTTTTGCTTACCAGACCAGGGACACAGTCAGGAGAACTAGGGAGGTGACTGTCCCCCTCTGCTCGGCCCTCATTAGACCTTGCTTGGGTGCCACATCCAGTTTTAGGCCTCCAGGATGGGAAAGACACTCACGGAGTGAGTTCAGGGGAGACCCTGAAACAGCAGGGCCAGAGCAGTGGCCCTGTGAGGAGAGGCTGGAGCATGGGGCCACTTGGCCTGGGGAGGACAGCGGTGGGGCTGCCTCAATGGAGAAGGCACTGAGACAAGGGGGGCTAGCTCTGCGCAGGGCTGCCTGGTGGGAGGGTGAGGGACAATGAGCATAAATGTGAACAGGAGAGGTTCAGGCTGAATATGGGGAAAACCTTTTCCCTGTGAGGTCAGTGCGGCGCTGTAGCAGGTTGGCCAATGAGGCCACGCAGGCTCCATCCCTGACGGTTTTCAAGGTCAGGCTGGACACAGCCCTGAGCAGCCTGGTCTGAGCTAGACCTGACCCTGCACTGAGTTGGAGGTTGGACTAGAGACCTCCCTAGGTCCCATGCAAACTGAATTATCCTGTGATCTTGTGATTTATCACTTAACTTGCTTCAGTTCTACCTATCCATTTTTCCCATTATATAGATCACTTTTCTCCTCTCACCTTTTCCATTTTTCATGGACCTTATTTAACCAGAAGATTGTATCTCTCTGGTGAAGTTTTTTGTGAGCCTCACTGGCAGTTGGAAGTTGTGTTGCTGTGAAACAGCAGTTCAGGGAAGCCACAAGGGGCCAGCAAGTTTTTCACCAACAGAGGAATAAAGAAGGACCTTGGGGCAGTGGGACTTTTGGGAGCAACACATATTGGAAATGAGCACAGGGACCTGGCTGATCATGTTCCTGCTGAGACAGGAGAACTCCTGCTCTATATCTGGGATATGTCAAAACCATTCAGCACTGTGAGGAAAGATTTGAGGGCAGGAAAAAGCGTAAAAAGAAATCTTCCAAAACTCTGGATATAGTTGGGATTTGGATTGAAGCGATTAGCACCTTATCAAGATTTACATAAACTTTTAGAATTCTTCTGTGTATGATTTATATAATGAATGCAGTTTTATTTATTTATGTATTTGCTTTCCTCTGGCAAAAATTAAAGGACAGGAAACTCACAAGCCGGGTATTTACATAATGATGTTATCTCAAAGGATAAAACTGAAACATTATTTTAGAATGGTTAATTTATAGTTTTTTCCTATTTTGAAACTGTATTTGTCTTTTTTGCCTGTGTGTCTTGTTTAATGGTTTTTGTTGAACATTTTAAGTTTATAGTTGAAATTTCCAAACCCTTGAAGTGACAATAATTTTGGTGTTGGCTGCTTTGGAGCCTTTTTTCTACCCTGTAGCTGCAGGAGGGGGCCTAGTTTGACTTTGATCAGTCATGCTATGTTACCAAAATAAGCCAATAAGTATTCATATTGGAAAGGGAGATCCTTAGTGGAATGACATAATTGGAACAACAATAAATAAGTCTTGCTGTCTTTGTTATAGTGGATTTCACCCCCATTCCATGTAAGGCTCCACCGCCTCCAAAGATAGAAAAGAAGTTTCCACCATATACTGGATTTGGTTCTGAAGAGGATTCTCTATGCTCTTGCCTGGGTCTGCTTCCCAAGCCTCCCCAAAAAGATTTCAAGAAATTCATGGAGAAAGACAGGTATTTCAGTGAAAAATAATTCCAGCCTTTTGTATTATTATTCCTTTTGGTGAAGGAGATGGGTGTTAAGTAGGGATGTAATTTTTCAGCAAGGTGTGACTCTTGCTGGACTTACAAGGGACAGGTATATAAGGACTGGTTTAGTGACGTGATATTCCACTTTTCTCTGATCTTGGCAAAATTTATCTTCTCAGAACGCAAATATTTTGACTCCCCATTGCTCTGGCTCCTTCCCTTCTGCCGTCTTCAGTGGAAGCTGGATGGAAGTCTTAGTCCAACAGTAATTCTGAATACTCCAACTGTCCATCACTGATTTGTTGACTTTCTGGCATTTACTTTTTTGTCTGCTGATTTTCATGCAGAGTTTACTGTAGCAATATTAAAACATTAACCCTTTAATTTCCATTATGACATGCCTTGTCAGATGTAGAATCTCCATAAAAGAAGAAAGGTATTAGAAAAAGACTTGGCAATGTATTGCTAGTGTATATAGTGGTACTGTAAATCATTTTAAACACAATCACTTGGCAAATATCCAGCTAGCGAGATCGTCTGATGGACCTGATTTCATGGAGGTGATCCTATTATATATATATTGTTATTCAGAATTTGATTTGAAAATGCACACATCTAAATATGTTTTTCCTTTACAAATTTTCTGGAATTAAACTTGAGAGTTTGATTTGTAACTGAATTTGAATACAAATTCATTCCAGACCTGTAGCAGAGAAGTAATTTTCCCCTGAAAATAGTTCCTTTCTATCTGGCTGAGCCTGGTTGGTTCTGTTAATTTAAGCTCAGAATAATTTTTGACAAAGTAGGAACCTTATCCCATTTCCCTTCTTAGTCCAGGAATAACATAATTAATGTATTTTACAAAACTCAGGAGAATGTATCTCTAAGTAATGGAAACTTTCCTCACACTGTTTTTAATTCCTTAGCTCTTCTTTTGCTTTTCTAGAAACGGTCTGGAAAGTAACATACTGCGCTTTCTTGCAAAACTTATTACTGATAGCCCTATTGACAAGGAGCGGAAATTCATTATTTCCTATTTTCTGAGTGATGACACCATTTCAGTTTTTGAACCTATACAGCGAAACACAGGTAAGAGGTAGCAATATTTTGCAGTCAGTCCCAGTTGTCCTGCTCATTTGCTTACAAATTACAGTAAACATTGTGGCCAGACTCAGCACTAATAGAAGCAGGGATGTGGCCTTTTAAGTGCGATGGGAGTGACATCAGCAGGTCTACTGTGTTAGCTTGCATGGTTGCTTGTCATAATAATTCATAATCTTCATCACTCACCATAAAGCTTTTTATTCTATGATAGCACTTCACAACATCCTTTGGGAAGTGGAAGTTTAATATATTAGAATTTTTATTACTCTTTAATTTGCAAATTTGACCTTTTAACAATTGCTTTTTTTGTAGGTTAAGTACAGGAATTGTAATGGGTGTTAAATAGGGACAGGCAATTTAAGACATTAAGAATGAAAGAGTAAGTCCTTTGTTTTGCAAGATTGTCTTATGGTGTTATGGTACCTATATAACAACCCTTGTATAGAAGCATCTCATGAAAGCAAAAGAGCTGTGATTTTTTTTTAATATACAATATCATTAATAATGTACTGTTGGGCTTGTAAAGAGTGGAGATTGTTCTGTGCTAGTGTCTGTACATGTTTATGTGTGTCTATGCGTGTGTGTGCATGTGTGTATAACACTGATCTGAATTTCAGGAGCCAGATTGCCAGTGTTTTAGTGGCAAATACTTTATTGCTCCTCAGTTGTTCATCACATTTATCCTATTGCTGGAGCATGGTCCCCGAATGCTGTCGTGGTTAAATTCTTTCAGTGAGTGTTGTCTGTTGTAGGCTGCCTCCAACTGAGGATATGAAGGGTTCTGTGATTTCCAAGCATCTTTTATTTCCTCACAGTGTCATGTGCATGGATGGAAGGATACAGCACTGGGAAGAATAGCAGAAAGCCATTTAACTCAAGTAACTCAAGAGATAGGGGAGCCTTGGTTAAACATGTTCCTATTGGAGAGATTAGTGTATTTCTCTGAAGACCACAAAACATCTGTGGCAAAAGCTTCAGAGCGGTTCACATCCAGAACTGCTCTGGCACCACTCAACTTTTGTGAAGGAGAGACTCTTACAAAATCTGCTGTCAGTCTCTGATAAAATCCTAAGGAGAAAAAATTAGAAAATCACAGTCTCTCAAAGACAGGAGAAAAAGAGTAACAGAAGTTTTCCTCAGTTATGTTGTCGTGCTCTTGTAGAACTTCCTGACTAGTTCCTTTGATACTGCTTGAATTGCCCTATACCAGCTTTTTGGTACAAAGAGCCTTAGTATGGTAATTCAGGTATGATGGTGACCAGCTCACAGCGCTCAGTATTGATCTATTTGGTACTCCCAGCGCACTGTCTGGAACAATGACTATCTTAGGGAGGACTGCTCATTCTTCCCTGGTTCAGACTCTGAATACCTTCAGCTGGTGGCAGCAGTTGACTTTCTGAGTCACACTCAGCTTCGAGTTAAGGACAGGGTATTCTTGCAACCATATTCTAAGTTTTTAATGAAAATGTTTTCTGATATTAGTCCATGTCAGACCTGTGATGAACATCACATTCATAAAAACTGAAGGTGTGATGAATGTCTACACCTTATGTATTCTTAAAGAACTCTTTCTGTGCCAGTGATGCTGCTAAGTCATTTCGAGTGCAATAGATTTATAGGAAGGCTTGAACTTTTTCAATGCAAAGAATTCCTAATGGCATCTGTGTTTGTATCAAAGTATATTATGAATGCATAAATATGGACCCCACCCTTAACTTGAATACAAGCAGTTCTCTGAGAAATGTTTTGAAAATGTGTAGAGCATCTGCCTTGGCTTCCATGAGCATTCTCCATTAGCCCTGCTCCACTGCAACATAAAGATTTAACACTGTTTAGGGCAGCAGTGTCCTGTCACCATTATTTAATTAGTTTCTTGCTATCCAGTGGTTAGTAATTTGTGCAGCTTCTTTTGAATGACCAACAGCTGTACGCTCATATATCGACAAGCATTCAAAGAATAGTTGCTTACGCAAAGGTGTATGTTGTTTTGATGTATATGGTGTATGTGTGTGTTTGTACATATATATAGGTGCAGATACATGGATATATGGTGTATGTGTATATAGATAAAGATAAATATGCATATGTGTGGTTTTATTATAAAATGCTGCTGTGAGCCTCAAGAACAGCTGAATTCTGCATTAGTGAATGACTCAATGTTTGACTGGCTTTCTTTGCTTCTGGACACATGAAGGATGCTAAGGGTACATCTACACTGCTAAATTAAAGATGTCCAGGAAACAGTTTGAATCTTGGACCCGTGTCATCTGTATTGCCTAACTGTTAGTTCACTCCTGGTTTTCCTTTGGATCATTCCAATTAGACAAAGCTCCAGAGAGTTCAGGGCCCCTTCTGGAGGATGCTTAACTAGGTTTGGCTTGCTTTGCCCTTATCAGTCATCTAACACTATCCCAGCAGGTTTTGCACATTCAGACATCATTTGCAGACCCAGGGGTTGCAATACATACCCTCAGTTTCATGCTATAAAACACCTCTCTGTGGGACCACAGCACAGCCTTCACATACCATCAGGCAGTTTGAACATGCAAAAATAATAGCTGTGTCCTAAGACCTCAGGACTATCACATAGCACCCATAGCAGACCCAGGGCCAAGCACTGTGCCGTGCAGATGTGGTCAGTCAGTCACGCCCTCAATAGCATGGATGTGAGGCCAGAGATTACTCCCTGGCTTCCTTTTATTTTGAAATGAGAATATATGGTAGGATTGCAGTTGGGATCCCATTAAGTATTTCTAGTCACCAAAATCTGAAACAATAAACTGGGCAAGTTTGCACACCAACAGTAATAAATGTTTTAAAGTATATACAAAAGGTAAGTATCAATAAATGGCTCTTTAAGTTTCCAGGGATGTTAAAGTTGTTGGTTTAGCTGACGCTTTCAGAGATGATATAAAGGTGAAGTGGAAGAAGAGTGAAGAGATCATTGGATGTGGCTAAGAACTGGCCATTGGGGAGCTCAGTGAGAACAGCCTTGAAGAGGCTGGATGAGAAGTAGAAATGAGGGGGGTAGAGCAGAAGTTGGAAAGAGGCCTGGGATTGCAGAAGTTTCTTTATTCTCATTTCCTTCTTTTCTTTCTCCTCCCTTTCTCTTCTCTCCTTCTGCCCTCTCTCCTTTTTAATCATGTCTGAAGGAAAAGAGACCGAGTTTCTTTGGGGTGAAGAATGAGAAGGCTTTGCAGAGGTCAGATGTGAGAGGTTAGAAAAAATAGGTAAGACACGCAGAATGGGAGTGAGAAGAACCTTGTGTGAGGAGGAAAGTGGTGTGAAAAGGATGGGGCAGGAGAAAAGTAACTTTGAACAGATCTTGGAGAGGGGATGAGTTAAAACAGTAACTGGTTCCCAGAATAACAATATCGATCTTGTGCACAGGTTCAAAGGGCTATTTTTTCCTGTTTTATTTTCATGAATTTATACAAATTGGCAAGTAAAAATGTTTCAAGTCCCAGTCCTAAAACTTAAAGTTTTAAAGTTGTTCTTTTCTCGGTACAGTAACCTGAAGGTTGCAGGGAAGTTCTTTATGCTTTTAGTAACACTGCAGAACTGGATTTGAAGTGCACAGGGTTGGACATCTTGAAGCACTTGTTGAGATGGGGGGTCAACACATAAGAACTTTGGCTCCCCATGAAGGAGATCCTAACCCCTTTTTTTGCTCTGTGTAAGACCAAGCTAACAGCTGTACAAACACGTGCAAAGACTGATCTGATCTTAATGGAAGCGGGTCTTTGATTGGGGTATTTATTTTGTGCTTTGAGCCTGACTCTTGTAGATTTCCATCAAAATTTCTCATCAGATTTCAGTGTAAATTCTCTAACCTAATGAGATACGTTTGGTTAATACACTTGAAATGTACTAACTGAAAACATTTAAAAATAATTATCAAAGGTATTAAGGTAAGTTTCCAATCAAATTGCACAAGGGCAGGAAAATACAGAGACAAAAGTGAAATGCCAGTCTTACAGAGACCAGTTTTGTTTAAATATTACAAAGAGTTGCCAGGATTATATAACCTAAAATTTTGTATTTGCTTTAATACCTAGGTGAAAAGGAATGTGTTAAGATTAGAGTTACGTTAGTGATTTGAATCATTTTTGAATTTAATCTAGACCTGACCATTACCTTACTGTATTTTTTTGTCTTTTGCTTTTATGATGCTAGTGAGGCAATTAAGTAAGACATCTGATCCAAACTCTGGTTTAATAAGTAGTTTAGATTTCACATTCGTTTATAATTTTGACCATAAATGGCATTTTATTACACTGCTCATCAGCCATTTATGGGACGTATCACTAACTAATATGTAAGACATCATTAAACATTACTAAAGTATGCATTTTGGCTTTTGGCTTGGAAGCTGAAATATAAACAGGAAACGAACACCAGGCACTTCAGAGTTGGTGTAGGGCACATATCCTGATGAAACAAAACACTTGACAGACTGTTTTATGGAAAACTTGGTAAATGTGATGCAATCCTGTGGTGCACCATAAGTTATTAATAGAAAGAAAAATGTTCCTTTTAGTATCTTATATGCCCTTGAGCAGTGTGTGCTGTTTCCAGTGACATGAATAAAATCATTATAACATAAAAAGAAATAATCTGACATATCAAACTCACAAAGGAAATAACAGATGACAATTAGTTTGCATTGCCAAAACAGTATGTGGAAGCTAATGTCATGCCACTCTTGATTTTTCATATTGAAAAGCCCTTAAAAACAAGTTAGAATTACAGTTAGAATTATGGTGCACCAGAAATCAGGTTCATAGTAGGACTGTATTATCCTAAATTGGAGGGGGCGTTGGGTTTTGGGGGGTTTTTTTTGGTTTGTTTTTGTTTTTTACTTCAACAGTTGGAGGATAATTGCCTGCATCTTACATTTCTCAAGCGTCAGTCCCAAAGCTGGTGACAGGGTTGTGGGAACCATTTGGAGAGGCAGATTTCTGTCACATTTTAAAGAAAAGACAAAAAAGGAAGGTGTTTGGTGAGCTTTCAAATGAGACTTCACAGAATCTGCACAATGTAACTGTTGCTGTGGACACTAGCAAAGACAATTCTTGTAGCGTTGAGAAGAGTAGGGATATTAAGAGACAAGAAACTTCAGGATGAAAACTAATATTTAAATACAAACCAGCTGGTTTGGGGTTATTTATTGATTTATTTTGTGAGTTGTTTTCTTCCAAGCAAAGCCACAATTAATTATTTACAATTCTATTCCCATAGGGATACTTGGTGGGAAGTTCTTGGAAAGAGGTCGCATTAAGAAGCCTGGGCAGGAGCTCTTTAAGAGTCAGCCATCTGAATACTTCAAGGCTCAGAATCTGTTTGTTGGAGCCAGAGTTTGTTTCCATGGTCACAACTTTCTTTTGGTGGATGCTGATGAGTATGCTTTCAACTATATGGAGAAGCATGCAAATGAGGTGAAGCTGTCTCTTGCAATTTTTTGTTATCTTCCAGAGCTGTATCTTATCTATATCATATTTTTTCAGAATCAATTATAACTAGTTTCTTCACCCCAAAGTCCAGTTGATGTTGAAAACACAGGAAATGCCATGCTGCATCAGATGAATGGTCCATTGAGCCCAGTGCTGTGTCTTTAGCAATGGATTTAGGAGATACTAGCTAGGGAGAGCATGCAAGCCTGGTGACTTTTTATAGTGCATTCCCTCCTACTCCCTCCACACTTCTTGTATTAGGGGTTGTTAGAAGGTATATCCTTGCCTGTTCCTCTAGAGAATGTTTATGGACCTATTGTCCCTGAACTGGTCTAATCCCTCTTTGAACCTATACTGTCTGCTTCCACAGCTTTCTTTGGCAGCAAGTTGAAAAGTTCACTGCCTACTATGTAAAGAAGTATCTGATGAAATAAGTATCTTTTATCTGTTTCAAACCCACCTCCTACTAGTTTCAATGACAGTCCTAGTGTTGTGGGATTTGGTGAAGATCCCTATTCAGTTTATGCACCACCTTTGTGATTTTGTAAACTTCAGTCATGCTCCCCCCTCAGCCTAATCCCTTCCAGATTAGAGTCTTTGCCTCTGTCTTTGCAAGGCAATTGTGAGATGCAGAGACCAGAACTGTGTGCAGTTCTCAAGATATGGGAATATCCAGTTTAGAGTCTTGCTTATTAATGAGGCTATTTCATTTTTGACTCGGTTTATGTGTGTTCATACATAATTTATCTGTCAAAACATATAATTTGTGATATTGGAAATTCATTTCACAGCCAGGAATTCAGGTTTACTCTTTGTACTGTGTTTCACTGTCTTTTGCTTTTGCCTTCGGAGGGGAGAGCAATATTTAACAGAGAATTGGGGTATCTTTGGTGATATATACTTTATGTTACCAGTCAATAGACAAATGGCTAGTAAAATAGCCTTTGTTAGCTAAAAACATGTAAGTATTCAATAGGAAGAAATGCATTGTCCTACGGCAGTTGTCACAGAAGTCAGAAAAAGAAGGGATACAGAGATGAAGAACCACAGGGTTTAACAACCTACAAGATACTCTTCTCTGCTTTTTTTGTGCAGACCTTTTGTGGGTAGAGAAAGGAGAAGGTCTGAGTTCAGGTTTTGCTTGTTCCCTGTCTGCCACCTCACCAAATCCTCCAGGATGCCAGTAGGCCTAGAGTAGCTTTGGGGACTGAGAGTGTCAATCTTGATCCCATTGTGCTGCTGAGATAGAAGTGGATGCAGCCTGAGTCTGTACTGCCTTTGGACCACACGTGCTGTGCACACTCAAAAGAAAATAGCAGTCCTGTGTTGTTTCTTTGTAAAATAGTGGGGGCTAGCATCACCTGCCTTCTCTGGAATAATGAGGAAGGGCTACAAAATACTTGTTGATGTAAAAAACTGTGACAACTTAATGTTTTAAGCAATAAAATACAAAGCTGTATTTCTTTACTGCTGAACGCTTAGTACTCATAGTACGATCAAGATAGAAGGTATTGTCCAAAATGGAGAATGCACAGTTAAATTGTAAGTGTTCTTTGGAACTGCTGTTTGCATTGATTAATCTCGAAGGAAATTGATGAGATCTCATTTTCTCAGAGTGAGTGATTGTATATTATCAAAATAAGATCTGCAGAATGTGAAGAAGCAGCACTGAAAAATAGTTCTTTGAAGTGAATTTTGAGATGTGCTTCACACAGTTAAGATTTCAAAACAGCTGATGGAAAAGAAAGCAGATTTATTCTCCTAATGATAGACGATTCATTCACATCCTTTGAATAGAGTTCCAGAAGTAAGGACATACCATGCTTTCCTCAGTTCATCGGGGATTCCATGCTCAAATCACAAGAACTCCAGGAAAAGTTAGAGAAAAGCAGAGATGAAAAGAGGAAGGTGGTTTGAAGAAGAAGAAGTAATTCTAAGATGACGATTTAACACTTATTTCTTAAATTAGAAAACAATTCTTTTACCTTTCCTATTGAGTAGACAAGTTTTCCTTTCAGCAGTACCTCCTCTGAAAACGGGTGAAATAAATTCAGATGGAATGTTTTTCTTCTGGAAAATGCCATTTTGCCCACACTTCTCTAGGCATATGTTGAGTTAGACAAAAATTTGATTAGATAAATGTGTTGAGGTGGGAATTGGTTTTGCTATCCTTGAAACATTTCTTTGACACTTACCATATGAAATATTTGGAAGTTTTAATTTTCCATTTCAAATTTGTTTTTATTTTATTGTATTTAAATTAAGGGGAGGGGGGAAATCAAGGGGAGGGGGGAAATCAATGAGTCTTTTCATTTTAATTGTGACCTGATATGAAAATAACATGACATATCTAATTTTGAAAACATTTCAGCGTTCTTAGTTTCTTTTCCAATTTGAGAAAAAAGGATAAATTTAGAAAGTGTAAAATTGCTTGCAAAACAGAACATTTGGGTCCTGCACAATTTTACCAGTACTATCCAGGTCTGAGGAGGATTCTTTCAAAAGAAGCATCACTGTGCCTCCTTGAAAATGAATTCATCATCTCTGAAACAGTCTCAATCGTTCAAACTTTGTAGTCTTCTGTTGTACAGTCATAGAAGTTGATTTTGCTTCCATTGAAATCAACATAATAACCACTGACTAAGCATAAGCAAGACAAACAAAACCAGATTGTGACTACTAGAGTGACAGCCATTACATGGGAAGGAGTGAAAGTGGGTAGGTAGTTATCTTTGTGCTGCTCAGACACATGTCTATGCAGACTTTTGGAATAAGCAGGTTAGAAAAAGATGTAAAAGTTTCTGCTTTGAAACTGTAGAGAAGGCAGGTTTTTGAAGAGACAGAGCACTTTGTCCGTCTTTAAATGCTCTGCTGGTTGCTTCTTTCTGCCCAGTCTTTTCTCAGTCTCTGTTCCTTACTTTTTTTCAGCAAAAAGATGTATGCTTACAGCCCAGAGAGTAACAGCTTTGGAAGAGAACTGAAAAAGTTGCCGTCTATATGACTTTTTGGTTGCTGGTCAAGCTGCTCCACACCACTGCTTTGCATATCATTGCATGCCAGCATTGTACCTGAAACAGTTTTGGCATGGGCAGCAACTGTCTCCTGTGAATCTGAGGATGTTGATACTGTTCTGGCAGTGTTATAGAGGCATTAAACACCTTTTTCAAGATCATTTTGAACTGATGCAATGGTATAGACAGATTTTAGCATAACTAGGAGTGAGGCTTAATCTTTATTATGATTAGGTCCTTAATACCAGTCATACCTAATTTCAAATAATTGCTAATTCAAACAGCATCACTTACTGGGAGAAATGGGAGAAATGGGAGAAAACCATTTTCAGACAGTTCATTGTACTTCACAAGCTCGGTAGAGCATGACACAATGTTAGACCATATCTGACATCCAAAGCTGGACTCAACCCCCATTTAATGACTAAATACATAGATGTTTTATATTAAAAAGGAGTATAGCAAATAAATCATTGGAACAGCCCTAACACAAGAATCTGAATATAAAGTAGAAGCTTCAGTGCTACAGTTCTGTTTGTCTACATTCAATTTTATTTTAATGGCCTAGTTAGGAAGAAATACGCATTCTTCTTACATGGCAGGAAAATCTGGTTTCTAACAAATACCAATCTGCTGATTCTGAGTAAGTAAACCAAGACTAATATGAATGAGCATTTCTTTTGGAACCATTCATTGGAGCAAAGAGTGAAAAGATTAGTTTTAACTTGGTGAAATTTATTAATAGAGAGTTAGGGGAGATGCAGCAGCATAAAACTAGGACCAGTTTATTAGATGTGTCTGAAATGTTTCCATTTCTGCTTTAACAGTACAATGCTTGAAACAAAAGTGGATGTCTTTTTATGTATCTGGAATAAGCTTTCTGAGAGTGCATGATCTGATGATTTTTGTTTAGTTTTTTATATTCTCAGTTAGGAAGAAATTTTTATTGGTAGCAGGCTTCCCTCCAAATTTAGTGCGGATTTTTGCATTTGAAATGAGACAATGAAGAAGCTAGTAATACTTAGCAGTTCAGCATGGCCCTGCATCTCCACAGCTCTTGCTGGTACATGAATTGAATATTGCCTTTCTGTCTAATCTGTATTTCTTGCTTTCCTGTGAAGTTCTCCATGGCTGATATCAGTGTCATCCTCAAGAAGCTGAAAGATATAGCAGAACCTCGTTCCCGAGAAATCAAGCAGATGTTTGCAGTCACTGATCCTGACCATACCAAGGTGACTGAGTATGACCCTTTCAGGTAAGATGGTGGGTTTTGTTCTTTAATATTTAGTGGAGGCACATTCTCCAAAAATGCATAGGGCATGACTGTTTCACCTTCTGCATGTGTTAACTGACAAGTGCATGCATTTGTTTTGCATTTGCTTGGGGACATTACATGAAAAAGTGAATCCATGGCCAGGAGAAAGAGAGATGAGATGGTTTCAAGTAAGCTGAATAGCACAACTGAAATCACAGAATCACAGAATAGTTGGGGCTGGAAGGCACTTCTGGAGATCATGTGGTCCAGCACCCCTGCTCAAGCGGGGTCAACTCAAGCAGGTTGCCCAGGACCATGTCCAGTTGGGTTTTGAATATCTCCAAGGATGGAGACTCCACAACATCTCTGGGCAATCTGTTCCAGTGTTCAAATCTGTCTACTTTTTATGGCACTAGAGTAGGGTAGTGTGAGGAAAGGCAATTAAGCAGTAATGCATACACTAAAGGGTAAAGGAAAACTCATCCTGACAGAGTTTAATTAGGAGTTTTGAAATTCAAGAGGAAATGTTTGAGTTGCCTCCTGAGAATAGTTGTTTATTTGAGGGTTGAATCACTGATAAAGAAGATGGTTTACCCAGAAGCAAGGAGCATTGAAATTACAGGATACAGTATTAACCATCTTTAAAAAAGATTGGAAAGCACTAATGAGAGCAATAGTAGTTAACGCCTGGATAGTAGTTTCAGCAGAGATAGAGTGAG
Organism: Dromaius novaehollandiae; assembly: GCF_036370855.1. Taxonomy (NCBI): domain Eukaryota; kingdom Metazoa; phylum Chordata; class Aves; order Casuariiformes; family Dromaiidae; genus Dromaius; species Dromaius novaehollandiae. The sequence goes on from NC_088098.1 coordinate 123,723,650, forward strand.
AAGAAATCTGGATTCTAGCAATGATCCAGATATGACAATGGACAAACATATAGATAGATAAAAGAGGAGATGAAATTCAAGAGCAAGCTGACTTCAGTTTAACCCACAGCTGAAAGGACGGAGCATATGAGCTGTGTTGGGTACTGGTAAAGTTAATGATGTGGAACAGAGGAGGAGTTTTTACATAGAAGCATTTTGTTTTTTTGTAGTGGTAATATACTATATATTTAGGAGCTGTCATAATAACTAAAGTATATAGGTAGATGTATATTGTGTGGAATGTCATCCCTAAAGAAATGTTAACTAATGCAGAAATTACTGATGAAATATCTCAGGGGACATACAGATCAGCAGAAGGTCTTCCAGCAATTCAGAGTAAAAGTAATAAGAAAGGAAAAGCAGCCTCTATTCAGAAATGAAAAATAAGTGATTGGAGAGGGAGGATTCAAACCAACATAGGCCAGAGTTGTTTGCAATTTTTGTTGAAAATGTTCCTAGATTGGTGTCAGGTGCTTTACCGAACAGAAGCAAGATTTTGAATTGCTATCTGTATTAAGAAGGAAAGTCTTATTACTAGAGTAAAAAGGGGAGACAATTGAAAGACAAAGTATATCTAGAGACAATTTATAGTACTTGGGAAAGGGGTTTTATTTGTATATAAAATAAATATTTAAAATCAAATAACTTAGTCATGGTTTTAAAACAGATTGTGCAAAAAAAAGTTTCAGAACATTTATATCATCAAATTGGTGGAGTACATTTGAGAAGGGATGATTGTGCTTTTAAACTGTAGGAAAAGATTTTTATTTTTACTCTCTGCAGCTGTGAGCAGCCTAGCAACTCAGCTTAGCATAGAGATATTCAGAGGCATGGAATAAGGTATGTGTTATTATGTGCTACTGAGGCTCTTCTTTGCTACTCTTTCAGCAAACAGGATGCAGTAACCCTCTCTGAGCCAGGGAGAAAACAGGAGAAGCCACATAATAATGTGTTTTTGGTCCCACTGTTCACACTGACAAGTCTGAGCACCTGCTAATGGTCTACATGCCTCCTGCAGTGGGACCTAAAGGGGTGTGACAGGAAGCATCCGTGCTGCCAGAGGAAAAATTAGCCTTTAAGGAACACTTCACTTTTGCACTTCCTAGTGATAATATATATTTTATTCTGTTCATTCATATTATATCTAATAATCTAAAGCTTCTTTTTGTTTTTTATCCATATACCTTATTTTTAAACAATAGAAACCTTTTTTTCATGACAAAGGCAAGAGAACACTACTTGCCTCTATGAAAAGTCACAGATCTATTTTTCTTTTGGTTTTGTATTTTCTTATATACATTACTGTTTATTTTGAATCTGTTGTGGCATTTCATGATTATAACAAACTATAAATGATTATTTTTAGTACATGCAAATATCTATGTGGCAGCTTCAACCAGCAAAATAATGCTTTTTTCTTATCTTAAATTCAGCTAAAGCTGTACCATGATCTGAATTTTGTTGTTCAGATTTTTTCCTTTCTACTTATATAATTTTACACGAGCTATGTTTTTACAGATACACCCATAAATATGATGTAGAGAAGCGTAATTGTAATTATACAATTTACTTGGACCATCCTGAGAACCCAGATTTACAGCCAATCATCCAGGAAATAAACACATGGCATATACTGATTTTATCCTCTCAACAATAATTAACTTTTGAAAGCTTTGTTAAAAAGAGAGTAAGATAAAATAAGTAAAAGATAGATGCCTGCATGTCAGATGGTCCTACCCTGAATGTTTTTTCTCATAAGTTACTGGCAAGGCCATTTGCTGCTAGAGACAAAGAACCACGTAGGTTTAGCAAAGATGCCTATCTTTAATTGATCTTGTGAAATAGCTCTCTTAAGCAATTAATTATTATTTCTTTTCTTCTCTACCAAATTCAGATTGCAATCTGTCTTATTCTTCTAAAATAAAAAAGTAAAACAAAAGATAAGCTGTGGGGAAAATTGTTGCAGCTTGCTTCTTTTTGTCAGAAGGAATTTAGATGTAATTCTGTATATGAATTCTAGGTCTTTCTCATCAGTCTCTAGCAATCACAAGAAAAATCCTTAATTCCCAAATAAGACAATGATTTTATCTGGGGTTTTGATAACTTGATTGCCACTGACTGGCTTGAGAGGATGTAAGATTTTAAAATCCTGACTCTGCAAGAATTCCGTGCCATGTGTGGAAATCCAGTCCATGAAAGTATTCACATGGGTAAAGCTATCTACATGCTTTCAGCTTTGCAGGCCTGAGCATTTAGAAAGCCAGTCTTATCAGGCAGTATTGTCTTCTACTTTATATTTGTAGTAATATCCATCACAGAGGCTCCATTTTTGACTAGGTCTCTGAATGCTACTACAATGTAAATAATAATATTCAGTAATTGAAATAATAATAGTGATAAGAGTAATAATAATGTTAATAGATGGGCCAAGTTTTGGTCATTGAGTTTGCCTAATCCCAAAATAAGAGTTATTCTGTTGCTGTCAACAACTTACCTTCTCCTTATATTTATTTGCTGGAAATAAAGGATCTTTCTAACTTCTTTAATATGAAAATGGCAGCAGCTGAATCCAAGTAGACTCTATATAGTGTTTAGCATCCTTTGTTGAATAGCTGCGTGAGTGCAATCATACTCTGGGCTACAAATAGATATCTTTGTCTGAGCAGAACCACACAAGCCTCTGAGAAGAAGCTAGTGAAAAAATATTTTTGTTGGTAAAATTTTGTGTTTTGGAGGAGTACTAAGTTTCTGTGCTTTCAGTTCGCATCCATTATCAGAAGCATTCAAGATTTTAAGTATTCTCCAGCCAGCAGTTTGAGTCTTGTGTCAGATATTTGTGCATCACTAATAATCTATTGCATTTGTTTTCAAAGACTGTTATATCATCACAGTGATGCACTATCCTCCAGGGTGCCACAAGGTACAGTTCTAATTGTGTCAGCGATTATGTTGAAGTTTATTTTTAGTGCAGTTTATCCAGAAGTATCAGAGAGAGTTAACCTAATTTTGACTAAGACACATAGGCCTATGTTGATGCTTGCTGTTAAAAAAATCCTGTTAAATGTGAATTCACCAGAGAGAGACATTTGGAAGCATAATGCCGTGGTATAATTACATAAATACAGATTTGACAAGAGGCCTTGTAACAGTTGGGGTAAATTATAGTTCAAGTCATTTTTGCCAGGAGAACTGGACACCTCCTAGATTTCCTTGCATGCCGTACTGATGGTGCTTTTCTTTCCTCGTGTTGTCTTAACATCTAGGATAACTCTCTAATCATCTCTAATCATCAAAAGTGACACATTCCCTATTGTAAAGATTATATTGTCTTTAAAATCAGTCCTCTTCCTTCCCTCTCCCCCTCTACAAAACAGAGAGAGATTGTTCTGAATTATAATTACTAGTCCTGTTTCTTAAACTGCACAGTGTGTATATCCATTTGCTGATATCTCTACAAATGCCCTCAGGTACCTTACCCCCAAATCACTCCAGTGCTGTTACCAGCAACAAGTCCTTGATATCAAGAGGAGCAGTCATTCAATGTCAGCACTGGCCCTTCACATAAATCTCAGGAACATTTCCTCTTCCTTGGGTTGGGCTGATCCTCCGAGCAGCACAGGCAGTCTCAGGAGAGCTTGTACTCAGGCTGTTCCCTGCATGAGATTAGGTTGTCCGCTGACAGTGTTCAAGCATCAGCTGATCTTGTTACTGCCTCCTATCCTCCTTTCTTGCTAGGAGGGCTTGTGATTACAAGTCAGATGTAATTTTCTGCCTTTCTCTGTGGCCAGTTCCTGTTTCCTCTCTCCCAATTTTCCCCTGAAAGTTGCCCAACAGGGTGAGCTTTCACAGTGCTCTGTGGAGTGTGGCTTGACACTTGATTAATATTCTGTTCTTTGTTGGTATCTTCTGCCCACTTCCCCTCTGCCTTAGGAAATTCTGTCTGTATTTTATGCAACAGTTATTGTACATGGTTCATGTTTACGGATAACTAATCATATACTGCAGAATGCAAAATATAATTAGGAACAAATCAGGATAATATCTTATATAATTGGCTGTCTTACTGGATATATGCAATGACAAGATAAATCTCTGCTAATGTTTGATGCTGGTAAGACAATTGCAGGTAATGAGCTTCAAACATGACTATTACTTATTTTTGTCTGTAAAACCAACTACAGAGGAAACATGAACATCCTCCAAAAGTTTAGAGTATGAGTTTCCAGAACACCTCTTTGAACAGATCTGGATTTCAAATTTAAGTGAATTCATTTAAAAACAGCGTCTTATGCTCTAGTTGCTTCCACAGATATTTAGTGACTGTTAACTGCTTTTAACTCTTGTACTTAGCACTAACGTAGATTGCTGTTGTTTTTGTCAACAGAAATTTGATAGTGAATATCACTGATGGAGCACTGTCAGAACATGAAATTATGACTCTTGGGCGCTATTACAGCATGAGAGATGACTCTGAAATGGATGTCCACTTCCTCCTTGCAGTGGCTCAAGAACAACTAAAGAAAAAGAGTTTTGAGAATTTTGGACAACTGTCTGCTGTGCTTGTATACAATGACCGTGAAAAGTAAGTTTCCTGTATTAAACTTAGGCTGTGATTTGGAAAGGTCTGCTTTGAAAACTACCTACTTCCTGGTTGTTGTTGACCAAATGATATATTGCAGTCAAAAAATATTATTTCTGATGTTAGCCTCCCTCTGCACTTGAAAGTGGACAAGAAAAGGATAGCCTTTTGTCTCATTTTCATTTTGTTTGTGGACTTTCCATTATAGCTGCTATACTGAACGTCCTGTGACATAGGCAAATCGAAGGCAAATCACAGTATTTTAAATCAAAGAGGAAAAATAGTGATTTACAAAAAAAAAATTGTAGTTGATCCTTTATATGAATCATTTGTCCTTTTTGTTCTCTGATGGAACAGATTAAGAATCTCAGATGATCAATCAGAATCTCTGAGTGAGAGAGAGAGTGACTACCATAAGAACTTCATGTTTTATAATACTGAAATTTCATAAAACATGTTTTTGTTACCTCGAGCCCAATATTCTTGATATGTTTTCTTATTTGCAGCAACACGTACTTGAAATAAACCTGGAAAATACATAAAGTAGACTTCTCCCCCTCTGTTTATGTTTGTTTAGACGTGGAGTGCTGCCCCATGAGATGTGCAGGACTATTTGCAAGTCCTTCAGGTTGCCACTGGCGGATGATCTTCTGCAAGCTTTACTGACCATGTAAGTGAAAGGTGATAGTATGACCTGCATGCATGAGTGCATCAATATAATGTAACATATGCTTACTGAGAGGAGGCTGTTGAATATGTACTGTGGACATATTTCTTATGAATTTGTCATTTATATAATTTTAATGATTAAATGATTCTGATTTTGTCCCTATACATGTACAGATTTTCTTATTTATAGAATATTTATAATTAACTAAGGTGCATCCTTCTTAGGAGTGTTACTTAGTTTTGTCTGGCTTAAGAGATCATCTGGATTTTGCCTGAATTCTATGGAATAATTCTTATGGGAATTAGCTACTGATATTTATCCTTATCAATGAGATTCACATTTTTGCATTAGTTGTACCTGTATATGTAAAGTAAAAATAATAATCCTGTGGAAGCACATTATGCAAGTTTTAAGAAACAGAAGATGAATACAATGAAAATGTCCTTTAATCAAGTAGGCAGTATTAGTAGGAAATGAGAGTGTGCCCTATTAATCTCACCTGAAACATATATTTTATTGAATTTTTTAAAAGGGAAAGGGAGTTTGTAAGTTCCAGTATTTGCATGATTTCAGTATTTTTCTGTAGTACATTTAACATATTTGAGACAAAACGCTTGACTAGCTGTGTTAGAGGGAGAAAAAGTGAAAAGAATTGGTATTCAATGCATTCGTATCAAAGGCTACAGTTCCAAGTAACCTGTAGTGTTTTGAACGCTCCTATCATGGTGAGTTTTGCTTTCATGGCCTGGTGTCCTGGTAATAGGCTTAAATACATGCTCATTGGTCTCTTCTTTCCTGTATGGGAAATCATTAAATGTATTGCTGGTGCCTTCAGATTATGTAAAATGCAGGAGCATGTCTTATCATCTGTCACATTTAGATGCTTTCAGGTGGACACGCTTCTTGATTTCAGGAGGAATTTCAAACTAAGCTTCCGGATTTATCAAGTAATGAAAAGACTCTTGTCAAGCAGAAATATGGAATGCTTTTCATAAAGCATTTACATACTGCAAGCAAGACGTCTTACTTCAGTCAGTGTCAAAAAGACTGCTCTAAGAAGCCTAAGGGTCTGTTTTCTACAAAGCCCTGTTCCCCTCAGATCCAAACCATTCAGAATACTTAGTTCCCTGCAGTAGCCAGATGACTTAGGCAATTCATTGGCCATACATCACTTCTGACAGTTGGGTTATAAGCATTAGTGATCAGAAGCATGTCTGAATTTTAGCATTAGTCTAAAACTCATTTTTCAGAACTCCCACTGAGCTGTGCAACACGAAAAGTGCTGGAGGACAATTGACATACAGTACTAAACAAGAGTTCTCATAGTTTCTACTTCATAAAGACTGAAATTGAATAGATGCAACCAGATGAAAGTCTGGAGGTTTTCCTTCATGTATTAACTCAGTGCTGACGAAAAACAGACAGTCCTGACACATCATAGGCCCCAGAGACATGTTTATTGTTTGTGAATTTATATGAGGGAAAGCTTTTGTGAGATGAATCTCTTCTCTCTTAAAAAGTCTTAGTGTAGCTAGTTAAAAAGAAAAAGCCCAGTACACTATAATAAAAATCAGAGATAAGCTTAGAAGGCAAGGCAGGGACTTAGGCCTGGATTCACAACATATCACTCAGCTTTAGGGCAGTACCCATGACAGCTGAACTACGATGTAGTTGCTCTAGGTTCCTTCTATAGGCAATGGAGAAGGCGAGAGGATTGTCTCCTCAGCCTGTTCTAAGAGCTAGATTTCTAAATTACCATTCTTTTTCCTTTGATTCTAAAGGGGTTGTGGGCAACGTGTGTTCCACATTTGGTATGAGAAAGTTAAATGGGATGAAGCTGGGCCATAGTGTTCAGTGGAAGAAGTACTCCACAGGATGAAGTATTATGTATCATGCCAGTTCTATGTTGCAATATCAACTGCTTTAAAAGATTGCAGTGTGTGTGATGAGTTGCTGTACTGCAGATAATAGGGAAAAATGTTGTGTCCTTAATAATGTGTGCAGTTGGCACTGCCTGGTAAGGCCATTCTTTCCTGAGGGTGCACAGACGGGGAAAGATTTCTTGAAGTATGTTTGATAGGAGTTAGTTTCCATTAATTTAGAAACCAAAGAGTAGAGTTGGGTGAATGAGATTTAGCACTTTTCTCTTTCATCCCTCGTGCTTTCTCTCATTCTCCTCGAGACTGAAGAATCATGAAACAGGCAGGTACTGTTAATGAAGAACAGTCTCACTCCTTGGGAGTTCAGTGTGTGCAAAATTCTTCCTTGTCAACAATATTCTTTCCTTATTTTTAGAGGAAGAAGCATGTGATTTTGTGTCCATTGATGTTTCTGAAGCAAACAGTGGTGGTGTTTCTAGTGTATGAATCTGAATTTATGAAGGAGGAAAATGGTGCAATAAAAGTTGTTGGATCAGTTCCCACAAAATCAGTGTCTATAGCTAATGCACTAGCTGGACCCTATTCAGCTATAAAATGGTATTAGACAATGTGATCAGATAATACTGACTGAAGACTGCAATTATAGGTTTATTCAGCTTTACTATCTAAGATTAGGTGGCAAAGACTTTCTGTAGGACTTAATGGTTCTATTTTTCCATTTTAAAAGGTAATACCCTTAAAGTATTTATTATTTACATTTGTAAATTACAGCACAATAATCAGTCCCCTATAAAAAGTATGGGATGGAACTAGGAGTTACTGTCTGATTTTGTGGTCACCTCCAGATGACCCAAGATTTTCCTCATTTACCCTCCTCGGTGAGCATTCAGTTTCCACAGAGTGCAGGGGGGGAATTAGCACAAAGAATGAAAGGTTTCATAAGACCCTTTCAGATTGTCTGCCTAGAGTAAACATATTTTTAATTGTTATGGGATGGTGCAGTAGTAGGATTTAGGTGCCAAAAAATGTGTCCATTTTTTCAACTTACCTGAGCTGGCCTATTAAAAGATATTTCCTATCTCCATCAGCCTTGTCTCGCTTAGAGTTTTTTAATTACAGTGCAATGCAGTTTTTTCATCATAATGTATCAGGCAATGCAGATGGTACACATTTGTTTCTGCCAGAAAACTGCAATAGTTATTATAAGCATTTGTTTAAATTTATGCAGACATAATGAACAATTATAGTTTGTTTAATAAACAAATGTTACTGAAGTGCTTAAGTAATGAATTTTAGCATTTTCTTTTGCTGTTATTTTTATTTACTGCAAAGCTAAGTATATGCTAACAAGGACTTAAAAAGATGCAGTCCGTTCCCCAGAGGGTATACAAGCAGCTGGCAGATACGGAAAGAAAAAAATGGAGGAAAGGAGAAAGACTGGATCACAAGTATACAAGTGTTACAAGTTAATGCTTGTGCATTAGTTTAGTTGTTAAGTATACATCCCTATTTTTTGAAATATGTCTTTTAATTGCTATAAGAAATGCCTGACTAGTTCCTCTCATCTCCACTGTGCTGAGCTGAGTCTATTGAGCTCTGAAGGAGGACTTGTAGTTTTGAAGCTGTGGGGCCAGTCTGTGGGGGAGAAGCACTGAAAAGCTGATCCTGTGCGTCTCAGGTAGCAGTGCCCTCTAGCAACGGGCCTGCTACACGTTCTTCCCATTTCTCATGTCACTACTAGGTCACACCAGGACACTTCCATCTGCTCAGCTTTTCCCCTGTTTGTGGCTGGATGTTCCTTAATGATTTTTACCATATTGCCTTCCTGTAATTCCATGCTTTTTAGGGTTGAGCTGTTTCTTTCAAGCAACTAACACTTTTCTCCTGCTAGAAGTGTCCTGGTAGCAGACAGGAAGATTGGAAATGGTCATGAGAGACAAGAGAGACACAGAGACAAGACAGCAACCATTACTTAACTGATACTGATCAGCTGCATACACTGGTCTGTGCTTAAATCTTTTCGTATGACCAGTTTGTGAACACTTAGACATATACCTTTGTTATACAGGGGCTATCAAACAGGCTGAAGCATCCTAAGATATTCTCTGAAGTTAAAGCAGCTTAATGTCTCTCCTCTACCATTATCAGATTAACTTTTTAATAAATTTTCATCAGAACCAAGGACTTCAAAATCTGTACATGTACATTAACATTTGACATAAATGTTCGGGTTGCAGATTTCTTGAACGGAATGAAAAAATATTTAAAAGGAGGATTTACTCAGCAAAGCATCCTCAGGAACAGTCATAAGGTGACTTAAGCAGATTTTTCATGTCTGGAGTATTTCATTGTGGTTATATTATGTGGTTTATTTTTAGAAGAAGAATTTCTGTAATGTCAAAGAGAAAAGAAGGCTCTGCAAACTGTGATAGGGATGGGGGAGTGATTTTTTTTCATAGTCTGATATCACGTGCATTGGTGAAGTCATAGGGCAAAACTGAAGAGAGAAATAATTTCAAGAGATCTTTGTCGGTGTCTTCTTGATAAGACAAATCTAATTTCCTTTAGTGAACAGCACTGTCATTTTCAGTCATATTAACTCCAGCCATTGAAATGTATGATATCTCTGTCCTACTAAAGCAGAAATTGATAACATCTCCTCATTTTTTCCGGTGCTCTGGGCCAAATTAGAAGTATGTGCATTTAGTAGGTTGGTACAAGTGGCAGCAATAAAGAGATCTAAGGAATAGTAAATTTTTCTGGATTGTTGTACAATAATATTTTACGATACTTTCTGTAGGTATTTAAATATGAGAGGTAGGAGTCACATTTCTGGTGCCCATGTTGAAAGCTTTGGTTATAGTTAATGATACTACTTCATGTTTATGTTGTTGTCTCAGTTTGCTAGTGCTGTCACAGCAAAGGACTTTGCTTCATGTTAATGTTTGCTGAAAGCAGTATCAGTGCTTTCTTTGTCTTCATTGCTTCAACATGAAGGTTTAAGTAATTACCTACCTTCACTTATTTCTTATTAAAAAATCCTACTCACAGCTGTGCATCTCAGCAGTGGACTTTCTTTTGACCTTTCAAAACTAGCAAAAGATAAATTATATTCTATGAACATAACAGTTTAAAACATTCTATTTAATGAAAGCATAAATATAAACAAAATGTCATACTCCAGCATTTCTCTAAAGATTTGAATTCTATTATGTGTATAGTATTAAAAAATTTGTCACGACAGTTCTGAAATTCTAAATCTGTGTGCCACAGCTTTCTTCCAAGAAGTATCATCTTTCTCATTGTCTTGTTACTTCTAATGCAAAACTCCTTTCTCTCTGCCCTTGCCTTCTGCAAAAAAAACAAATGAATAAAATCCACTTAGAAGTGGGAATGGTAATTTTTGTGTGTATTGGATGTATTCCACAAAAGCCCAGCTCTTATGAAAATGTTAAATTGCATGTGAGGTATTAAAGAGAAGCAAGCTATAATAGCAAGGTTTCTCATGGCAGTGTTTCAGACTCCCACTTAATACTAGTAACAGTAGCATTCTTGTTCTGACTTTGTTCTCCTCTTCAGCATAACTCACTGTACTTAACTTTTATGTTTATTGCTAGCATCTCTGTTTATTGCTCTCAGTATATTTTATTATTAGCTCTCCTGCTGACTGTTAAATGAAAGGTGTGGGGGGAAGGAGAGGATGAGTTGCAGTTTATTGCAGTTTATTTTGTCATTAGATTTATTTATTTTTTTCTCCAGTATTGTTTTACCAGTTTGTGTTATAAATTCTCCCTTAAAGTACCTTTATGCTTAATTTTTACCAGAACCCTCCCCAGTGACCGTATGGGTTTTGAGGTACATGTTCTATGCAATGTTATTTCTTTTAGAACAACATAAAATAATTTTCTAAAAGACTTGCTTCCTGAAGACGACAGTGTGTAGCGACAGTGTGACTTCCTCTTACATGTGAAATAGTATTTGTCTCATCAGAATATAGGATAGAATGGTTTCACCTGACTTCTTCCACCAGAAAAATAGGTATTGAGTCTAAACAGTTATATATATCCCTCTATAGACACCAGGGAAGCACAGAGACTCCAGAGGACTTTCATAACTGACCCAAACATATATAATTAGTCCATGGAAATACAGAACAATACTATAAAACAACTACCAAATGACAAGGGTTGTGATTTTTAAATCTGGCTGTTAAATGATAGTTTAGAGAACTGTATACTTGTCAGCTGAAAATTGATCCCAAGGTTTGTGCAAACAGCATTTTTGAAGGATTGCTTATTTTTAAGAAATAGGCGTAGAAACCAAATAAACCAGGTTAACTGTGTTAAGGCGTAGCTCTCTCGAATCTTTCCACCAGTTTCTTTCTACACAAAGGAGTTCTACACTGAGCATCCCAACTCTATAATGTTGTCACCAATTGTGAGATTCCAGTGTTAGAAAAGGTTGGGCTGTGGTAGAAAAGTAAAATGAAATTAGTTGAAATCTAAACTTCTTAAAGAAATGTAATTTTAGTAAGAGTTACAATAATGAGCAGTAAGTATTTATATGAAAATGTAGTGTACAATATAGAAGTCTTGTCAGTTTTGCAGTGTTTCCCTTTGTACTCTTGCCAGTGTTTGGTTCTACAGGAGTAAAAATTATTATCCAAAAAGTGATATGTTAGTATGATGTAAGAGAACATGATACAACTGTGTTAAAAATTCCATTTAAATTTGTGTCATCATATGGCTATTCTACTTAGATTTGAAGATAGTCATGAGCAAGTGGAGTACAAGAAGTTTGTGTATGGGCTGAACTGGAGAGAGAATCAAATCCCTGCTTTCCAGACAATAAAAGTTCCTCTCAAGGTAAAACCAATGTTTTTCAATAAAAGGAACAGTATAACCAGGCCCCTGGGATATTGATGTAATCTGGCCAAATGTAGTAACATGAGTGATTTATCCAACAGAGGTTACAACAGTTTTTGGTCTTTGCATGTTTGTGCCTGTTTTCTTTAAGTAATTAATTTTTTCTGGGAGGTTTAGAATCAAGCAGAGACATGACACCGGGGGGGGCCTGTAACTCACCTGTGCCTCGTAAGTGTCACATCTCTGCAACATTTTTCTAGAAGAAAAAAAGAAGAGAGGGGGAAACAGGTGTATTTTTCTGTGAACAACGGGCGTGAATACCGCTCCTCCCACAAATATTGTTGTCACACAAATCACCTGTTCAGTTGCTAGGATAGCCAGGAAATTCTTTAAACTCCACTGATAATACAGAAAATAGGCTATATATTTTTTATAACTCTGTGGAAACTTGTATGTAATATACCACAGCCTTGGTAGGTGTACAGCAGGAGCAGCTTTGAGAGATCAACTTTGCACGTCTCCATCAGCTTGCTACTTAGGGTAAATAAAAATGCTTTTCCAACAAATTGCATATATTAATCTAATCTTGCCATCTTGTGCTGAGTGGAACATTTTAAAACAGATTGTGTGTAGGGCAATTACGCTGATTTTTAAAAATCTCATAACAGATAAATTCAAAGCTCTTCAGCCAACTTGTACTTTTGCTGTTTTGGCCTAGCCAATGTGTTGCTATGGTTGTACAGAATATCTTTCACTGTATTCAGACAGTTCGGAAGTATAGCATTCCCTTACATTCAAGTTCAGCAGTAGCATATTTCAACCAGCATTCTGCAAGTACTGTGGTATTAACCTGACTACTCTCTCCTACTTGACTTCTGAGCTGTTTCTTCTGTAACATCTCAAACTGTCTGTGGTGTCTAGTAAAGGCCCTATCTTGCTGGTTTGCTCTGCTTTACATAGTGGTTTCTTTTTCACTTTGTAATGGAAAAGATTTTTCTTTCTTGTAGAAATAAAATCAAAGCCCTTCCATGTGTCTTATACAGTAGTCTTGTGTTTCAAAGTATCAGTTAAGTTTTGGTCAGTGGGTGTTCTTTATTTTTACAGATGAATTCTGTCCTTAAGCTATAGCCTCCTGCTCTCAGGAGATTCTGTCAGGATAAGGGGCCACATGGGCTTTGGAACAGCACAAAGGAAGAAAGTCAGAGCCTGTGCCCTGAGGATTTTTGCCCTGAAGCTCCATAACAAAAAGAAGAGCTCCATAACAAAAAGTTAGAGTGAAAGAAGCAGACACACAGATTCATTTGCTATTTAATGTATTTGGCTTTCTTTCCTCCTCAGCTGCATGGCTTGTCTAGCTATCGAGCATGACCTGATTTCTGGCAGGGGAGGGAAGGAGGCTCCCACCAGGTGAAGGTAGGGGTGCAAGTGGCAATGGAACAAAGGGGCAGCATTCACAGGTTGAAGGCATGGAGGAAAAAGTGCTTATGAAAGAAGCAGGAGGTCAGGGCTGACATTCTTGGTGCAATGTATGTTCTGACATAAGGAACAAGGAATAATGTTCAGCATAAGGAATGAGGTTGTGCTTGGGTAGGAAGGAGACATTATCTTTGCTTATGGATGGACTTTAAGAAAGTGATTGATGGCTGAGAGCCCCAGGTGAAGACAGCACATGAGATTTATGTGAGGAAGGTTACAGCTGAAGTCAAGGAGGAAAGAGTATTAGTAGGAAATATACTCATTCATCTGCAAGCTGGGATAATCAGTTCTTCATTGGCTCCAAAGTCTTGCTATATCTGTTATACTGACATAGAGTGATGATTTTTAATAAACTGTGCCCAAATTAGTGGCGGTATTGTTTATTCAGTTTTATTCACTTTGTAGTTTTTTTAGTTAGCTGCAAAACCTAGACTAGATCTTAGGTGCCACACAAGAATATTTTAATGAAGACATCAACAAGAAATGAAAAAGTTCAGAGAAAGGAAGGAATTTAAATACTGCTGAATCTTTCAACTTTAGAATCCAATTGCCATTCTGTTCATGACCTGCCATGAATTGCTAGTAATAATTTTGGGGTGCAATATCTGTATTTGACAGATTTCAGCAGCAGAGTTGTGCTTGTTTAACAGACTTTTTTCTTCTTTCTTTCTGTCTCATTATTTTGAATGATTTTTAAAGTTGAGACATAGATAACTTGCAAGACTTCCAAGACTTCCAAGTACATGTGCCTTAAGAAAAACAATACATTCTTTAATTTGAAAATTTCTGCAAAACTGCTAGTGATAGAGAGTACTTTTTAATAAAATATTCTGCCAGATTGATAAAAATGTGCATGTGGTAATCTTTTAAGAGGATATGCTTTATAAAGGCCCACTATTTCACAGAAGATTTCTATGCGGAAATAAGGCAGCTCATTCAATCATATATTGTGTAGCTTTTAATTAATGCTGTTTTCAACATTATGTTCTAAGCTATCCTCTGGGTTACTAATTTCAGTATGAAGATGACTGGAGTGGACAGCTACCATCTCTTCCTGTGAAAAGGGTCAAATACTTAACTCTGCTGGAGGATCTGTTTGGCAAGGAAGAATAATCTGATCTATGCAAGTCACTACTTTTGGATTAGAGTTTCAGCTCCAAAGCTTGCTTGGGCAGATACTGAAAACATTCTTTATAAAACAAAAAATCAAAGATGTAGGTTTTATTGCATTTAATTTCTTATTCCAGCATATATGTATACTTCATGTGTTTTTGTAACACCTTCATAATACTGTTTCATACTCATACAAGCATAATTAAAACTCTACCCTCCAGTCTTTGTGTTTGGTCACATGAAGAATGTACAAGTACTAAGAAATCTTTAAGTCAAACACGGCAAAACATGACTGACACTGCTTTGTTCCACAGACAAAAGAGGTTGTTGGATGACCTCTTACAATTTCAAGTCAGACTGTATTAGCACAGTAAGGTAATTCTGTTCCAATTTTCTCTCTTGCTTTTTAGCTTATATCTGTATTTCTGCCATATCCCTATGCTGATGCTTAAGCATTGTTTATATCCAAGCTTGTTATTTTACAGAGGAAACAACAGCAGGATTTTAGCACAGTATAAAGTTGTTTGTTATCATAGATAATTATAGCCTACCAATACAGAAGTAAATGTTCCAGGCATGGTATGGAACCTATCAGTTCTTGCTTTTTGCTTTAAATATGAACCAGATTAGTCGCCACCCAAATTTACTTGGATGAGACATGTATGGAAAAATGGTATTTCAGTACAGTTTCAGTGAGCAGCTTTCTTACTGTAACACTGTGCTTGCCCTATGAAAACTAATTGATACCTTTCTCTTTGATCAAGATTGTGATGCCAAAGCGGAGTTTCTGTTAGCATCTTTATATCTTCTTAAGCTTGTGCCAGCTCAAAGCCATGGTTAGATCTGAATTTACTGCATGCCCTTGTGATCGAGGCAAGTATCCTATTTTAAAGAAGGGAAGAGCTGAGGTGAAGCAGGGACCTGACTCATCCACGATGACTCCATAGGTAAAGAGGAGGATTTGTGAGAAAGGTCTGTGCCTCTGGCTGGTGCTGGGGAACTGACAGATTCATTAGAATGAGAACCTTGGACTTTCTGTAATCTGAAATTATAGTTCAGCGATTAAGTGTCTGATTTAGAAGGATGAGAATTTAATGTATTTAAATACTCAAGTTCAGAGAAGTTCAGAAAATTAATTCAGCAAATCTGTATTTTTCTAAAAGTTGGAGATCAATTTTAGATTTATTATTTAATTTTAGAAACTGCACTGTATGATAGTGTAAATTAAGTTTCTGATTTTATGTCATCTGTCTAGGCCCCCAGCTCCTGAGAACAAGTTCCTTTCACTCTATATGGCAACATATAAAGCTTTAGTCATCTTTTTACCTTTTTCCGTCAGCAAAAGAGGACTTGAGGCAAGGCATAATCATGTGTGTTGCTGCTACTTAGGAAGATATTTGCAATAAAATGGGTGATGATCTGTCCAGAGGGTCAAAAAGAAAGCTGTGAAAACTTGTTGAAGCACTCCAGATTGTAGACAAGACCATATACTGCTTTTTAATCCAAAGGAGGAAAACAGTTTCTTTTATGACAAGAAAATCTGACCATGGGGATAGTATTGAGAGCCAAATAAAAAAACAACTGGTGTTTGAAATCAGTTTGATGAAAGCTGAAGATTTTTTTAAACATGCCACCAAGACTGAGCTCAACACTTTAAGTGGATGCAGTTGCCCTTGTAAATGTTTAATATTCTCAGATTTCAGAAGGATGTGTTTCATTAATGAAAATTTTGTACATCTTAGAGGTTCCAAGGAAGATCGATTGTGAACTTTTAGAACTTCCCAAGTAGCTTGAAGAGACAAGAAATTCACTTTACTTTTTTCCTTTATGTGCACAAAACAAAGATGAGCCTCTTTTCAATAGGAAAAACAGTATATGGAATATAATAGGGCACATCATTTCATGTGGAACACTATGTACTGGTCTGGTCAGCCATGGTCAAGAAAGGTGATTTCAGACTAAAACCAATGCTGAGAAGAACTGCAAAGGTGACCAAGAGAATGGAGATATGAAAAGAGATTGGAGGAACTTAGCTTATTTAGCACAATGAAATGAAGGCTGAGTGCTCAATGTAAATGTATTATGGATGTATATGCCAGGTGAGGAAAAGATCTATTTCAGTTAAGGACATTGGTGGCCGGAGAACAAATGGATATAAATTGTCATGAATATTTAAACTTGGCATTAAAAAAAGTTTCTAAATCCTAAAACAATGAGGTTCTCTAACAGCCTTCCAAGAGCGAAGTATCCAGTTAGTTTTAAGATTGAGATGGCTCATCTGATGAGATTAATTATAGGATGTGATGCCTGTAATAGTGAGGACTGTATCTAGTGTCTTTGAGCTGATTTGAGCTGATGGAATGAGGCTTGTTTCATTTTGTTTTGTTTTCCTTTTTAAAAGAATTATATGGAATTATCAGATTTCTGATGCTTGAATACTTCCTAATGACAATCCATATATTTTTATTAATACCCTCTCAATTTTTCTTCCTAATTCTCTTTCTCCTCTTTTTCCATGTATCTCACATAACTCCGATGAACGCAAAAGGATCTCCTAGGAATAGGGCAGACAGGGTCTGAAACATATTTTCAGTGCTTGTCACAGTGCTCGTATGTCATACATTGTGGCGTGATGAGTTATAAGCAATTTTCACCAGCCTTTCTTTTTTACAAGCAGCAATGCTTCCAAAAGGAAAAGCTTGAGCCAATCAGCAGTCCCATAATACTCTTTGTATAATGTGACTTAAAGCATATGCTGCCCAGAATATTTCAACCCCTCCTCTAATCCTGCCACCAGCTTCTTCTCTCTTTTCACATTGCTGAGGAGGGGCCTGAATGAAGACAATACCACAAGATTATGTTTCAAGATGGCAGGAGGCCACAGCTTTAAAGCATGCATTGCATAAAGGAGAAGGCAGCCTTCACAGTTGCCATTAATCTCAGCTCTCGATCTCTGTAGGAGAGCCAAAGATATCTTCTTTCCATAAGTATCTGTGCTCTCCATGGCTAAAGCGAAGAGATTCACGTTACGGTACTGGCTCCCCATCTCTCTGCTGGGGTCTGTTGTATGTTCAATGTTAATTTTTATTTTCTCAACTTGGGATTTGAGAATAAAAGGCTTAATGTTCTCTGGAATAGCTGCTGCTGCAAGCAAATGACAGGCCACAAGCAGCAAAGGTGACCTGTCCTTGCGTGCAGATAGTGCACTGTTTAGCTCACAACCTGCATCAGCTTCCGCTCATGGGCAACTAAGAGTGCCTGCTCTGGTCACCAGCAGATGGGCCTCCCGCAGACATGGTGACCACAAACAGCCATAGACAACCTAATTTACTGTGGATGAAAATAAAGTTCCTTACCAGGCAAATATTTTTCTGTGTCCTGCCCATCATACCGGTACTTACTGTATTCTTCAGACAGAGCCAATGTCAGATTAGCTCTTTTTCATCTACATAAATGAAAAGATGTTGAAGTCCTTCTGCATTTTTATCTGTGTTGATAGGAGTTGATCCTACTACATGGCAGGAAAGCTCTTCACAGAAAAAGTCTGGGCCCATTTGAATCCCATGTCTGCTCTCTTATCTTGTCCTCTTAGCCCAGGAGACAGTTCTGCTTTCCAAAAAGCAAGTTTTCCGTTGATAAACTGCAGGGATCCTCATGCCACAGTTACGAAGATAGGAGTTTTCAGTCACCTAACAGCATTTGGAGAACAGTAGTACATATATCGCTTACAATAATTCACTAGCCTATTGCTTGCCAGATGCTTCTACGTGTTCCCCTGATTCAAGACAAGGGATTATAGTCATTAGAAAAAATTTCCAGTGATTTAAATCTTGTATAGATTATTCACTGACATGGAGGGTAACATTAGTTCTTTAAGTAATAATGTGCTGCACTCTCAGTAACTCATCCATTACATATCTACTCACTTATAGCACATTTTTTTCTCTTTTGAGGTAGCTTAGCCCTCCTTTTCTGACCAGACCAAGAGTACAGTTAGGACAAGCACAATGAGAATAACTTGGGGGGAAGGAGAGGGAGAAGACAAAATGATGCTATTTTATCATGTTTGTGAAGAAGTTACAATATCAGGAGGAAAAAAATACCACAATCTGAGCTCAATCAGATTTAAAAAATATTTTTAGGTTTTAGAGAGTAATGTAGATAACATTTGAGAGACAACCATCTTGAAAGATTTTTTTTAAATTACTATTTGCTCTGGATTAATTTCTTCTCGTTTGTTTAGATTGGTGACTAAGACCCAGTCAGATTCAGCACTCTTGTTTAAGGCAATGTTCAAACAGAGAGGTGGAGGGTGCAGGGGAAAGTCCATGCCCCTACCAGTTCCCAAAGTTAAGTTTAAAACCAGTGAGGGAGCATAACCATGAAGAGGAAGTAAGCTAACACAGGTAAAAATATTAAGATTATAGATTATATAAACTCTTCCTCTGCACAGCTGGGCATTTCTGAATCATTTGGAAGTTTTTTCTGGTATGTATTATACATAAATAAACTAGCTATCCTCATCTGCCCTTCAGCCTAGCCATCTGTCCTCTTTGCTCTCCTCTTTCATCAGACTAGTTTCACATTAAGAACTACGAACAAAGAAAAGTAAAGGAGCTGATTCACGAACATCTCCGAAACCTGATGCTGATCGCTGGCAAGCAACATGGTAGGAGGACTGGTAACAGCATAAATTTATTGTATCACTTAACAGTACTTCAGAAAGCTCCTTCTTTCAAAGGCAAATCTGTCAAAAGAATGTCATTGTCTTAAAAGACAAGAGGAGGACATTTTACAGAGTTCCTTTGGCAGGGTGAGATGCAGCCTTCTCTAAATGAGCGTGAGGTTTACGGGTGAGACTTGCCTCCCTTGTCTTCCAGTGTCTCCAGTGCAGATGTCTGCACCGGCACTCATTCTGCAGACCCCTTGCTTGCCGATGGGAGGGTCGCAGGCACTTTTAGGCCAGCTTTTTAAAAATATCCGTGGATATCCACTACTTTCTCTGCACTGTCTGTGAAGTGTTTTTAAACAAGCTATGTGTAGATGTCTGCATTGCCATTGGGCAAGATGAATCCCATCCTTGGGGTATATCAGCACTGAGATGCAGCACCGTGAGTGCTTGGCTGCTTCCCACCTTTGCTGCAGGAGCTGCTGCACTGCAGTGGCCATGCTATGGGCAGGAAGGGCTGAGCCTCAGACACCTGTGGGTGCTTTGGGTTTTGGTGTGACTGACCTGGCCAGACCTCACAGAGGGGAGCTTGTATCCATGCTAAATTGTTGAATGTGCATGCAGTCTTTCTCCTGGGGTATTCTGGAGCTTAGGCCAAAATGGTTTCTTAGTAGAGACTTAGGGCCAATGCTTAGCAGACTGACCTTGCTGTCTCCAGTGAGCTTGACTCAGGCTCTGGCCAGTGGCTCTGAGTCAAATTTGGCTCCGGTTATGTAAGTGGGAAAACTCATGTTGACTTAAATGGAACCAGTCTTTTCCCTGTTAGTGCTCTTCAGAAATCTAATTTAGCAAAGTATTTAAGTGTATGCATAAGTCTGTCCCTTTTATGCAAAGCTATTCAAGTGTGTGCAAAAGGCTTGCTAAAATCAGTGAAATGAAGCACTGGTTGAAATGCTTTCTGACAAAGAGGGGTTCCTAATTTGAGGCATTTAGGAATTCAAGCATCATAATAAAAACCCACCATATGAGAAGGTAGCAGTGAAAGGAAGTAATGTAGAATTGTTCGGACATGTTTACACAGGCTATATATTGTGTGTTGTTATTGTAGTTCTTTTGCAATATAAGCTAGCAATTAGCAATTAAATTCCCATTATGGGATCATGTTGGTAATTGAGATAAACCGTAAGTATGTAACTGTTTTAAACCTTTCTTTTAACTAACCCAAATACTGTAGTACTTATATAATTTAGAGATAATATCCCCATTAGTAGAGTTTATGACTCAATAAACAGCTCCCACAAGTTAATAAAAACCAAAACCGTAAACACCAAGACTATTAATGCAACAGAATTTCTGTGCCTCCCTCTTTTCTTGGTGGTCTAGATAGAGCAAAGGGAAATGCTATCTCAGGAAAAACATTTATTCTGGCTATATAAATATAAATGAATTGTCTTAAAACCCATCTGGAAATTTCCTATCCTCCCCATGTCCCAGGTGGTCTGGCAACAGTGATGCATTCTGCTTTTGTCTGCAGGCAAGGGAAAAAGCTCTCATTTGAAATAATTTACATGAAAGGATAGCATGTAAAAGTGCTAATGGTATCCTCACCCCGCCTCTCCCTTCTAGAGAAATGGGAACAAAAATCTTCTCTAGAGTTAGGATTCAGTGTACTTTGCTATGATTATTATTATTATTATTTAAAGGAAAAACATCATCAAAGCGCCTGGACTTCACAATTCTTGAAGCCCTTTGCTGCTGGCATTTTTTTCCAGTTTGACAGCTAAATGAAGAGCGTCTGTATGCCTGGAGGTTAATACAAGCAGAACTTTTGTAGCTCAAGTCTCTTTCCGTTTGGAGCTGAAGGAAGTGATTAATTAAGCTATTTGCAACAAAAATCAACCTTTTCCTTTGTCTGAGATAGCAAATGCATTGAACTTTATATTGCAGTGTGGTAGGGCACCCATCTGTTGCACAATGAATCACCTCACTTATTTTTCTTTTCACTTATTCTTCTTCCAAAGGCCATTTCTTCTTCTGTTCTTACGATCATGTTGTTTGAATTAGTCAAAATGCATAAAGATTTTGTCCTCTCCAGCTGGCCATGTTCAAACTGGTATGAAAAACTGTAAGTACGCTATAGAGCAACTGCCCTCTCCTTCCCTTTCCCAGTAACTCACTCTACTAAAGATTAAATGTTTCATTGTTGCATCATGTCTTCTGTTTTGCCACTTTTCTGTGAGAGTTTGTTTCCAGAGTAAGCATCTCAAGTGGCTGTTGAGATTCATGTCTTTGACCTCTTCACTGTTGTATTCATGACCTTTACGCCTACGAGGGAGTTTGGCCTTTAGGACCTCAGGAAAGCTCATTTTCACAAAAGGCAGAATCTCAGACATTTTGTTCTGCGGAAGTGTGATGAGTAGTGAGCAAATACAATCTCTGTTGGGCTTCCTGCTGTTTGCATTTGACTGGCCTTCCTGGTTTATTCTGAAGTTTCAAGTTTCAATAACAATTGTATCAAACAGGGAGGCACTCCTTCCAGGACATGCCTGTGCATTTCAGCTCTCCCCACACTTAACACTCAGTAGTGTTTTGTGGCCTCTCAGCAGGTTCAGAGGTGCCCCATATGATTGCTGTAGGCAAGCGCATTATTAAGACAACCCAATACCTGAAGCAAATAAAATATTCTACTTAGAAAGACTCAGCATCTTAATGAAGCAAAATTCCTTGTAAGAGGCAAAGAATCATGAAGGACCTAAAACAGCACTGCTGAGGTCAAGACAGTTTTACTGTTGGTTTCTGTGAGAACAGGGTTTGGTTTTACTTTATGGGAAAGGGAAATTGTTTTGCTGCTTCCCTAACTTTGCACACAAAATCAGCTCCTCAGGGTAGACTCCATGCCTCAGCTGCAGCAGCTAGATCCTAAGACTAGATCAGATCCTAGCAGCTCAAAATGCAGTTGTGCAGGTTTATAGGGGAGTTGCACTTCCTATTCTGTGGCTGCAGCATTACTGGCTCTGGTTCTGAGCTCATGGTGGGATGGGGAGGCAGGAGGAGCTGTGCCCTGTGTCCTAGCAAGAAAAGAGGCTGGCTGGAAACTGCCTGCAATGGAAAAGATGGATTGTGGTTCCAGTGCCAGCTCCAGTTTGTGGTGAGGAAGGTTTTACAAGTAATTCTAGAAAGACTGCACAGGGATGTGAAAAGCAATAATTCCTGGTTATGAGATAACATGCCTAATTGCCACGTAAATATGTTAATGAGCAGGACAGAATTTGAGATTCTGCATCAAGGAAAAAGTCATGTAATATTGTCTGCTTGACCTCTTTTATCTGTACAGTCCTGGATGTGTAAACAGAGGGGATTGATGAAGTAACAGAGAAACCTTCATACAAACCTCTGATAAGAAGAGAATTGATGACTATTCATTATCTTGAAGTACACCTTAATCTAAGTATGCAGGTGGGTTGTTACTAGAATTATAGAGAAGAAAACTGGACTTCTCAGGTTTTGAACTCAATTATATACAGTTAGGAAATGCTCCAAAGCCTCTTGAGAGATTCCTGTTGATTTGGAGAGAGTGCAATCAGACCTTTCTCTCAGGTTAGAAACTCTTCATTTGAAGTCTGTGGGTGAGAGTGAATCTTGTGTGCTGAGTGCAGCTTGGGTGGCAGTGGGGGAGCTGTCTTCCCAGAGCAGGTCCAGCAATTGCAGGAAGGGCTCCTCGGTGAGGAGAGGTTAGAACTTTTTGATGGTTCTTTTCCTTCCTGGATTGCCCAGCTCAATTGCACAGAACTACAGCTTTCCCTTTGTGAGAAGCAATATTCCCTTCCTCATGGATCAGGGCAATTATGTAGTCTTCCTCCTGCTTTATCAGCTAAGGCTTTCAGATATTTTGAGATGGTTTAGCCCTGCTGTGGAAAGCCCTCTGCCTGAGATTTACTTATTGACAGTATGTGGAGAGCTATAGAAAGAATGAATGGTGTGAATATTAACACCCAACAAAAGGAGGAAGAGCTGCACAACTAATATGTAGCTGCTGATGAATACTTCCCTCCTCTCACATTCTTCTTATAAAAATGTCCCATTGGTGGCATTTGAGGTATCTCTGCCTCACTGTGCCAAAAGCCTCTCATATTGCAGGAGGTAAACCATAAATCACATGGTGAGAAATAATTTCTTGGATTTAATATTGCTAATATTATCCACATTAGTTACATTGAATATGCATCACTAAGGAAAGTAATCAGTCGGCCATCTCTGAGGAGCAGTTTCGGAATATTTTCAGATTCAAAAGGTGGTACCTAAGTTTATACAACAGGGAGTTCACAACACGGAGGTTAATAGAAGTTATTCTTGAGTGATGTGGTATGCTGTTGCTTTTATCTTAGTGGAACAGCTAATGAATCAGGTAAGACATCAGAACAAACAGATTTACACTAAGATGTCATGGCATCCTTTCTTCTGCATGCCTAAATATCCAAACCAGAACAGCTTTTTTCTTTTTCTTTCTTTCTTCTTCTTTTTTTTAACTGTGATAGTGTTGCAGTAGTGAGATATTTTAAAACATAAAAGTGCAGCCGTCTAACTAGGTGAAATAGAGATGTTTAAAACATACTGCACTGCATCTTTGATGGAGATGGTTATTGTCGTTCTGGTGGATAGTAATGCAGGATTCAGCAAAAGAAGTTGGCCTTGTTCTGGAGCCTGGACTACATCAGTTAAAAAATGGAGGTAATGCAAATAAAAGATAGTTGGGTTTATGAGGATAGTAATGGGACTGTAGCCTCTTCCCTCACCCTCTTAGCATCACTCACTGTATATGCTCTGGGATGGGCTGCATCAGGATGCATCATTTCTGAGAGTGAGGCCATTTTAGGGAGGACAAGCCTGAAGGACTGGGAAAGACCTGCCACACAAAGATGGTGAGTAAACTTTCCTGTATCCACTGGGAACTTAGGGCTTTTGATTCAAGAAAGCCAATGTATATCAAATGGCTGAACGAATTAATTAAACAGCACATGTAAGAATGATATTAGTGCTTCAGGGAGAAGGATCAGGAAAAAAGGACAATATTTTTTCAGCTTTTCAAGCACCAAAACAAAGGGGAGGGAGAGGAGAGAAAGGGAGATCAACATTTCTTTTCTTTTAACAATACTTGAAATCAAGCTTTTTTTTTTCCTCCTTCTTTTTTTTTCCCAGGGCCAGCTCCTGAGGCTGATATGCTGCTTGAACCTCTGTTCATGGTCTATATTGTTTTTTTGTCCAGAGTGCCCACAGAATTGGGCTCTTCCACATAAGGTGAAAGCTAACATTATCGGTTAGGTACCTATATGCTCCAGGGAAGGCTATGTCTCCATAGCCATACAGCAGTTGCCATTTAAGTGGTGAAGATTTTGACTGGTATTTTTCTGGATTAAAAATGTGGTGCTGTAATGTTGGACTGAAGGGAACACTGTTGCATATAGTTGCCATGGAAACATCTTCAAGTTCAACTTCCTTTGAGTTTTGTCATTCAACTCACAGCATGGTCATAATTGTTTTTTTAAAAGTGGGACATATGAGCCCTGAAGAGATGCCAGTCACTGATGTAAGATCTGGCATTGACCAAACACTCTGGGTTGAATCTTATGAAAGGTTTTGAGGCCAGCAGAGAGGTTTCTGCAGGTGCTGGAGCTGTGAATATTAACCAGCATCATATGAATTTGAATAATGTGTTAAGAAATACCCTCAATTATACCTGCAGGGATGATATGTGTTCAATCTTACATGCTTCAGATGTCTTGCTAGACGTTTCATTTACATTTGAGTAAGCTTTTCTGCCTGCAGTGACGCCCCTTGTTTTGTCAACAAGTCTGATAGCAGCGTATTAATAGGCTCTGTAAAGAAAGAAAATGTGAGACACAGTATTCAAAACTGATCAGAAAATTCTCATCTAACGAGGAACTGAAATGACAAGTTTTTTATTATCATTTGACCTTGAAGATCACTAAACTCATCCCTTATCAGCTTGCAACAGAAGCAATGATGAAAGTTATAAACACTTGTGGAAGAAGAGGCATCTCAAAATAGGTGTGCCTCCCAAACGTGTATGCCCAAACCCTCTCCTGAAGAGAGGGTTATAATCAGGCACAAAGTCACTCACTCCTCTTTATTGACTGAACTGAGGCCTAATTTTCTAATGGACAATTTGAAGAATTACTCTGAGAGCAGAGCAAAGCAGATATTTTGGAAGGACAATTGCAGTTTTGTCATCATCTCTCTGTAATGCCTGTACATCAGCAAGGTTTTGAGTGAAGCCTCATTGTCTCATTGTACAGACACACAGCAGGAGCCAGTTTATGACCTAAAGCCACTGCCCTCAAAGTAGATCAGAAAAAAGTTGGGAAGGGGTCCAGAGAAGTAAAGTGAAGTGACGCATCCAAGATTAGCATAGCAGATCTAAGACTAAAATCCTGGCCGCCTGAGCCCCTTCTCCAGTGGGCTTCACCTTCCCCCCCCCCTTTTTTTTTTACATATATGGCTCTTGTGACTTCTTCAAGGAATGGCTGCCCTAGCTCAGATGTTGTGTGCAAAAATGGGGAGGGGGGAGATTTCATCTTCTGTTGGTTTAAAGGCTTATTGCTTTTACTGTGGGGCCTGACGTCCTGCAGCGGGTGGCGTTTTTTGTCACACAGAGAGGGGGTTGGGAGTGACCCCCCACAGCCCGGGGCTATAGGTCCCTGGCAGACCCTCTGAGGGCCTTGGGCCCCCGCAACCTCCAGGGCTGCGCAGGGAGGCAACTGCCGTGGGGCTGCGAGCCGCTGCAGGCAGGCTCAACTGCTTCTCCCTCCTGTGTCCTCAGTCTCCTTCAAAGTCATGAGTTGCCAAGTGTAGGGAGGTTTTTTTGGAGTGAGATGGGATCGGGGGCGTCAGGAGAGAAGAATGATCCCTCACTGGCTCTCTTGTTCCCCCCCCCCCCACCACCTTTGACAGAAAGTTGGGTTAGTACTGTTTTTGTTTCTGCTTCTTTTTCCCTTGCCAAAGAAATCATTGTGACTAACTCCTCATTGTATGTGTTTGACAGTATTTCTGGGATCAGGTCCTTCTCACAAAAACAAAAATAATCCCTGTTGCCTCCCCTCCCAACTATCCCCTAACATATGTAAGTGTTCAAGGAAGCAAGGAATGTATTTTAATTCAGATCTTTATTAATAAGTTCAGGAGGCATGAGTTTTCGCCTCTTCGTTCAAAATGAACTATGTCTTGGGAAAAAATATATCCATTTTACAAAGTTTTAATCCAAAGGGACACCTCTTAATTAAATTAACTGGTGAAAAGGAAATACTTGTAATAAGGGTGCAAGACAAATATTTATACCATGCACATTCTGATTTATCACAGCCTTAAAAGAGTCCATAAGGTTTGTTTTTCTTCACCGAAATGTGGCGCATGTAGATGTCATTCTCATTTATAAATTAGCAAATGCCACTTGGGATACCTCCCTGTGGGTTAAGGGTTTTGGCTTGTGAGTGATATATTGCAGCTGAGAGAACTGCTAAGTGAAGATGAGTAGTCTTGAAAGGCAAGGCCCAAGTTCAACATTACCCAGAGGCAAATACAGCCCTCTGACTCTGTGCAAGGCTGCACAGCCCTGATGTAGCATGATGTGGGAATGCAGTGTAGCACTGCTGCTAATTTTGAGGCAGAGAGGTGAAAACACCCATACTCCTTCCATTAATCTGCATGTGTTTACCATGCTGTTTACCATCCTTACCATGATGATACTCATTAAAGCCCTGGGTAGGCAAAATGTTTGAGCATGAGCCTATTTTTAAAGCACCTGAAAGGCTGTATTAATTTCACAGATATTACTTTCATGCTTATAATTATGTTCCTCATAAAATACTGGATGTAATCCCTTCACTGCTGTATGTAATTTATACTTATTTGCTTTTTATTTAGTATTTTTTGAAATAAAAGACAATTCCTGTATACATATCTTTGTTTATGTATTTACCTTCTTTGTCTACTATCTACATGGATGTGCATGCAGTGTTATGCATACACATGCACGTACGCATACTCAGATGTATAAGATAACTCAAATATAAACTTGCACAGTCACCCTATATCATACATTTGACTACATTTTAAAAGGGTTTGATACACATATTTCTACTTTGTAAAACAGGAGGTAATCATGCTGAATGAAAATATGCTAAAACAACAAAAAATATGCGCAGTTATTCCAGAAGATGACTCTGAACAAGGAGAGCTGTACCAATATGACTGGAATTATATAGGTCAAATAATGCTAGTGCATTTGCCAGTGTAGGAAGGCTCCAATTAATTGTGGCCTCAGATTGCTGCATAATTGCAGATGCCAATCTGTCCAACAACCTCTGAAAATTCAGTTGATACATTCTATTATGTTTGACCCACAATAGACTGTAGGAGCAAAACTATGAATAGAATACTTGAGTTCATGGGAAAAAAACTGCCAATGCATTTTGCAATGCAAAAAATAAATCAGCATTTTATTTAGGGAATATGAAAAAATTGGAAAAGCACATTTCAGGTATTTTAACTGTGGGCATACTTTGGCCCAGTTTATGGAAGAAGTTATGCTTTTAACAGGAAAACTAGCAAGAACAATTGAAATTGTCCACAATGAATGTTGTTGGCATTTTCATTATTAATTAAATCTCACAGAGAGCATTTATTCAACATATATTGACTATATTTATAAATAATTACAGAATAAATGTGAGAACTACAAACTAATATGTCTGCCTTCTGTACCAGGTAAACTATTAAAAATTATATCAAAGATAAGAATTGATAGACATGGATGAATCCCATATGTGTGGTATAATGGGAGGAAAGAAATGTTGCTTCTGTAGTGGAAAGTCATGCTTCACAAATCTATCAGGGGCCTTCGGAGAAGTAAATATACTCATTTACTTATGCAGCTAAGCATGGCATCATTGAGAAAGTGTACCTGGCTTTCCAGAAATGCTACTTCACACCAGTCTCATTGGAAAACCAAGCTGCAGAGGGAAAGGGCTGAAGTCCTTTCACAGAGCTGCTTTAATCTAGAAAACAGTGTAGACGTAAGTGGTATAATCCTATATATTCATCAAAGATCTGCAAGGGGGGATAAATGGTTAGGTAATCCAAGTTTGCAGATGCTGCAGAATTATTCAGAACAGCCAACAGCAAATAGTTGCAGGAGGATCCCACGCTACTGAGTGACTGAGAGATAAAATGGCAGGAGAAAATCAGTGCTGATAAGTGCAAAGTAATGAAACACAGGGGAGGTAACAATATTACCAGAGCTTACATAACAATTGGCTCTCAGCAAACTATTGCCTTTTAGAAAGAGATTTGGAATGATATGGAAAATTCTCTGAAAATAATGGTCTGCTGCTCAGCAATGGCCAAAACAAAAAGGCCAAATCAAATACTAGATACTACAGGGGAAGGAAGTCATCCTACAAATCACAGATCCAACAATCCACCTCTCCTACAATGGATACAAGAGAGACAGAGGTACAGAGAGAAGGAAGAAGAATGACAAGGGCTGTGACAAACCTTGTACAAGAGGAATGACAAAATAGTTTGTGAAAAAAAGGTATAAACACCATCACTGACTGAGGACCAGGGAAAGACTTTTCAGTGTTTCTCATAATAAAGAGCTAAGAGCCTCCCAATGACATTATCAGGTTTAAGACAAGGGCAAGGAAGTATTACTTCACACAAAGCACGGCTCCATTGAGGAGCTCTTTGCTGCAGGAAGCTCTGAAGGCCACAAGAATCAGTGGATTCAATGGGGATTGCATGAATTCGAAGAGGTCACCATCAAACACAGTGGTCCAATGCAGCTCCCCGCTCAGGAAGTCCTTGAACTACTGAGTGCTGGGAACCAAGGGGGTAAACCAGGGAAAGGCCTCTTGGCACTCGCCCCATTTCTTTTGTTCTTTGTTCTAAGCATTTGCTACTGGCCACTGTCAGAGGCAGGATACAGGGTTACGTGAACCTTTGGTCTGACCTAGTGGAGCGGTTTTTATGTTTGTCTGTCTCACTGAGAACTACAGATGTGCTATGCTGACATCCTAATAAAATAAAATAAAATAAAATAAAATAAAATAACTCTAAATAAACTGAATGTTCCTCTTGTACTAAAAAAAACCAAAACCAAAAACAAGATAATGTTTATGCTGGGAAATGCACATTTTTTTCCTCCTGGATAATTCAAAAACAGCTGTAGGGGTTTTATTCAGACTTCCCCCCTAAAAGTTCATATTTAGGTTGAGACAAATGTTTTCAATTCCAAAGAAGACATCTGAAGAAGGCTGTAAGTGAGAGAGAACAGGGTTAGGTTGCAAATTCTGTTTTGCTTCAACCTTAACCAGCAATCTCACAATTTACAGTAGTTTTGCTAACAGTTGCTTATCTTTAGGAGAGAATGGCTCTGATTTAGCAGAAACTGTGTTCTACCAGGACAATAAATAAAAGTTGTGCAGGTTAATCAAGATTTCACAATGTTTTCTCATGAAGATTTTAGGGAAAATCTCCTCAAAATAGTGCTCTTGATATTACAGCTGAGAGATTTGATAGACTTAATAGTACTTAGGAGCTACTCACGTAGGTCCTGTGCATGTCACAAACCTAGGAAAATCTGGAATTAATCTTGGTGGCAGGCTCAGTGGGGAATTTTGCCTTCAGTAAAGACAGGATTGCCTAACACTTCTCATTATAAGCTGTTGCTTATGCTTTCTTATAACATTGGCAATAGCTGTTTGGACTAGAATTCTGCACATACATAGGAAATCTTTCGCTAGCTTATAAATTTGGGAAAATTTCTATGCAAATGGAAACTTCTGAAGAGAGAGAAATGGAGGCTTAAAACCCGCCTCCTGACTCATTCCTTTAAAAGTTGCTAAGTCCCTCTGAAGGTGCAGAGGCAAAGAAACTGGTGTCAAGAAAGCATGTTTCCTTGCATTGTTAGTTATGTTACATGATTACTCTAAAGTCTTATTCGTACATGCTCAGAGATTAGCAGAGAGATGCTGCTAATATTGCTGACTGCTTCTTCTGGAGAGTGTCAGCAGTATTGGAAATGCTTCTTTCCTCTTACACATTTCCTATACAGTGAGCATGATCCTAGAGAAGAGACATTATCCTGAACCATGTTTTGGGAGCTAGGAGGAACCATGTACTCTAGTTTTGGCTCTTCTCCTTGTGAATAAGTAACAACTGTTTTTATAAGAGCACCAGTAGTGTGACTTCAGGCACTGATGAGTTAGGAAATGCAGGAAATGAGGCTGCATGTGCAACCTTGAAGGAGACAAGCTTTAAAGAAAGTCATGTGTGGTTTCCCAGATCCCTGCCCTCCTCCAGGTAGGGGTGACCAGGTGCTCCAGTGTTAACAGTAGAGGCAAAATTATGTGTTACCAGCACTGGCTCTAGGGCTCTAAAGGGGAAATGAGAAATGACCAAGGGTGAAAAGACCCAAAAAGCTGTTGACATGCATTCAAGACTCTCAAAGGGACATTGGAAATCTGAGTTTCCTGTTCTGCCAGAGGCACATTTGATGAAACTACCATAATGTATACGTGGAGAAAGCTTGAATGAAGGGTCATTATAGGTAAAATTAATTATTTTGCAAAAGCACTAAAGAAAACAAGAGCAAGAGAAACCCTTCAATCCATGAAAGGATTTGTGTGATGCCTCGGAAAAATATATCTTCATGTTAGCAGGAGGCCTATCATCCTTGAAGAATCATTGGAAGAGGCCCAGGGCCTTTTGCACTCTGTGCATCTTCAGTGTAAAATAGCTTTGCATTTTCTTAATCTTCTTCATTATATTATACAGCCTTGAAGAAAGAAAAGCAAGCATCAAATCAGTGATTTATAACTTGATATTTACTTGCTGTATCCGGGTGCGAGACCTAGTCCAAGAAACAAAAAAATACTGTGGGCCCAGAACAAAAGCTATACACTTAAGGACTAAATATGTTTTTCTTGGAGGGCTCCTACCACTAGCTCTACTTGGAAAGCTGACCGCCTGCTAACCCTGCGAGGGTTTCCGAGCTCGAGTATTTCCACATTTAAGTCTCTCACTCAATGTTCTTTGCACTTGGCTCAGTGGACCTAAACCCCCATCCTCACTGCTCCTTGCTGAGGAGATTCTTGCACCCCCCTGGCTGTGCTGAGAAACTCCCTCTTTAATAAATTAACACAGAATGATGGGATGCGGGAGCATCTGGTCCTCCTGCTTTTGATTTATTTCTGCAGCAACACACAAAACATCAAGTGATAAATGATTCAAAGTCAATGAGCCCTTGGAGAATAGGCCATGATGAATAGTGAGCAGTTGGCATTCCACATAACAGTGTGTCCCTGAGGGCTACCTAGGGAGATGGTAAGGGGAAAGCAAAGGCTAAAGCCTTTGAAGGAAAGAGCTGTTTGGAATGTCTTCCTTTGAGCAAGAGATTACTCTGATTTTTAACGCCTTTTTTTCAGCAATGAGAAATGGGATTAGTAGTTGGCTAGGAATAAATAGGAACCACTAAACTCATTCACCTGTAGCTCTGTCTGATATAAGATGGCAACAAAGCAGAATATTGATTTACCCTAAATGAATTTTTCGTTAAGGAGGATGAGTGGGGGGGTCCCTTAAAAGATGTTGCTGACATCAGAGCTGTCTTTTGAGACTTTCAGAGTAGAGAAATTCACTATCTGTGCCTTACCAGTAAAGAAGCACAATGTGCTTATTTGGTATGGAAATCAGAAGTGTTTTGGACACAGTGTTTAAAGATGCTGGAAGAAAGGCCAGATAAAGTAAACACTTTCTGGTTGTCCTGGTTGTGTAGGATTTTCACTGGAGCACGGAGCAATGGAGAAACCTTTCTTGAATGACCCTGGAGCTTGTGGTCATGGTGGAAAATCTCCAAGTGAGGGAATCTGGTGACTGGAATGATTGTGGGGGATTCCCAGGCTGTGGCTGCCCGGTGGCCCCAGAGGGACAAAATTGTTCCCTGTGTATCTCTGGGGTAACCTGGGAGGTGGGAAAAGTGGCAGACCACACAGAAAACACACAGTCTGTCATGAAAGAACAGTTCGCTGAAGGTTTATTATAAATTTGATTGTTGCAACAGCCTTTTCCAAGCATGTATGTATTGTGAACTTCACTGCATTCTCCAAAGCAAAATATGCCTGTATCCTGCATACATCAATATGAGAAGTAAAATGAGACCTTTCTCCAGAGGTGAATTGGGGCTAGAATAAGAGCAGAGAGAATAGTGGTCTGGGCCCCAACTCCCCCTACCTGACTTTTGGGAGCACTTCCAGCTTTTCCCACTTGGTTTCCCTCTGGAAAGGCTGAGCCACGAATGCAGGTCACTGTGCCTGGACATTTGGAAAAACCTTGTGCAAGCACTTCAAAAATATTGAACCAGTGCTTTAGCCTGCCATGCTTTTGGAATGATATGATTATTTATCTGTATTATAGGTGTCAACCAAGGTGTATCCCACAGTCTTATTTGCGAGTACTGCTGTTTGCATACGTTGTATCTGACAACTAGGAATAACTCCACTTCAGCACCAAAATTTCCATTTTGGTTGCTGTAGAAGCCATCAAATCCTGCATCCTCCTTGCTGCTTCTGCTTCAGAGAGCTCTGCTTTCAGATGTATGAGTCTGGGGGGGGGGGGGGGGGGGGGGGATGTTCACATGGATATTTACCTCAGTGAGAAAAAAGTCATTACAACATTTTTATGTTCATTTTCATCTGTTTCTATCTGTTTTACTGTGATGGGTATTTTACCAGTAGTTATTATTCAGTAACAGGGGATTTCCTTACTGGTAGTGTTTTTTCTGTTTTGCTGTTCGGCTGAACAACGTGTTTTGGAAGTCCCTAAAAATTGCTAGTTAGATGATTCTTATAAACAGCTATGAATTACTCTAAACACAGAGTCAGATATACCAGTGTAATTTCTAACTGCTTTTTGGAAACCATCATAACCTTTGCGTGGGTTTTTGTTGTAACTGTGAATTGCTCAATGGGCCGTTTGGGCTGTTTGTTTAAAACAATAGGGGCAATTGCAAAACCGCAAGTGTATATTAGGACCAGCTGCCCCCAGGGACAAGCCAGCACAGGAGCAGCCTGTTACATATATCCACCTCACGCTGGCAGCATCTTAGGGCATAGCTACCTGCCCTGGTGGTGATGTCGTGTAGATGGATAGACGTTTATTTTAAATCAGCTAGCTTAGGGACCACTAAGTATGGTTTGGAGGAGACTAACTTACATTGCTTCTCTGGAGGGCTTCACAGTGTGGGCTGAGCTCTGACCTGACACAGCCAGGCTGTTCCTGTGTTTCAGATTTTATCCCCTTCTACTCATATCCACAATATACTATTGCAGCTCTCACAAGGCAACAGCTACTCGGTGGCCCATATGAAGTTGTTTAAAGAAAGCTGCGGCAGGACGTTTCTGAGCCCATTTAAAACCTTACTCCCTTTGTCTTACTCTCCCCACCTCTTGCCTCGTGGACTTCCAGCATCTCTTTCCTATGGTGATTTGGCACAGGATGGCCATGTTTCCTCACCTTCCTTCTCTGTGTTTAAGGTTCCGGCAAGGAGACTGGGGGCTGAAGGGGCATTAGAGACTGAATTACTTTCAATAATCTCACCTCTTTGCCAGACCCCATACTCTGCCCAGTAAAGCTGGACTCAGCCTTGTAGCTGGGTATCCCCTGGTGGGGTGCAGCTGGTATCTACTCTACTCACACAGGATGCTGGTTTCTCTATTGCTAAACCAGTAGTAGTACACTGTATGAAAGAAAAACACTGCAAAGCTATACCATTTAAAATACCTTAACTGGAATAAATTCCACACTAAGCAACATAAACAGCATCCTTATTATATCGTGAGAACAAAACATTAATTCTCTTTAATGGAGCTTTTTTTCTTTCCTTTTTTTTCCCTCCTCATATGAAGAGGGGCTTATTATCATCATTTCCACTCCTATATTCCACATGTGACTCCAAATAACACCCTGAGTTATTTCTTCTCCTGTCTGGCAGGGTCAGTTTGACATATGAAAATCAGCTTGACTTACATCTGCTTCACAGATCATCACTGGCATACTTTTAAAATTGTTATATGTCTATAATGATGCCTTCCTCCCCTCCCCCAATGCTCCAATAATGTCAAGATTTATTGAATCTGAAGGTCCAATTGTGACCTTGGCTCTCACCCACTAGATCTGAATCTCTGGGGTCTATAAATCTCTGTGCATAGTTCAATTTATAGAAGTGAACATCTGCTTATCATACAATATTTAAGTTGCAGGTGTATTCTACTAGTAAAATAAACACATGAGTTCACAATTGTCTGTGCTATACGACATTAGACAGATGTTGGCAAGATTGCGGTGGTTTCACCTGTTGGAGGGGCCCTTCCCACAGAATGCACCACTGACAAAGCTGCTGAACAACGGGCTCTGTGTCAGGGCTCTGTGTCACTGAGGAGCGAAGGCAATATAGGTTTTACCCCAAAACCTCAGCCTAATCACTGCTGGGAGCAATGTCTGACTGAGATGCACACGAGTGGTAGAAGGGAAAAATCTTATCTTCTTGCCTTTGCTGCCTCTGGTTTGGTCAGTGTCAGACCATGTGAGGATTATTAGCTTCCTGCACAACCTGGGGAGTGAGATGCAGAGTGATGACTCCATTTCTTTACTCACATGCTGAAATATATGGTGCATGAGAGACCTCAATTTCAGAGTATGAACAGAGAGACACAGAGAGAAGTGTGAACATCTGAATATGTCAAGAAAGGCTAAACAGTCCTGCTCCTCGGCAAAAGGAAAGCATTACTGACAACAGTTCAGTAGAAAGAGAAAAATAGAAGGAGCAGAAAGTAGCCAGTACGAGTGAAAAAGAGGAAGGAAGAGGTGACCAGGCAAATGTAATCAGACTCAGCTAAGGTTAAGCTGAGAAACAAAAGGGCAGCACAAAAGCAGATTGGCAAAGGAGATAATCTGAACAAAAGAACTTTGACAATAACTGAGGCCAGCTGAGGAAACCAGAGAAGTTTCATTAGCAGAAGGAGATAAAATGAATGGTTAAAGTGACCTGAGAGACTGAGAGAGTGAAAACCTGCATTATTTTGGAAGGAAAAAGTTGAGCTCCTGGAGAGCATCAATAACTCCCAGGTCCTTCTCTGCAAAGCAGCTCTCCAGCTGCTGGGCCACCAGCCTGTACTGGTGCATGGGGTTATTCCTCCTCAGGTGCAGGACTCTGCACTTCCCTTCACTGAGCTTCATGAGGTTCCTCTCTGCCCATTTCTCCAGCCTGTTGAGATCCCTCTGAATAGCAGCACAATCATCCAGTATATCAACCACTCCTCCCAGTTTTGTGTCATCTGCAAGCTTGCTGAGGGTGCATTTTATCTCATCATATAGGTCATTAATGAAGATATTAAACAGTACTAGCCCCAGTATCAACCCCTGTGGGACAACACTTAGTTACTGGCTTCCAGCTGAACTTTGTGCCACTGATCACAACCCTCTGAGACAGTTCAACCAGTTTCTCACTGTTCATTTATCTAGCCTGCACTTCATCAGCTTGTCTGTGGGCATGTTATGGGAGACAGTGTCAAAAGCTTTGCTAAAGTCAAGGTAACCAACATCCGCAGCTCTCCCCTTCTCCACTGAGCCAGTCACCTCATCATAGAAGGCTATCAGATTGGTTAAACATGATTTCTCCTTAGTAAATCCATGCTGACTACTCCTGACCACCTTCCTGTCCTTCATGTGTCTGGAAATAGTATCCAGAATTAGTTGCTCCATCACCTTCCCAGCAATCAAGGCGAGGCTGACTATTAGAGGCTTCTACTAGACTGTAGTTCCCTGGATACTCCTTCCTGCCCTTCTTGAAGATAGGAGTGACATTTGCTTTGTTCTAGTCCTCTGGAACCTCACCCAAGCACCACAACCTTTCAAAGGTAATCAAGAGTCGCCTCTCAATAATATGGGACAGCTTTGTCAACACTCGTGGGTGAATCCCATCACATCCCATGAACTTATATATGTCCAGCTTGTTTAAGTGCTCCCTAACCTGACCCTCCTCTATGCAGGTTACATCTTCCTTTCTCCAGACTCCCTCTCTCATCTCAGGGACCTGGGATTCCTGGGATTCCTGAGGGCCAGTCTTACCAGTAAAGACTGAGGTGAGGAAGGCATTCCTCAGGCTTTTCTGTGTCCTTTGTCACTAGGGCCCTGGCCCCCTTTAGCAGTGGACACATTTTCCCTTGTCTTCCTTTTGCTGCTTATGTATTTATAGAAGCCTTTCTTGTTTCCTTTTCATGTCCCTTGCCAGTTTCAGCTCTAGGTGGGCTTTAGCTCTCCTAACCCCATCCCTGCATGCTCAGACAGTGTTTCTGTATTCCTCCTGGGTCTCCTGTGCCTGCTCCCACCCTGTGTACACTTCCATTTTTGTGTTTCAGTTTAGTCCAGAGCTCCTTGTTCATCTATTCAGGCTGCCTGCTGCCTTTGCTTGATTTTCCTGATTTTTGGAATGGACCATTCTTGAGCTTGGAGGAAGTGATCCTTAAATATCAACCAGCTCTCTTGGAGCCCTCTTCCCTCCAGTGCCATATCGCATGAGATGCTTCCATGCAGTTCCTGAACAGGCTGAAGTCTGCTTTCCTGAAGTCCAGGATTGTGATCCTGCTTTTTGTCTTGCTCCTTCCTCACAGGATCCTGAACTCCACCATCTTGTGGTTGCTGCAGCCAAGGCTGCCCCTGACTTTCACATCCAGGACCAACTCTTCCTTCTTTGTAAGTATGAGGTTCAGCAGAGCGCCTCCACTTTTCGGCTCCTGAATTACCTGCATCAGGAAGCTGTCATTAATGCACTCCAGAAACCTCCTGGATTGCTTGTCCCTGCTGTATTGTCCCTGAAGATATCAGGGTGGTTAATGTTCCCCATGAGAAATGTGAAGTTGTCTAAAGAGGGCCTCATCTACTACTTCTTCCTGGTTAGGCAATCTGTAGCTAATCCTGACCCACAAGCTCTCAGCTGGCCCCTGACCTGTCCCCAGGCAGAACTCAATGTGTTCCAGATGCTCTCTCACATAAAGGGCACCTCTCCATCCTTGCTGTCCCAGCCTGCCCTTCCTAAAGAGCATGTACCATCCATCTAGTCGTCTGAGCTATCCCACCACATCTCCATGATCCCAGTGAGATTGTAACCCTGTAACTGCACAGAGACTTCTGATTCCTCTTGTCTGTTCCCCACGCTGAGTGCATTAGTGTAGAGACACTTCAGACAGGCAACCCAGTGTGCTGCCTTCCTAGAGGGGGCATGGGAGCTTTCCCTGTAATGGTCTGATAGGCATTTCCTTTTTTATATGCATACAGTTGGGATGATTCCACTTCAGCCCCATTTTTTTGATTAAGAGGTCCCTTCCATTCACATCACCCTAGACCCTTTGGTTGCCAAGCCTGTCTACCACTTCCTCACTGGATCATTGGTCATTCTCTCCTTCTCCCTATCATTCCCAGTTTAAAGCTGTCCTTACCAGATTGGCCAGCCTGTTGGCAAAGATACAAAGTATCCCATCTCCCATGCTGGAGGGTGGGGTTTTCTCCTTCCAGCTAGGTGCTCACCTGGCTGGAAAGGCAACAGTCCTTGCTGGCTGCAGCAGATGAAACTGCATGTCATGGCGTGATGCTGAGCTGAGAAACCCACTGGGCTGTTAAAAGCCACACTGCTAAGTCAGCATGGTGCTGACCCTGCACAAGGTAGCCCAGCTTTGGGGAAGGAAAAGGAGGAGTACTTCTGAGGCAGCCCCCTGTTCTGCTACAGCACACAGCTGGCCACCACACTCATCCATGCCCATTGCTCCCTTGGTGAGCCATGGCTCGTACATGGCTGTGGGGCAGCTCGTAGCACCACAGGAGCTACTCTGCACAGCCTTGTGCTGAAAAGGCAATTTACTAAGTGGATAGGTTGGACATGATGTGACAATGTGGGGCTGGTTGTATTTTACCTGGATTTTATTCTCACATTTCTGTGCAGAATACAGTGCCCTGCAGCTAAAGACTGCCTCATCAACCTGTTGCATGCATTTTGGAGGATGGACACCTCAGTTCAGTAAATTACCAGTGACGGAGAGCATCCAGTTAACATAACTGGAAGCACCTGAGAAAAAAAAGCAGTGAAACATTTTTGCTCTGTTTCTATCAAAACAGCTATTAATGTATTTCAAGACCTTCCATAGTTGTTTTCCCTTCCCTTCAGGCTAGTCTAAACCCAGCCATAGTTTAGTATGATGCATGAATATCTTCACTTATTTTACCCATAAAAGAAGAAAATTGGGAATTTGTTCAGACTGCCAGGAATCTGGAATTTGTTGATGAATGGACATTTGGCTGAACACAGTGAATTCCCAGCTAATTGAAAGCAGATAACAAAAGTAATGCATTTACCTTGAAAAACATCACTTTCTTCATAAATAATTGAAATGACAATCTTCTGACAGATGAAATAACAAAAAACACTAAATAAATTCTGTATTAATTCCTGTCATATATATTATAACATACTTAACAGTCATACCTTATGAGGAGATTAAAAACTATAAATCTTTTTTTCAGTCCCAGGGAATACTTTGTTCCAGAAAGCGCCTGAGCCACCCTGTTCAAGGGAGTGTGGTTTCAGTCATCATCAGCTCATGTGTCTGTCTCCAGATGTTGTACCTACCGAAAAGAACGCAGAAGCCAGGGGAAGAAACCAGTCTCACAATAATGTAAGGGTTGCTAATGTGATCATAAACAATTGAGTTAGCATGTCTGTAGGTGTTCATCCTCCTCATCTGTGTCCTCCCCGTGAAGACGGGCCAGCAAAGCTGTTTCCCTTTGCACTGTCAGAGAACTGTGGGTAGGTATTACACTTCAGCCAAGGGGCAATGATTCTCAGCTAAAGGGAGACAACATCTGAAAACAGGTTAACTTGAAGTATTTGCAAATGATCTGTGCACACCCTTCATTTTAAGCAAAAAATAGTGAGGGATCCAAACAAAAGCTTATGGGTCCAAATATCCCAATCTGGGCAGGGCTATAATTTGGAAACCCTTCTGGATCTGGAACCCGGTTCCTCCCATCTTTATACAACAGGACAAAATTAAACTGCAGATCTGAACTCCACCAAAGCGCAGCATTTTCAAAATGTAAAGGTAGATTTTTATAGCTTTAGCTTGGCAATAATAATTTGTTGTGGGATTGTGATTTGAGCAGAACAAAATGTTCACAAAGAGACTTGAAACCTCACAATTTTTAATCTGTGAAACCTCAAAACTTGGCCATGCTAAT
Source organism: Dromaius novaehollandiae (assembly GCF_036370855.1). NCBI lineage: Eukaryota > Metazoa > Chordata > Aves > Casuariiformes > Dromaiidae > Dromaius > Dromaius novaehollandiae. The sequence continues at coordinate 123,763,302 of NC_088098.1, forward strand.
TGAAAGTGCTATTAATCGGGGATAAATTTGGAATTACTTTTGAACAAATTTGCAGCGGGTTGTGGTTTTGGGCAGAAGCCATGGAAAACTTGGTAGTTTCACAAATTTTTAATGGGAAAAAAGGAAAACCATTGTGATTTTGCTTAAGCTTGGATTTAAGTTTTTGGACTTGGTCAAAATGATTGTCTGCAAGACCATGTGAACCAAAAGAGCAAGTCCAGCAAATGAAAACTTTCCCACCAAATATAGAAGAGCTGCACACAGAAATATTATCAGTCCGATCAGCTTTTTAGTTGATGAGCAGGAAGAGATACATTCAGCTTCAAAATAAAATCAGTGGGCAGGAAATTCTACCATGCCACAAAGGGAGCTGAGGAGTGTGCAGAAATGGGATAAATGGTTTGGAACCTCTGGCTTCATAGCTATTATATGTTCACTTATTTCCAAGATCTATAATTCCTGGTAGGACTGGGAAATTGCTATATGCTCAAGAGAGCTGAAAGAACAACTGCAGAAAAGCTTGACAGTGACTAAAAGTGGTGACTGGACTAGCCAAGAGGTCTTTTATTGTATGTCTGTAAGAGCATCCAGCTGGTACAAGCAAACAGTAACTCTGGGAATGTTTGAGTGCTCTGTTGTGTAAAGAGAGGTCTTTCTGGTTTTCTCAAGAGTGAGATGGTCTGCTGGAGAAAAGAATGATTGAAATTAAATGCCATCACTGACAATATATTTCTCAGATATTTAAGATTAGAGTGAAACAGAGAGTCTTCTAGACAGACCTTCATCATAACACAGCCTGTGGAACCTACCTGGGTTTCTCTCTGCTTGAAACTTCCTGCTTTCAAAGTTTTACAGCACTATTTTTGGAAAACCTCCAACCTTTATTTGAAACTGATTAATAACAAGGAACCTACTGGTGAGTAATTCTGGCAGTTAATTATCCTCCCCTCTGAAAAATGGTGTCTTATTCTTGTCAGAATGAATCTAACTTCAACATCTAATTGGATCTGTTCCACATTTGTCCAACAGATGGAGGAGCCCATCTTTGTGAAAGCTCTGGTCTCTCTTTGGGAGTGTAACCATATTGTGATCAAATCATCCTCTAGTCTTCTTTTGGACATGGCATATAAATTGAGCCCCTTGAGTCTCTCACAAAAAGGCATGCTTTCCTACTCTGTAATCAAGTTAGTGGTTGTTCTCTGAATCCTCTCCATTTTTTTTTTCAGTATCCTTTTCCTGAACACCAAAACAAGTGTAGCAGCCATCATGCCAGTGTAAACCACAGAAGCTACCTTCCTCCTAAATGGACTCTGGCTTGCAGTCAAAGGCTGTGTTAGCCTCTTTAGTCAGAGTTGTATGGGGAGCTCATGTTCAGCTGACTGTCCACCAGGACTTGGAGGTCTCTTCAAAATTACTATCTCCTTGTTTGTTCATTCTGGCCTCCTTTCCTGTCTTTTACTTGTGCTATGTCAATGTTATGGAGCACTCTAGCTCCAGCTCTCAGATTAGCTGTTACATCTTTGTTGCTCACCACTCCCCCAATGTTTGTGCTATCTACCAACTCCATCAGTAGGCCAGAGAATAAATGTTAAAAAGAGTGAAGGGCCAAGAACCCAGCTCATGAGATTGACTGATTACCCAAAGACATTTTTATTTGAGGACCTGCTAGTTAGTACTTTAAAACGCATTTCAAATGGTCCATTTCAAGTCTGAATAATTTTGTTTTTCTTTTTTTTAAACAGACTTGGCATGACTCAAAGTCACAGGCTTTAGATCAACAGTATTATTTACATCAGCACTATTACCTTTACCAGTTAAACTTGTAAATGCTCCAACATTATAAAATTATTTAGATATGATCCATTTTTAATAAGGTCCTGGTAATTTGAATTTAATTATGTTTTTTTCCTTTAATTCTTAATCGAGTCCCCAAGTAATCATTTTATATTTTTGTCCAGATTGATGTCAGGCTGGCAGGCCTATATTTATTTATGTCATCCTAGTTACTCTCTTTAAATGCTGGCAAAACATTATCTTTTCTTCACATCTCTAACTTTTCTAGCGTTCCAAGACATATTCAAAATCAGCAGCAGGGGTTCAGTGAACATCTTTGCCTCTTGGATGCAAATTATCCAGGAATTGCCAATTAAAAATTTCTAACTTTAGAAATTATTGTTGGAAAAGAAGGGTTTTTTTTCCCCCCCATAAGATACAATACATTACTTGGCTTTTCCCCAAATATAGGTTGGGAATATTTACTTAAAGTTCTTACTTCTTTGGAATTATTATTGGCGGTCTTAGCATGTCCATTTATTAGCAATGTAGTACCTTTGTGATGATCTCGTTTGTACCTACCACACTTTTAAAACTCCTTCTGACCATAGCTTTCTACTTGTATCCTTTTCTTATTGTACTGTGACAATTTTCAGCCTTTAATTCTTATTCATTACCATCAATTTACTCTTCTGTTAGTGATTTCACTGGACAAAAGTCTTCAGTACAGGTTCACATCTTATTAAATATCAAAAGACCCACCCCAGAGAAAGCCTGTATGAGTACCCAGCAGGCAGCAAAGCTTTGATCAAGGCCGATGCCTTGTCAGACACCCAGAGTCACTTGATGGTTAAACATATCCCTTAGAAACTAGGATTCATTAATCCTAGTAGTCACTGACCTGCTGCAGTTAAGCAGTAGTCAATTATTCATGTTTCTGTGTTTAAATTCTTGCTTGTGATATTTTCAGCATTCTGAAATTAGTCCTTTCAAAATGTCTGTTCCTGACTGGGGCTATATGATGATGATGATGTTCCCTGACAAACATTATCCAGCCATGATGGCTCGCATCTACACAGCCACCAATTTTTACTGTCTAATCAGCTGGTAATCTGTAAAGACAAAATCCATTAGATATTTCCCTTATGTTACACACCACGTTTTTTTTTAAAGTTATGAAATGTTTTCTGTATATCTGGATATTTCACACATGTTCTGGTACATGCAGTGGGAGGTCTCTCACTTGCACTACGCAGACTGTAGCACCCATGATAATGCAGTTTTTAGTCCCTATGCATCATAGTCCAGTGAACTAATTTCACTCCTCTCTGTTGGCTCTAGAGTTGATGTTGGTGGTATCCATCTCAGACACCATTTCTGAGGACACTATTCCATAGTCAAGTGAGATCATTCATTCTGAGTTGCTAATAATTTGCAAGCAGGCCAAAACACTTCTCACAAACAGTACAGTTCCTCCTTAGCTTTTGTTCAGCTGATCCTTCTGAAGCACTCAATAAAGATTAATAATCTTCCTGTCAGATTTCAGTGATACTGACCAGGTCAGGTTTATGTTTCTAAAGGAGGAAAAATTGTTCTCAATTCACTGCAGAAGCAACTACAAAACTTCTTCTCTTGGTCTATAAACATGTTTTTCCTGAACCTTCTGAGTTTGTGCTAAATGAATGATCAGATCTTCTCTTGTTTGCCATCCCTTTGCTCCACCATGCCCCAGGAAGGCCAGTTCCCTCCTGAGATGGAGGCTCTGCAGCCCACTGCAGCCCCCTCCCTGCAGAGCAGAGCCAGCCGAACCACAATCTAATGATAGATCCTCTTGGCATTTTAAATAGTCAGTGGTAATTTTGCTTATGGAACAAAGTTTCTAGTTGTTTGTCACGTAGCACAGGAGACAGCCTGTCTCAGTGCAGATTGAATTATCATAATGAAGCAATCATTCTTTTACTGCCAATCTACTGTACCCTGATGGGGTTCTGCCAAGTGATAAACACAGAGAACAAATGAAACTAAGATATCAGCTGGCTCTCTCCATAAAGCCCCCTCAGGTCTTTACAGAGGCATGGAAAAAGGATCTAGGTTCTGCAGATGTTCAGTGATAATTAGGATGAGGGTAAAGAAGTGAAACACGAGGCCATTCTTCTTTGAATGTCTCATTCATTAGGCTTGTCAGGATAGGCTGTCTGGCTTTCATATTGATTTAACAGAAATACTTCTTGAACTTCCCATGTTTGTTTCCTTGTTGATATTTGGTTTTGGGTGAAAAAGCACAGAAAGAATAAGTTAACTTGAAATAAACTGATCATCTTAACTACAAGGAGTGTTAGGCTTGTTGCATGTGTCTATTGGATGATGATGATGAGGCTGAGGCCAACAATTCTGAAAATCTTTCTCTGTCATAAAATCGAGTTGCACTTGAGGCTCATGGCTTACCCTGATGGCAGGTATGGAAACTACCTGGAGTAAGTGGTCACCCAGAGGAACATAAACCTAGGGCAGAATTCATCACATCTGGGTTTACGTTACTACAAGGTGCACGCCCACAGATTGGCAAGGCATTCACACTGCTTTTGTCATCACTGGAGAAGAGCAGGTTTGCATGAGGCCTCAATCTTCTCTTCTAAAGCAGGTGTTCAAATAGGCCAGATTGGCTGTGCCCTGTCAGTGCCTGTTTTTCTTTCTTGGCTGTTCAGGGAATTGAGCTGACTGGCTTAGATAGGGACATCTGACAAAGGCCAGGTGAAATGCATGCCAGTCTGAGTTTTTGTCTCCAGTATCAGTAGAGCAAGTGTATCCATTCAGTGTATCTGTGATATGCCACCATGGTCCTGTTGATTGCCAGGGCGCGATTTCAACTCCTTTAAAAGTTTATGGATAATTTTTATCATTATTAAGCTCTTGTCAAATGGGGACCAGGGTTACCATGTCAGACACATTTGACAAGAGCATAGCTGAAGGAGGCACTGGGAGGACACCAGTGTCACAGCGCTGGAGCTCCAGTAACTCCATAGAATTACTCCTGATTTGCTCCATCGAGATCAGACTCAGGGCTGGGGCCGGGGCTGGGGCTTGGGGCTTGGTGTTGCTTTTCCCACAGTCTCCCACTGACAAAGAATGCTAGAAAATAACATCACATTATCTGATGAATGAAGGACTGCATAACCACCACTAAGCTGCTTTGGCCCAGTATAGTCTTAAATTTTGATTAGCCACATTTACTCCTTCTCAGCAGCATCAAACATGGTGGGCAGCACTAGTTCCTTCAACGACACTGCCCAAGCAGTGAAGTCTTATCTGAGCTGAGTGAGGCTGGCAGAATACATGCCTAAACTGGCCCATCATTTTGCACTGACTGTGCGGTAATTCAATCCATTTCTTCAGATTTTAGAGTTTGAGAGAGAACAATACAATCCTGGCAGCTCTTCCCTTCTGAATATCCTGCCTGACTGGAATGTTCCTCAGCCATTTGGGAAGGTATTATACTTGCAAATCCATTTATTACTTTGACTTTGGCATTCTCATTAGAGCCCTGGCTGAAAATATGAACTATCACCTCAGCTCAGTTTACCTTCTTGTAAACTTTGCTGATATGTGAAGTGTTGGATGGGTCCTGTGTAAAGCATATTGTCCTATTAAAACACATTTAAAGAGTCTTGTAAACCCTTGAGATTAACCCCAATGTTTATGGAGAGTTATAGATGCTAATTCTTGCATACTTGTCATTCCAGAGCATGGCCTGGTGGCAAACATTCTTTCTACCCCACAGCATTTACGTCAATGGGATTTGTCCATGCTCTGATTCCTTAGGACAGAGAAATGAAGTGGTGGGAAAGTGAGGAATATGGGCATTTACCATCCTGGACTATATTAAATGGTCATAAAAATCCTGTAGCTATCTCATAACGACAGACCTCATCAGACTGGGGAATTAAGGAAGAACCTGCCCTAGAGGATAGCTGCAGTTAAAAACATATCAGTAAGAGGTTGTCTTGTCCTGTTGGAAGAAGGAACTCTTTCAGTTTTTTCTAATATTCCCGTGATGGGGCACTTTTATGTACAATCTCCTCCCTGCTCTGCCAAGCAAACTGAGTAGCAGCAGCAACTCCACAAACCTTCAGCTTCCTCACCAACTGTAGGCATCTTAATCTGTCCAACACGGCCATCAGTTTCTTCCCTTCTGGGTTTAGTAGGTTTTTAACATCGATGAACTTTTGTCTGGTGGTAAAATATTAAATAAAAAAGTGATAAACTCAACTGCTTGGTACCTATGGGTGTGTCTGTATGAAATTATGCTGTGTGTGTTCCTATAAATACGTATACGTAGGGTTCAGTGTATTCATTTTTGTGGGTGTGCATTTGTGTAGATACACACATACAGTTTGGTGCATGTTTATATGGGTAAAATAAAACTGGGTAAATTCCACTTACCTGAGGTGACATCTAACTACATCACTGTTTCTGCTGATACCTTAGACAAGTAACTTTGTAGATGTCCAAAAGCCAATCCTACCAACTTTTTGGCTGAAGCGCAACACACATTTTGTATGGTATGACTTCCTTAGTGTATAACCAATCATGACACCCAGTGGAGGCTCAGCAGCTCACAAATCTGAACTTTGAGGATAGAAAGACTTTTTTAGGAGAACAGAAGTCTGTGAGACCATCAGGAGACCCCACAGAAGGGGATGGTCAGGATGTAAAGGATGTACCAGACACAGGGATGTGAGCACTGATAGCAAAGCTCTGAGAAGAGCTTTGGGAGTAACTGCTGGCCAGAAAGGATATGAGGGGTACCCACAAGGAACTTCCTTCCTGATTGTGATTATTATTGTCTTGAAGAAAACAATTCTTTGCAATTTTTTTATTTTTAATTTGATAAACAGGATGCCGTCAACAAATCAACTCACTTTATTCTCTTCTTAATTTGGCAGAATCTGATGGACCCCAAATTTTAGCTGACCACTGTGATCAAAAAGAGTGAGGTAGATGAAAATTAGTCATCATAAAACCAACTGGTACAACTCAAGCCCATTTTTTTGATGGAAAAGGATCATTGGAAGCTTGAATGAAAAGTCCTCTATACAACTGGGAAGCCAACAGGTATTAGCTAAGACAATTTAAGGAAGCAGACCATACAATCCTTTCTGGTTAGACTGCTACTTGCAAAGCTGGGCTAATATTTGTCACAAAAAAAAAAAAAAAAAAAAAAAAAAAAGATGCAATGAATTTTATCTCTATTTTTGTTTTTAATATGTTTTTGAGAGACCACTATTCTTTCAAATGCATGCATTAATCAGAAATACTTTCTGGATAACTTTTGAAAAATATTTCTTAATCTCTTGGCCTGGAGCAGCTCACAGTGAATAATAGTTATTTAAGATGTTTTGGTTGCACACTTAGACATTTAGCATGCTTCTGCTCTCAGCCTAAATAAGGGCAACTTGAAGAATCAGATTTCTGGTAACTATGTCTATGATCTACCTATATGATGTAGCATAGAACATTTTCAGGTGAGGTACACTCACTTCTACAGGAAGATTTTATGAGCAAAATAGATGCTAAAAACCTCCCCCATCTGGCTTTTAGAACATGATTAAGGTTCCTTGTTTCTAGAAAAATTTTAATTGTGAGAAGTTCCTTGCCTTAGTGTCCTTGCTGCAGCCACTCTCTATAAACAGAATATGGTTAGGATAGGTGGGTGAAATAACTTTTGCCTCCATGATGACCTGTATGCATGTCCCTAACATCTTATTGTGCTCACAAATCAGAAACCTAAAAGGAAGCCCTTGTAAAAGGCCACAGGCTCCAGCTGATGCCTCGCATAGCCATTTTACAACTTTACAGCTTTGGGCTAGTGTTTTTTTTCCCTAACTTTCAGTTCAGTCAGAAACACCTGCCAACTCTTATCTGTTTCATGACTACCTGGTGCTTTTGAAGGCAAGATTTGCCCTGCCTTATAAAATATGTATATATAAAAAAATTTTGTACATATACACACACATACATAAAATGTATACATACATATTTATAAATATTATAGCTATAATATAAATACATAATAAATATATATCAAATTTATATACAATATATTAAACATAAATATAAGTATAATATTTATATATGCTAACACATATGCAGTTATATATTATTATTATAAATATTAAAGATATATATTACATATATAAAGGGATGAACAAAATGTCATAAGGGGTTCACTTCTTAGTAGGTAAAACTGTGTCTACACTACTTTGTTCTCTGGGCACTCTTGAGAAGAAGATTATCTCCTGGCTGTGCTACTAACCTTCAAGTGAACCCTCAGGTTTGACGCTCATGTAACCCCTGGGAGGGAATATGGGTGCAGATGGTGTTTCAAGCCCTGTTTATAGTGCACCCAACTGAAAACCTGTGAGCAACAATACAAAACCTAGTCCCTTTCCATTAGGCTTTTTAGCTCTTGCCTACAATAATTGTATTCCTCCATGTACAGGTGTGCAGGCATGGCATGGAAATGTTACTGTCAAAGGCTGAATTTCACCTCCTGCCCTTCTACAGCATCGCTGCGCTGATAATTTCTCACTGCTCCAGACCACTTCGTACCTGGAGGGATTCTCATTTACAGAACTTGTCTCTTAAAGGAGCAGCGCATGCATCTTGTTTGCGCCCACAGCAAGGATTACAGCGAAAACAAAGCCATCACAACAGCAAAGAGCTGAAAACAGCTTTACCTTCAGATCGCTGGGGAACTTGAGTTTGTTATATCAAATAGTTAAACACAGAGTACCAAAATTACTTCATCTTAGAGCAGTGCAGAGTTGGATGAAGACAGCTCCTCCATAGAGAAAGAACTGGAAAAGCTCCCCTTCCCAATCATTTATTAATTTCATGCCTGACATGGGTTGGCCAATAGCTTCAAATAACAAATCCATTTATTTTATTTGCTTATCAGAGCTGAACTGTAAAATCTTACAGTGGAGCGTGGGCCAAGGCGCTGTGTGCATTTCCAGTGGCTATGCCAAGTGCTGCTTAACACCGGGGCAAAGGCAGAGCTTGGTCCCTGGGGCTATTAAAACAGCAGCAAGGCATGGGCTAAGTGCACTGCATGAATAAATAGACAGACTCTCTCTCTCTCTCAAAAAAAAGCATAAAAGTTATACAACTGGCAAAGAGTTCAGTGACAGAAGGCTGGCAAGTCTTGTTCGTATCCTGGGAGCAGTACTGCCCCTCAGGAGTGGTCTCCCTACTGATTTTCACTCAGTGGACTTATTTAAACCTTTGTTTTGCAAAAAAGACTTATGCACAGGTCCTGCTTGGCTTCAGCAGGAGTTTTTTCTGCAGTCACAGGAGCTCTTCTTAGCAGCAAGTGGGGGCAGAGGAGTGTTTGCAGCCTAAATCCTTGCACATACCCAAAGGGAGTGTAAAAGCCCCCACTCTGCTGTGTGGGGCTCCCTTTGCAGGGGCCTGGCCATGAAATGAGGTGGAAAGGGGAAAGGCTAAGGTGAAAGCCTGAAGCTTCAGGATTTCCCAGTCACACATAAACACACCTTGACTGGATCTGGTTTATTACTTCCACAGTGAAGAAAAGAAGAGATGGTGTTGACTGGATATATAAAGCAGGCAAATCAGAGAGAAACCAGTAGAGCTGACCAGCTCAGAAGCTAAAGTAACAAACAGCTATTGAGTTTGGTCTGGCTGAATGATTGTTTGATTATGTGGTTACTGGAAAACATGTGGTTTGAGTGGCTTCACTGGCAGTAAAGGGGTTTGTCGTAAAGCCTTGGGAGATGCTGGATTCTCAGTAACTATAAGCTCTCTTACATCTGTTTGTGAGCGCTGAGCCCCCAGGGACATGTGAGGGAATGTGGGCTTGGGGATATGGCAGAGCTGGGAATGGAAAGTTTGGCCAGCCTCAGCTTAGTGGAGGATGGGCAGTGGGCAAATCTGCTGAGATGACACCAAATGAGTTGCCTGCAAGTGCTGAAGGACAATGAGAACCCCAAGGATGCTAGCTGGACCTTGCAGTGGACAAAAAATGACAAAAAATTGTGTTTAAATTGGAAGTGTGTGCTCATTACAGATGCCAAGCATGCAGCATCACTAAGTAAACAAGTGGCAACTTCAAACAACAACCATTTGGTGGAATAAATGAAATCAATACAAGATTCATGTTGCTTAGATATGTTCCACTCCTCCTTTCTACTTGTGATAGCATCAAGATTATAGTCAGCAATGACTACAACAGAGGTGCTAACCAGTAGCACATGGCTGGAGAGGAAGGTCCCATGATATTGCTTGTTACAATTACTCTGTGATTGACTGGTGAAAAGAATCTGTTGCCTGTTTTGAAAACAGCATATTTCTTCCATTCCTATGCCCTGTCTTCTGGTGCAGGGCTCTGGCTGGAGAAGCATAGCAAAGAGAGGCTGCTAATAGGTTTATTTTACTTTGGCGTTCGTACCGGCTCCAGTCTGTGTGGGCCTGGGAGTGCACTGGATCGGCTGTGACTTAGCTGGGGCCACCCGCAGCTGTTTCTCTGATTCAGCTCAGCACGGGGACTCTTTCAGACAAGCGGGGCTGGAGGGCCCTGTAAGTCAGCTTGTCTGGTCCTGCCCTCGAATGGTATTTTCCTGTTCGGATGAACACAGCAGAGCAAAGAAGGTGCAGATCATGGGAAAATAGCAAAAGCCTCTCTAAATGAGCCAATTACTCAGACTTTCCCCCTCTGATTGTGTCAGGTGCCTCTTTTAAAAACCTTAGCTTGCACTCTTAGCAGTTTAATTTTAGGCTTCATGCCTCCCACGTATGCTTTTATATTGTGGGAAGCCTTCAGACATATCACACAATCTGTTTGTTCTTACTCATTTTCTTGCCATGTTCGATATTTGTTTTTAATCAAGAACAACTTTTCCATCTTATGCGTTCATTTGGCTATGTGATAATGTAGGACTATGTGCTTCACATGTCAGTTCAAAGTCATGCTTGCTTAGCTGAGTGACAATACGGCTTTTCCTCCTGCTGTCCCTGAGCAGCCGGTACAATCCTGAGGCAGTAAAATGGAATATATTTGAGTTTCAGCCTCATCAAAAGAAATAGTAAAGAAATTTCATATATGAGACAAGCTCTTTGAGGATGTTCAGAGAACTTCTTGTATGAGGGGAATTAGTAAGGGCAGAAGATTTCTGTTTGAGTGAAGTCACATATCTGCTCATAAGGAAAACCTCAGTGAGTGGAAGCTTGGCCTTTAAGAAGACAGTAAGCTTTCTGACAGACTTCCATAAGACCAGGATTAAACTATCCTACTTTTTAGCACAAATTAAACAAATTTTGCATCTGATACATTTTCCACTGACTTCACTATTCACACACATTCTGAATCTGAAAAACAGAGCCACTCAGAGCCACTTTTAGACAACGATCTATTGCTTGGGAGCCTACGCTGTCATATGGCAGTTTATGTTGCCTGGCAGAAGTATTTGGAACACAGCTACGGGAATTAAAGCTCTATAAAACTCAAGCTCAAATTGGAGAAATAAAAGAAAAGAGAAAGCAAAATGTTTGTCCACAACATGTATACATACAGTAGGAGTTTGAAGTGTATTATAGTAAATCATTTCTGTGAAAAGATTTGTAGAAAGATAGAGGAAGAAAGATATATATGGTTTTCTTGTTCAGCCATCATGTTTTAAACTGCTTCTTCACTTTAGCTGGTTATTTCAGTGAACATGAGGTGTGTTTGGGAATATCTCACACACACGTGCAGCAGTTCCCATGTGAGGATCACCATTTAGAAGATACCATGTTTTTCAGTGCTCTCTTTTTCTGCTAGTGAAACAGATGCATGAATGAATGAATCTGCGCTCCTGGGATAGCTGTCCGGATGGGATAGACACCCCATACAGACAGGCTCCTTGTAGACGTAGCCGGTCACCAGCAGTTAAAGCTGCATATCCTTAGCCTTCCATTTTTGTGTCCTTCTCTTACTGCATGCGAAATACGGCACACACAGTACATGGCCCTGAGTGGTCATGTAATCATATTCAATTTCTCTTTTATCCTTCCCCTTTCGCAAAAATCCCTCCTCCTGGCCTCTACCTTTAACATAGGCCCTGCATTGGTTTGTAAGGGGCATCTTTCAGTGCGGCAAGCTTTACAGCACCTTATGGCAAAGTCGGGTTTTTTCTTTTTTTCCTCTTTGGCGTACCAGCTCAGACACAGGCGACTGAGGGAGGGCTGCAGAGCGGAGCTGCAGTGTTGCAGTACCAGTGCACGTGGCTGTACTGGCCACACACCTGCTGCTGTTGCCCTTGGCCATAGCTGCAAAGACAAGTTTTAGCTGATCCTTATGTACCTCCTGCCAAAGCTTGTGGGTGTACCAGGAGGGAGACTAAAGCCCTGGCCTGTCTTCAACCTGTGCCAACAAACTGCTTGGGGCCCCTAACCTCAGCATGGACTCAATGCTTGTGCCACTCTGGTGGGTGAAGAGGAACAAAATCTCCATGGGTTTTACTTTTCTGGAAGATGCTACAGTCATCTGTAGTCACTAGGAAAGTGGTGATGTGATAAAAGCCAGAGGGTGACCACAGGGCTGCTGGTCAGGGAAGAGATGCTGAGTGAGATGGTTTGCTCTTCTCTGGGCCAAGATTTCTCCTCTGTTGAACAGGTCTCCCAGTATTAACTAACAGTGTCTCCCATTATGGCAACTGGCAGTCTGGGTTTTGGTTTCTGTTAGCTCCTCCATAATTCAATGACTGCATAAAGCTATAAACAAAAGTAACAATTAAAGACGCAAACCTTCCAACACCCTTAAGGCAGGTAAAAGAAATGGCAAATAAAAAATCTGTAACATCAGTAAGACTTCAAGAACAAGGATGAAATTTGATATTGTTTTGCATTTTAGACAGAAACTGAAAAGGTGTCTTTAAATGTTGATCTTATAGATCATTTGCTAAAGCATCTATAATGCTGAGTTAAAATAAAATATCCTTCTTAAGCCATCTTTAAGTTGGCCTTAACCACGTTTCAATCAGACAGATACTGAAGAAGCAAAATGAACCAAAGCAGGTTTTCAGTCTCACAAACCAAAAAGCCTTTGTCATCATGTGAAAGCTTTGTGCCAGATTTTATTTTACAGATAAACATACACATATGCTCTGCCTGAAATACCCATAATTGTCAAACACATAGAGAGGCTTTGAAGGATTAAAATGGAACATGGGACCTGCAAATAGAGCTTGGCTAATAAGGGTTCTTTTTTTTTTTTGGAGTTCATTAGCAGCACTGAAAGAATCAAAACACCATTTGTTTCAAGTTGCCTGAAAATGAGAATTTTCAAAGTGTTTTAGATAAAAAGAAGAGTGAAATAATTTTAAACTGAAAAAAATGGCTTTTTATGCCTGAAATCAAGTATTTCAAATATTTAAGTGAATGCTGAAACCTTCTGTTCAGTCACAAAAGCAGAGCATTTCATCTTAAAAATGTGAGAATTAAACTTTATTTTTTTTTTACTTTCTCAGGGTTTTTTAAGGTCTTATTTTTCTGACCAGTCCACTTAGGCAATTTTGGACATAAATTAGCACTTATTTTAATCAATTTATGTCAGCATTTTTCAGGAGAACACTATGGCCAAAAATGACAGCCTCTTTCAAGCCAGAAACCATGATATGTTACCTGTTTCTAATTTGTATATGTGTGATTCACTATTGGCCTGCAATTGTTATGAAATAATCATGAACTCTCAGTCTTACAGAAGAAGTCTTTCATCCTTTTAGAATAATATTCTACTGAATTAAGAAAGAAGATAATGGGCTCCACTCTCTCTTTGGAGTATTCAAGAAACAGAAAGGTTTTGCTCTAAAGTTTTAACTTAATCTCCCAATGAAGCTACGTAAATTGCGGTATCTGCTACACCTACATGGCACGAACAAGTTTGTAGACCCCAAGATAACAAGTTCTTGAATAATGCAATCAACTAGCATTTTTAATGCTAGGGAATCTTCCATCACTGAATGGACTCTTCTCTGAAATATGCTATACAACAGACTTTTACCATCCAATCTGGAGGTATTGCAGAAAACTATTGAAAACGCACAGTATGTGTTATTTTGCATATCAATATTTTACTGCATAGCACATCCTAAGTTTTCCTATCTGTAAAGACCTGTGGTAAAATATATGGTGACCTTTGTACCATTTCTTTTTCTTTTTTTTTAGTCTGTGAAGTGTATGACTGTCGAAAAGCCAGTGTGTATATATCTGTCAGCTTCATATTTCTTCCTGACATATTAACACACTTCCCAGGGTGAAATCCTCAGTGTTGCCCTGCTGAAGATTGGGCCCCTGTATGTTTCCTTTGTATGTTATACTGTGGAGTCCAATAGTTGTAATGCAACAACAAAGCAAACCCACTAAGCCTGGAGCAACCACAGTGTTTTGTAACCAAGCATATGAATACAGTGGTGTTGCCAGGACAGTCAAAGGAGCTGTGCAGAAACAATCCCCACCACCCTCCCGGGAGTTTTACATTGCACCTCAGTCAATGAAGATAACGACTTTAGGAGAGTCAGCATTTGTGTTAATTAGAATAGCTGAGATGCTTGTCTGCTTTTTCTTTTGAGCTGTGTCATCCATGAATACATGTGCTCAAGCTAGACAGTATTCCTTAGACGAGGAGGCCCACAGTGCTTTTTGTTTCTTGGTTTTGTCCCATAGGACCCACTCCCTGCACACAGTGGAAAAGGACTTTTAGAGGGTTACTCAAAATCTTTTCCTGGCTGGAGAATGTGTACAGCCTCAGGAAACAACACAGAGGAGGGCATGGAAAAGCAGCAGGCATTAAAAGCACTATCATGCGCTTCTTTTCCATGCTGAGAAATCCTGGTATCATATTCTATTTCTTCCCTATGAAAAAAAGTTGGGAGGGAGTGTCTTTCAGTTAAATGAGGATATGACTTCTCTCCCCTCCTCCATGAAGGACTGGAATCCCTTTAAAGAAATCTGGAGAGATGCACAAGCCCAGAAGGATGTGTTATTGGTAAAATACGATGCTTTGTATAACTTAAAAAATGTAGAAGGCATGTGCATTAAATCATGTCCAGTGGTGGGAAGGACATTGCTACCCTGGGTAAGATCACATCTTTGGTTCTGCAGATTTACTGTCTGGCTGTGGGAGCCTCATGGAAAGTCCTAAGGATTCTTGTATTCACTGTGCAATGTAGAGGGGAAAGGTTCACACCTGCCTCAGGCTGGGCCAGTGTCAGAGGGCACGGTTATTCTGTGACATGATCCCATTCAGAGGAAAGTTGCTCAGAAAATGGGGTTGGAAACAGCAGTTTGAGGAAATACCCAAAAACTAATTAAAAAGAAAATCCTTTTCAGTTCCAGGCAAGTCTAGGCTCCTGCGGTTTGGTTACTCAGGAGCTCTGCTCCTGTTATTTTTTCACATTGTGTTGCTGCCTGCAGATCCCACCAAAATCCCACCAACCCAATGTGGTCAGCAAGTTAACAGTAGTCCAAGTTGCGGTGATCTACTGGACAGCAGTCAACCAGAGAGTGAGGGATGAGTAGAGGACTGTAGGAAAGCAGCCAAGACACAGCATGCAGGGAGGAAAATCCCTGGACATGTCAGCATGTGCAGTACGGCACCCAGCCCTACTATAGTGTACCCTTTTCATCACTAGGGGCACAGTGAACAAACTACATGGTCACACAGCCATTTTTCGCAAAAGACCCAGGTGGGGAGGCATGTTGTACGAAACACTGGAAAAGTAAATGGAATTTTGGTTTCCCAAAAAAAAGGAGGCATGATCCTGGCAAGCGCCACAAATATGCGCCCTCTCTATCTCACTGAAATGACTGGAAATCAGCAAAGGTAACCCCAGACCTTATCAAAATCAGCTGGCGAAGGGGAAAGGCAGACCATTCTCACCTTCCAAACTGGTTTTTGTTCATATGAGAAGAGACCTGAGCAACAGAAATAACCTTCCCCACCACCACAGGCACATCTTTCTCAACTGACTGGATTAATTCTTTTTGTGGAGCTAACCCGTCTGTAGACTTTCTTTGCTCCTTAGCCAGAAATGATTTACTATAGCCTTGTTTTTTGCAGTTGAATATGTTTCCTCCATGCCCGCTTATCCCCCTGGTGTGCTTTGTGCAGACAGACTGACAGCGGTGTCCTGTCCTTCCCACGCTGCACAGCTGAAGTCCATTTTCAGAACAATCTTATTCCCTTCACATTACCTAAGAAGGCCACACAGCAGAACTGCTGTGTTGAAATGTACAGCATGGGGCTCAGTCCCCTTTGCTCCTTTCACCAGCTCAAGCTCAAGGCACCAGTTTAATGGAAACTAGTAGCTCTGATGTATTTAGGTTTTAGTTAAGAAGAAAGTGGCAGGGTAAAGTCATAAAAATCTGGGGTGAAAGGGCAGAACGGGAGGCCACCCTGAAGCAAGCCCAGGTGTGTCTGCATCACCCCTGGCTGATTTCAGCGGCCTGCTGGCTCCCAAGCATTGGGCACCAGCTCAGCACTGCAGTGCTACAGCTCTCTCACCGGTCCCCCGCATAGCCTCCCCACGCCAGCAAGTTTGCGAATTTCAGCATTTAATACTGTTCCGAGAGGCATTTATGGTGGACTCTTTTTTCCAGCCTAAACAAATCTATCCCTTCAGCTTTTCCTCATTAATCA
The DNA here is from genome assembly GCF_036370855.1 of Dromaius novaehollandiae. NCBI lineage: Eukaryota > Metazoa > Chordata > Aves > Casuariiformes > Dromaiidae > Dromaius > Dromaius novaehollandiae. The sequence continues at coordinate 123,779,767 of NC_088098.1, forward strand.
TGCGTTTAAACTTGCAGCTCTTCTTGCTCCCCTTTCGTACGCTCTCCAGTCGCTCTGTGTCCTCTGCAAAGGCTGGTGCCAAGAACCGGCTGCCGCACGGCCGCTAAGGCCTCGTCGATGCTGAGCAGAGCAGAGTAATTGTTTACAGCACTTGTTAATATGTCCCAGAATGACATTTGCCTTTTTTACAACAGTATCACATTGTCGATTCATACTGAATCCCTCGTTCCCTCCAGCCCCCAGATCTGTTTGCACAGTAGGACTATCTTTCTAGCCAGCTATTTCTTGTTTTGTAGCTATGCATTAAGTTTTCCTTCCTAAGTGTAGTACTTTGCATCTGTCTTACTGAATTTCATCCTATTGATTTCAGATCAGTTTTTCTTTTCTTCAGGACCATTTTGAATTCTATTTTCATCCTGGAAAGTGCTTTTCAGGCTTCTCCAGCCTCACTCTGTCAGAAATCTTATTAAAGCCAAGATATATCGCATCTACCGCACACTCCTCTCCACCAGGCCTGTAAGCCTGTCAGAGAATGGAATTAGGTTAGTTTGACATAATTTCTTCTTGACAAATCCATGCTGGCTGTTTCCTTTCACCTTATTATCCTCTGAGAGTTACAGATTGATTGTTTAATAATTTGGTTGAGTATTTTTCAGGGTGTTAAATTTCAGTGGGATAATCTATAATTCCCCAGGTGGTCTTATTCTTCCTTTCTAAAGCCAGGTACCAGGCTCTGCCCTCAGTTACTTAAGGTTACACCTCAAAATTCATTTGCATCTGACTTACCATGTGCACTATCACTGAGATTTAAAATGGCTAAAGAAGCACCAGCAATATATAATAAGCAATCAGTCCTGTAGATCTATGGATCTGTACCTGTCAGTTTTCAGCTAACCATGTGTTCCTAAAAAGCACTTTGCTGCTTTCCAACACACAGCAAAAGTGCTGTCATAGGAACAAAGTCTGCTACAAATCAATGAGGTCAAAATCTGCTGCGTAATTCTGGGAGCTGAATTTGTCTCATGATAGGAGGATCTCCGTACATGAATCTGGAAGGGAACTATGCTTGTGGTGACCAGCAGAACTGCTGTTTCCATTTTTTTGGAAAGTGTCACAGGGAATTAGGTCTTCCAAAATTTAAAAAATGTTGTGCAACATCTTCCCTTTTAGCTCTATTAAAATGTCTTCTGGTGGAATGATCCCCAGATCCCTTGACATTCACTGCTGAGTTTTTAGAAGTTGGGAATGATGTAATTTCCTTGATCTTAGTCTGGTCCCCCAACCACCTATTCCAGTGCTACTTTCACCTTCCCACCTGACCTAAATCCCTGTGTGATACCTTTTACAGTCGCCTTCTTTAAAGATAAACATATGCTGGAAAGGCAGTAAAATAACACATTACTCTTGCAGGCCTTCACACTCGTTAACACTCATCTGGATCTTTGCAACCTCATTTTTATGCCTATAGTTTTATTTCCATAGATTTTAAATCCATGCCTAGGCTTTGGGATTTACCCACAGGTAACTAATGCTTTTCTTTATGAATCTCACTGTTGGTGCACTTAACTGTACTGCATAGTACAAAGTGCAAGAGAAAATTTCCTGGGGACCATATGCTAAAAGTATAAAGTTCTGACATAATGCCTTAGCCCTGCAGAGTACCACAGTAAATAAACTGCTATTAGATCATGGGATAAATATTGACAAGTTCCAGAGTATTGTTTGAGCCCGTTGCTATAGTAATTTGAAATTTTATTCTATCAGCTATGTAAAAAAGGGGATGAAACAGCATATTGTTACTTGATTCTTCTCAAATTTGCTGTGCTGGCAACACTCAAAACAGAATCATTTACTTTTCTTAAGGAAAAGTGGAACATGGACATCTCTGGACCAAAGTACTCTGCATGGGCTTCCATCCTGAAAGTTTATTATTTTTTTGGTATTAATAAAGAAGAACAGGCTTTTTCCTGCTACCTCAACTGATGCTTTAAGTTTTGCAGCTCCAAAACAGATGACACTGCCTATTTTTTGGGGCCACATAATCTGATAATTTCATGTGAAAGATAAGTGCTCTAATGGGCAGTCACAGAAGGGCACAGAGGCATGCAGACAGCTTTCCTGAGTACTGAGTGCTGAGGCTTTTAAGCACAGTGCAGGAAAGAATATATCATCCATAATGAATGGACTACCCAGAGCAGACCTTCTGCAGTGTGAAAAGATGGTGTGAGTGCATAAGGGAACAGCAGAGCTGAAGGTCAGAAGCCTGGGTAAGCAAAATGGAGCTAGATAAATTGTAGGATATGACAAGGGATCAAGTATTGACAATTATCTGCGTTACTCCTTAAAAGCCCCAGTGAGCATGTGAGAAGATCATGTCCCTCAACAGGACCCAGCAAATTGACCAGTGAGATTGTTTCCTTTTTTCTTAGGCACTTCTTCCCATACCTCTGTGTTCAGTGCAGTCTTCTGAGACTGCATCAGTCCCTTTGCACAGGTACAAAGTTTTCTACAAAGTGTGTGTTATTTGAGAACAAGTTTCTTTTGTGTTCTCTCTGAAGTAGATAATAACCTTTTTCTGCCTCTGTGTTTTTACTGTTACCTTTATATTCTCCTCAATGAAGCAGTTAAAGGTGTCTTGTTAGCATTTTGTAATGCTAAGGCTCCAGGAGGGCAAAGAAAAGTGTTTTTCAGTCTATGGTACACACATTGTGGTGGTCTGTAAGGCAGCAGACGGGTGGTCTGTGAATGGATTACAGAAATAAATAAATCAAAGAACACTCATACACATCCGAGAAACAAACTAACTAGTGGGGGAAAACAGACTTAAAAATGAACATTCAAAGTTTAGCACCACTTGCATTTGGCTGCAAAGGAAAAGCAAACTGGCAGGACTACACAAGCTGGCCCTTGATTTTTTTTTTTCCAAGATAATGCATAGCTTTTGGATTAAAGAATGTTAAAAAACACTGTTGGACAATATTGACCATGCTGTTGCACAAAAATTATAGACAGTGTAATACTGCCATGTCCATTTGGTAACAGCCTTTATCTATATGTCTGAGAATAGTGCAATTTCTGTTGCATCTTTGATTTGGCACCAAACTGCAAATTTGAAGTTGATGGCAGTCTACTAACATCTTTGTCTGTTATGGATTTACTGTATAAGGCCTTTGTTAGTGAAAACTGAAAAAAGTAGTCTTTATTGGCCCATGCAAACAAGAATTTGCCACTCTGATGAGTTTTAGTATTTGCCTGGGCACACACCCTGTGCTGGTGATTCTCTGTAAGAGCAGCCCTGGAAGGGTTAAATCTTTTCACTGTCAGCTACTGACTCATACTTCTGGGTCCTGTCTTTCCCCAAGGAGCAGGCTTTAACCCTTCTCTATGTTCAGAAACTGGAAGGCTGGCGACCTGCCCACGGCTTGTTTGTCAGAGACTGGGATCCTTTCTTTTCTGAACTCACCAGTCGAAGAGCAGCAAGTGTGCCTGGCCTGGCAACGCCCCGGCTGGCTGGGCTTGCCACTGCTCTTCAGGAAATGTTTCTCACGGCTCTGGTGACTTGCTGCTTGTATGGTGACAGCTATCGAGCTTCACTGGGTGACATCTTTTTTCTCCCTTGCAGCCCTAGGAGGTGCAAATCCTTTATTTAGAGCTCATTAAGCAAACTTATTTGTGAGGAAGGGTTTCTTCCTCTCCTCCACACTGATCATGACACATGGCATCCAGAAATGAAGACAGTCTGTTTGAGGCAGTGGAACAAAATGGGAGCAAACAATGTCCTCATGCTAAGGGCCACTCAGCCTCTGCAACAACAGTGAGTACCTCTGAGGGCTGCCCTTGTACCTGGATTTCATATGCAAGGCAGGTCAACAGAATTCAAGCATTCTTATTTGCATCTGCGACTCATTTCAAAAGTGCCAAACTGCAGGTGAAAAGGAGAGGTCCAGGGCCAGTTTTTAAAATAATTTACCCTGAGGCACCACTGCTTGGGCTGCTATCATAACCACTAGCTCAGGAACGGGGCAAACCAGTGCTTTTGCACACTTGTTAGACCTCATATTTGCAGGTCTCCAAACTCAGCTCACATCTGGATCCTGACACGTGGGTTTATAAATATTCAGAAGATGACAGTCTTTTTTTTTTTTTTTTTTTTTTTTTTTTTTTTTCATGAGTAAGTTGTCTGGGCAGTAGTCAACTGTAGCTGCTACTCCATCCTGGAAACTAAGGTAGTTTGTGTCCCCTTGCCTCCCTTTTCCATGGGAAACAATGGCAGGCAGTTTCATTCAGCATCACCAACAATGTCCTGCCCCAGATATCATCTAACCCCTTCTGTGAACAAAGCATTTGGGGAACTTTCTCAGAGCTACATGCTGTGGTGTGCAAAACTGTCTACTTGCCTACATGATGCAGCCATGCTGAAGCTTTCCGTGGCTGCATGGGAGCTGCCTCTTAATCTGTCTGGGAAACGCCCAAGGGGTGTAATCTATCGCTGGCTATATTTAAGAGCTGCCTGTGATTTTTCTGGTAGTGTGCACTTTCTGGGCCAAATTGTCTGTTGGAATAAACCAAGAGAGTGTTAGGGACCCAGTTAACCAAAACCAGTTGTGCACGTTGAAGGACTTCTAACACAGGATAGTTATGAGCTTGCTCTCCTCCAACAATACTGGATGCTGCTGTCTCCTTCAAGCCTGCCTTTGCTCTTGGCTGTGAGGAGAAATCTGTTGCAGGTAGCACCACCTGTTCAGTATTTGCTCCTAACAAAACTGAAGAGGAAGATCACTTACAGGGAGGGGTGTCTCCCCCGCCCCGCCGTGCTTCCCTGGCAGCATGCCAAAATGCACTGTCGAGGAAGCCACAGTCTCTGTCCCTGTGCAGAGGCGAGACCTGGCAGCTTCCTGTGCCCCTGCTGAGTGTCAGAGTCACTGTCTGCCCTCAGGACTTACAGGAGGTTTCTCAGGTGCCAAAGCCCACGGAATAGTACAGCTGCAGGTTTGGGGTGAGGGAAGAGGAGGAACATAGTTCATTAAAAATGAACACCATCAGGCTCACTAAAAACCACAGGCCAAATTCTGCAAGCAGTACCATTCTGCTGACACCAGTGGAAGCGTCTGTGAGAGTTACTGGAACATTTGGCCCAGATAGTGAGGCAGAAGCTTAGAAATGAAGCAGAAATGACTTGGAAAAGCAATGCTTGCTGAGGCCAGCTCAAAGAAAGTGTGAATGAAAGGTTTAAGAGGACTGTTCACTTAAGTGCCTCAGAAAGGTATTGGGCACGCTCAGCTAACTAGCACATCCAAGGAGGTCTTGCAGGAGTTTATAATATGTTATATTTTTCCTTAAATATGACTTTTTTTTTTGCATTCCTTCTTTACAAAGCAAGGATGGTCTCTGAAGTGCCTCTGTAGGGGATTATAACTCTATATATGGTATTTGTAAATTTAGGGAGCGAATGTGAACAGACAGATGTAGACATCCTCTGAAGAAAAGACTCTTGGAAAGTGAAGAGTAACCCTGTAAAACTGAGACGCTCTCTAATAGCTAGGAGCAGTTGGCAGGTCTAAGCATTGGACAGGGCTAGAGGCAGGCATTCATATGCAAACATGAAAACAGATATAAAAACAGATAACATTTATTTTCCTTAATCTCTGGTAGAGGCACATTCCTGAAAGTAACTAGAGCACCGCATCTCTCATATATTTGCAGGAAAGCTATTACTGCAGCTGAGACCACCCCTAAGGGGCATATACCCTCAAATATGCAGGATTATCGTATTCATAACATAGGCTCCGGGCTGTGGCTGGTACTTCGAGTGCAGAGAACAGAGCATTGCATGGGAATCATCCAACTGGGACTGGGCATTGTGGGGAGCTGTTCACATTGCTGTGCCTCTGCCCATGCAACTGGGTGGTCTCTGATCCCAGGAGTGAGCTGAACCACAGTTTTGTTCCCCTGAGGCCCTGCCAGTGCAGCCAAACCATGAGAGGACGCAAGAGCTGACACTGGCTACTTCCCTTTGAAGCAAGGGCTGAGAGCAGGGACTTCACTGCAGCTCTCTGAACCATAATTTGCTTTCCATCCTGGTATTTTTAACCACATCTGTCTTTTTGCACTGAATACAGGCCTGGGGGTCCAGGACACATGAAGTGCCTTAAGTCTATACCCTGTGGTCCAGCAGAGCAACTGTGTGGCACAGGCATGGCACATTCTTCTCACAGCAGTCCTGAATACCCTATCATGGTGTGAAAGGCTCAAAGTATGTGAAGGTTAGTGCAATAAAGTGCATTTTGCCAGGTTCACAGAGAGAAATGATATCTTTCTTTAGGCCAGGTGGTATAGCTGGGAAAAAACCTGAACAGATAAACTGGTGGGCACATAGATCTTTCTTCGGGACTCAGAAAGAAGCAGCATCTTCCAGACTAAGGGCAATTCAGAAACAATAGCTCTTTGTTCAACCTGGTTATATTAACTGACTGGACAGCTTGGGTAGTTAGAAAGGGTAGTTAGAGCCTGTAGAGTCAAGAGAGGTTTTTAGCAAGGAGGGAGGTAATAACCTGTTTATTCCTTTAGGGCAGAGTGAGGGAGAAGGAGGTTGGTAGGCAGCCTTTGTGGAACTAACATGATTCATCCAGACAAAGAGAAGATTGAAGTATGCCTTAGAAACAATGTCTTTGTTGAGTCCATGGGTTTTTTTACTCTGGCAGAGTCAAGCATTTCCCTTTTCAGGCTTGGGTTTTGAAGTTATATCAGAAGTCTCCCTTCAGGATGATCCTCTGAGAGGTCAGAGGGAATATTTAGTGAAAAATATTCTCCACGGGGGAACTGGATGCTATGGTCCTTTATTAATTTGCACTCCAGTGCATAAGAGTTGTTCAACTGCATAGTTTCCATAAGTCCTTTAGTGTATGGTATAGAGTATGTTATGTTTCATGGCGAGTGTGTGAAGGCTCCCCAGATTGCAGTGGGTGCTGTCCAGAGGGCAGTCATTGCAGTGGGTGTGGAGATGGGCTTCCAGATTTTTTTCTTTTTGTTGCTACTCATTTGTCAAGGGTGGATTCAGTTTGATTTGTTTCTGGTTATGAATTTTTTGAAGCTGGGGATTATTTGAAAGTTAGAAAGTTAGATGCTGGGCAAAATCTCTTTCAAAACATATGGTCTTCTAAAGTTGGTTGTAGTTGCGTGATGATTTTCCATGTGGATTCCATGTGGTGCAGTATGTGAAAATGGAGGGGTAGAGTCAGTTGATTATTTTTTTTTCTTTGCATTGCAGTAAGCCTTTGGTTGCTCATTCAATGAAAAGTAAGAATAGTTTCTCAAATGGGCAAAAAGTAGCTTTATACCAGTGAAGTGAGTATCATGAATTCTCTTCTCCAAGTGACTAATGGTATTTGAGAGTGTGCTCTAAGGCACAGCATTTTACTATGTTTTGGATGGTTGCCACGTCTAGATGTGTTGAACTGCAGGCATTTTTGTGCATGGTAGATTTCAGTGTGTCAATTGTGAGGATAGTCTCTGAAGGTGATGCAGGTGTAAGAATATTTCAAAGCCAGCTCGATGACACTGGTGATTGCTGAATTTGCGATGGGAATTATTAACAAAGTACAAGTTTCCAATCCAGATGGTGAGGGTGTGATTGCTGAAAGTTAGCTAAAACATAGGCTTGGTGACATAGTTATCTTAAAAAAAATAAAACAAAACTTCTGTGCTGTGGCTTATGAAGTTGGTGTATTTTGGGGCCATCTAGGTGCCTTTGACCTGAAGAAACATCAATTACTGAAAAAAAAATTGGTTGTAGTCAGAGAGGAAGTAGGTGAGTTTGGTGGTATTCTTGGGTTGGCAATGTATGACTACATTTTATTTTGTAAATTCTTAAGCCAGGCTGTGATGCTGTCACTGGGGATGTTGTTGTGCAGTTGGTGCATGTCTGTGATAGCATGAGTGGTGCTAATTTGGGGTGCTTTATGTTACACAACCCTTGGAGAAATTCCTCTGCTTTTTGTGTAAGGAAGGGCTGAGGATAGTTTATCTACCTTGTGATAATTCTTCAGGCAAGCTGGAAGCGGTAGATCTGCCAAGGTTGTTGGCTCTGCGGAGCAAGAGCACTGAATTCAGACTTGCTGTGTCAAAGCAACCTTTGTGAGCCACAGGACTTACCAGACTCTGCAGCCAGGCAGCTACTGGCCTTTTCCAGGAGCCGAGCTCCAGGCTCTGCGCAGTACGTGTGTATGCATGCAAAGAGCTGCGTGTTCAGCTATTTTTCTGTGACTCATACATTTGCCCCTCTTTTTACTCTAACTCTCTTGCAGAGGAAGAAGTTGCTGCAAAGCTGAGGAACTGCATAGACAGGGAGCTAGGGTAATACGTGAGATTTTCAATCATATTATCCTGACTAGGTTGTCCTCCTTTGGTACTCCAGGCAACTAGTCTGGAAAAAAGGCCTTATCCTGTAGTACTGGGCATCCATATTAACAAAGATCTCTCTGTTAGCTCTGTGTCTGTTGTATTGTTCATCTCTAATGAAACTCCTCTGCCAAAACCCCACCATACTTGGCTCTCTGTACCAGACCGGTAGTACCAAACTTGCAGTCATGCAGTGTAGGGGGTTGTGGCAGACTGATGAATGAATTTTTTGCCTTAAACATTTCTTGGTGCATGGGGTGCAGGCAGGCCACAACCCCGAACAAGCCATCTGTCCCTGGCAGAAACAGGACTGGGCTGCTGCGACCCCTGAGATGGTCTCCCTGCGACCACCCGGGACACACCGAGCCTGCACTGAACGAGACCACAATCGGGCAGAGACTTTGGGATCTGGACTGTAAATTATTGTCCATTTTTAGCACAACTTCTATAAAACCTGCTTGGCATGAGTGGCTAAATTTGCTGAAGCCTTAGGCCGCACTCCCTAGTACAGTGAGAAAGGGCCCTGAGCTGCTGCAGGCGGGAATGATAAGGGCGTTACCAGCAATTTGCATTCCTGTGCACTGCTGAAACAGTGCTAATTGCTGGAGTTATCACCTTCTTTGTCAGGACCTTGAGAGCTAATGGCTGGACCCAAGAATGGAGACACACCTGTCAGCAGAAACGGCAACAGTAAACGGCCTACCTAGGGACAGTGATGAGACCCAATAAGGAGCAGGAGACCCCAGACCCAAATATTACTATTGGTCTGAACTACCACGTGAGGGGTGGGAAAACTTAATTTGAAAAAGCTATAATTGCCGAGGGATTTCTTTGTTTGCCCCCCCCCCCCCCCCGCTCCCTCTCTCGGCCCTCGCTCCTCGTCCCTCGTCGGAGGCCCCCAGCTTGAGCTGTGATTCGAGCGTAGTCAGCGGAACATCATCGGCCTCGGAGTGGTGGTAGCTAGCTTCCTCTCTCCTTTTCCAACTTTTCTCTATCTTTTCCCCTTACCCTTGTTCCCTTTTTCCCTTTGCCTCCCCTTCGCCTTCCCCCCCCCCACACACCTTTTCTCCCCACTTCGTGGAAAATAAAGGCAAAAGGTTGTACGACATTTGACCGGTTTTAGCGTCTTAATCTCGTCCTTGGGATCGTAACGAAACCCTCCCGATATTGGATCGGGACATCTAATTGGCGTCACGGACAGGATACCTTGAGACGAGAGTGTCGTACAACGTTATGGTGTGCTGAGCGATTGTGTGTGAACGAGACGTACGAACAAGTACGAAGCGAGTGCGGAGTTCCGATCCGCGGTTCCGCTCTCCCGCGAGGGAAGCGGCCGGAGACGAACGAAGCGTAAGGAAGGAGTGAACGGTGAGACCTTTAGTATACTGGTTTGTGGTTTGGCTCCTGAGGGCGTATAGGGGAAACTTGGATTTTAAGGTGTGACCCCCTCAGGACGAAATCCCCTTTGTAGGACATTTTTGTAGTAGCTTACGGTTTGGCCCTCCCGGGAGCGTATAGGGGAAACTTGGACTCCTTTAAGGTTTGGCCCTCCCAGGACGAAATCCCCTTTGTAGGACATTTTTTGTAGTAGCTTACGGTTTGGCCCTCCCGGGAGCGTATAGGGGAAACTTGGACTCCTTTAAGGTTTGGCCCTCCCAGGACGAAATCCCCTTTGTACGATATGGCTGCCCAGAAGGCAGGCGATTTTTGTGAGGAAATCGAGAAATTATATGACCTTTTGGAAGCACACCGTTCTCGTCCCTCGCCTGCAGGACGAGACTGGGCACGGGACCATTGGTTCCAATTGCAAAGTGTAGTGGACCGAATAGCGGTCTTGCAAAAAGAAGCTGAAGTTAAGAGAGGAAAAGGGAAAGCTATTATTTGCGCTGTGCTAGGAGCGTGCCTAGCAGCGGCGGTGGAGGACAGGCAGCGGGCACCTTGTCAGGCAGAGGCTGTGGTTGCCGCGCCGCGAGCGGCGCTAACGCCCCTGCAAGAACAATTAGGGGAAACCAAGCGGGCGCTGGAGGAGAAGCACCAAAATCTGATACTGAAAGAGTGTTGTCCGAAAAGCGGATTCGTTGCCCGGTGTGCAATAAGCCAATAATTACACACTCAGGAGAGACATTTGTTTATTTATTTCAGAGTTGCGCAAGCCTGGGTGCTCGGTGGTTTCCCACAAATCAAGCACGCCCCCCCCCCAACTTTTCAAGTAGCATTTATACACACAAATTGCCAGATTTGCGACTTTCCCTTTTACACTGATTGGTTAGTGATTTCTTCATTCCCTGGATCCCACCCCTGCTTCTCAAGGTCCTGATCAATTAACACTGCCCCAGCTAGGTCAGTAGGTGTTATCTCCCAAGGTCCTGAGGAAGAGGACGTAATCCAGACCCCTTAATCAGCACTGTTTTCAACAGTGAGAGGAGGCTTTGCTTCCCAAGGTCCTGGCGCCCAAACAGGCCTTATTTCTCAGCCTTGACTTCCTCCTTTTTGGAGAGTGGGGCACAGGAATGCAGACTGCTTGTAACTCCCTTATCTTTCCAGCCTGCACCAGCTCTGAGGCCCTTTCTTACCGAACTAGGAGCGCGGCCTAAGGCTTCGGCAAATTTAGCTACTCATGCTAAGCAAATTCTATCTAAGATAGAAGTTATCCAAATCTACCTACTTCAAACATTCTTTCTGAGCTTCCCAGGGTTGTCTTGTGACAATTCCCCCCTTTGAGACTTATATGATCATTTTCATATTAGTCTCACTCTTTTAAAATCTTTCCCATATTAATTTTGTAAAACACTTGGAAATGCATTGAATCACTACATAAATGCATACAAAAACTACTAACACCATTCCCAAAATTGTTAAACATTTTTTTAACCCATGAGCTCACATCAGGGAACCAGGAAGTCAACCATTTCCATGTTTCTTCAAATCTGAAAGAAGTATCATCTTTCTGAACCCCATGTAAGATTTCAGTCTGCTTCCAGATTTCGTTTAGATCGGTAGAAATTCTCCCGCTTTGATCCACATATACACAGCAACTAGTATTTATTACTGTACATACGCCTCCCTGAGATGCCAATAACATAAAGCTGCAATGGCATCAGAGGTTTTATCACTCACTCCCGATTGTGGAAACAGCCACCTTACAAATGACTGAAACCTAGTAGGTCGATCTGTTCCATAATTACTTCCAAATGGAGATTGTGATTCCAAAATCCTTCCTGATTCCCTTTAATTGTTTGGCTCAGGTAACCTAGAAAAGCTAACCACCACATTTCTCCTCTGGTTATTAAGGACAACATCATTTTTACACAGATACCATAACAACAATATTAACCCTATTCCTAACAAACAGATTAAAGCAATTCTTCCCTGAATACAATCTAAATTTAAAACCGATTTGCTTCCAATACAACTCATATATCTTTATATATTTTTAACTTTAAAGGTTGAACTTGTTCAGCTTTCCACGTCTCTCGAGGTACTGCTTTCACTCGGGTATAGTGGATCCAGGAATCAATTCCCTGCAGTTTCACAGCAGTATTTGTTGTTAGCAGTACAAGATACGGTCCCCTCCACTTTTCTACCAATGGCTCATCCTTCCAGGTCCGAAGATACACTTGATCTCCCGGCTGGAATGAATGTACAGGTGAATCTAAAAGTACAGGAGATCTTAACTGGATGTACCTACGGAGAGAAGTAAGAACCTTTGCCATAGACAAGAGATAATCACTTAAAATTTGATCGCCCTTAACGTGCATTTGAATTTCATTTCCAGTTAGATTTACAGTGTAAGGTTTACCATACAGAATCTCAAATGGACTAACTTTCTCCCTAACCCTTGGGGTTATTCTGATTCTTAATAATGCCAGAGGTAAAACATCAGTCCATTTCATCTGAGTCTCCTGACACAATTTTCCTACCTGTCTCTTAATTGTTTGATTCGTTCTTTCCACTTTTCCACTGGATTGTGGCCTCCAGGGGGTATGTAAGTCCCATTTAATTTGTAGTATTTTTGAGATTTGCTGTACTAGTTCTGCTATAAAATGAGGTCCCCTATCTGAAGAAAACCCTTCTGCTACCCCAAATCTTGGTATAATTTCTTTTAATAACATTTTTACTACTTCCCTGGCTTTATTGGTACGACACAGGAAAGCCTCAGGCCATCCTGAAAAGGTGTCAACAATTACCAACAAATATTTATATCCATTACATTTTGGTAATTCAGAAAAATCAATTTGCCAGTAATCCCCAGGCATGAAGCCCCTTTTTACTTCCCCTGGGGGGGGCTTCTTCTGAATCTTGGGATTATTTCTAAGACAGATTTCACATTTTTGTGTAATACCCTTTGCAATTATTAGCATACTGACTCCCACAGCAAATCTTTTAACTGTTTAACCAGTGACTTGGCTCCCGTGTGGGTGCTATCATGTATTTGCTTCATCAGCTTCTTCATTATCGGCAAAGTTACCACACATTGTCCAGCAGATGTCACCCACCATCCTTCGGGAGTTTTTATGCATTTCAGTATTTCTGCTAATTTATTTTCTTTTTCAGTGTATACTGGAATTTCCATTTTTAACATTCTTTCTGGAACTAAGGCTGCCACCGACATGGATAATGCTGCCCTTTTTGCAGCCTCATCGGCCCTTTTGTTCCCTTTAACTATGTCAGTCTGTCCGGACTGGTGCGCTTTGCAATGCATTACTGCTATTTCTTTGGGTTTATTAACTGCTTTGAGTAGTCTCATAATCTCCTTACTGTATTTTATAGGATTCCCTTGAGAAGATAGCAATCCTCTTTCTTTCCAAATTGCGCCATGGGCATGTATAACCCCAAAGGCGTATTTTGAATCTGTAAACACATTAGTCCGTTTTCCCTCTGATAATTCCAGAGCCCAGGTTAAAGCAATCAGTTCTGCTTTCTGGGCGGATGTATTTGCTGGTAGCGATCTTGCTTCAATTTCTCCTTCCAAAGTGACAACAGCGTATCCAGCCCTTCTTTCTCCCTTTATTATAAAACTGCTTCCATTGGTAAATAATTCCCAGTCTGGATTCTGCAATATCTCTCAAATCTGGACGGCTGGAATATACTTGCTCAATAGTTTGCAGACAGTCATGAGCCAACCTCCCCTCTTCATGAAGTGGTAATAAAGATGCGCCTTACCGGTTTAGCTCCTTGTTTTAATTCCACCTTTACCGGTTCTGCACATCTGGCTCTCCCAGGTTTCTCCGTTGCCCAGACAAAAGGGACTACTGCGTCCATTACTTCAGAGGGAATTTCGCTTGGTCCATCCTCCACCTGTTCGGAATCCAGTGCTTTCTGCAACATATATGCTTGTGCCTTCCAGGCGTTACTTTGTGGAATGTGCACCTTAACTTTGTTTTGATCAAAGGTTATCTGTGCCCCCAGTTTATTCAGTAAATCCCTCCCCATTAGGGGTAATGGGCATTCTGGCATGTATAAGAATTCATGTGTTAACACCCTGTTTCCTATTTCACATTTAATTGGTTGAAAGAAAGGTTTGACCTCTCGCTTTCCCGTGGCCCCAATTACTGGCACAGAGAATTTACTCATTGGTCCCTTACAGCTATTTAGTACTGAATATGCTGCTCCAGTGTCTACTAAAAATTTAACTGTTTCGTTCCCCAGCTTTACTGAAACCAGGGGTTCGGCTGGGGAATCCAATTCCTCAACCCCCGGTCCCCATCAGTCTGAATCCTCTGTACCAGTCATGAGCAAATCTGCCTCTGGAACAGATGCAGACTGAGGTTTCCAATGATCTGTTTGTCTCTTCGGGCACTCATTTTTCCAGTGCCCCTTCCCCCTGCAAATTGCACACTGATCTCTCCTTAGCGGAATTCTATTTCCCAAATTCCCTCCTACTCTATGCCCTCTTCCATGTCCTTGTCCTTTCGGAAAACCCCTTCCCTGAGAGGGAGTTTGTGCTTGGGCAAATGCAGCTGCCAAGATTGCAGCATTTTGCCTCTTATCTTTCAGTTTCTCCTTTTGTTTTTCCTTTCTCTCTACTTCTTCCCTGTTATTGTACACCTTATATGCAATTTCTATTAATTGCGATATCGACATCCCCGACATACCATCTACTTTCTGAAGCTTTCTCCTTATATCTGGTGCTGATTGTCCTACAAATAATGTAGTAAAAGTCATTTTATTTGCTTCGTCCTCGGGATCCAAGTCTGTCCATTTTCGGGCAGTTTCACATAACCGCTCGTAAAATGCAGAGGGATCCTCATTCTTACCCTGTGCGACTTGATATAGTTTTGCAATATTTTTGGGCCTAGGTACTCCATGCTTTACCCCATATAAAATTAACTGTTGGTACTGTTTAGTCATTAACCTGCCTGCCCCTGTGTTTTGATCCCAACCCGGTTCCCGGGCCGGCATAAAACGGTCTGGTCCGTCTCTGGCATTTTGTCTTTCATTCTCCTCTTGAGCTTTGTCTAATACCATCCTTTTCTCCTCAGGTGAAAGCAAAGTATTTAAAAGCACCTGTAAATCCTGCCAATCTGGATTATGATTCTCAATTATCTTTTTAAAGGATTGATACATCTTTTCTGGATTTTCTTGGTACGACCCGGCAGATTCCTTCCAATTCATTAAATCTGTAGTTGAAAAAGGGACCTTCACATACACAGGCATCCCGTCTGGTCCGACTGCTTGACGCAGCGGGGCTTGAATCGCGGGATTTTGTTGAGCCCGAGTAGCCCGAGTTCTGCCTGCAATCGGGCTACATGCCTCACTTCCCTTATTTCTGCTATCGACACTATCTTGATCTCTTTCAGGAGAGACCAATAATTGTACATCCTCTTCCTCATTACCCACTTTTAAACATCTTTTCCCAATGCTACAAGCAGAGCAACACCGAGGCATTTTCTCTTTGTTTCCCATCATCATTAACACATTTGAGTCAGAGATCAACAGCTTACATTTTTTTTCTAGTTTCATGATCATTTCTCAGAGAGAAGAACAAATCTACATATGGGACCTCATCCCATTTGTTCTGTCTTCTGCAAAACAACATAAGTTGCAAGATTGTATTATAGTTTAGCGTTCCCATTTCTGGCCATTTTTCCTCATCCTCCAGTTTATACATTGGCCACCACTGAGTACAGTATTCCTTTAATTTTCTCCTTATTAAAGGATTCCCACCAAACTTACTCCAATGTTTCAGGATGCATCCTAAAGGAGAACAGGAGGATACCCCCACAGATTGTCCTGTTCCCATATTATTACCCTTAAAAGAACGTTCTTACCAATTACGCTTTCGTACACTCCAGTCGTCACTGTCCAAACGTGTACAAAGCTTTCCTTTGGTTACCACAACCAATTACCCTGGTATCATACCCTTTATGCAATGTCTCTTAATAATTACTGCGTTGCACCTTTGAGTCGCTTACCCGTTCCGACTAGGGAGGGTGCTCACGGAGTCCCCGAACAAAACGGTCGGTGCGCGCTGGAGTCCGATGAGCAGTGTCTCCCCGCCGGAACTGGCAAGACGATCCGGGCAAGGCTTTACAGCGAGAGTCCCATCTGGGTCGCCAGAAAACTGTTGTCCGAAAAGCGGATTCGTTGCCCGGTGTGCAATAAGCCAATAATTACACACTCAGGAGAGACATTTGTTTATTTATTTCAGAGTTGCGCAAGCCTGGGTGCTCGGTGGTTTCCCACAAATCAAGCACGCCCCCCCCCCCAACTTTTCAAGTAGCATTTATACACACAAATTGCCAGATTTGCGACTTTCCCTTTTACACTGATTGGTTAGTGATTTCTTCATTCCCTGGATCCCACCCCTGCTTCTCAAGGTCCTGATCAATTAACACTGCCCCAGCTAGGTCAGTAGGTGTTATCTCCCAAGGTCCTGAGGAAGAGGACGTAATCCAGACCCCTTAATCAGCACTGTTTTCAACAGTGAGAGGAGGCTTTGCTTCCCAAGGTCCTGGCGCCCAAACAGGCCTTATTTCTCAGCCTTGACATCCTCCTTTTTGGAGAGTGGGGCACAGGAATGCAGACTGCTTGTAACTCCCTTATCTTTCCAGCCTGCACCAGCTCTGAGGCCCTTTCTTACCGAACTAGGAGCGCGGCCTAAGGCTTCAGCAAATTTAGCTACTCATGCTAAGCAAATTCTATCTAAGATAGAAGTTATCCAAATCTACCTACTTCAAACATTCTTTCTGAGCTTCCCAGGGTTGTCTTGTAACAAGGGGAGCTAAGAAACCAGCTCCTGAGGGAGGCAGACACCCTCACCAAAACTGAGGTGCTGCTCGAGGGAAAAGGGGTACGCCAAATTTACCCCCAAAGGGACCTAAAAAGATTAAAGGAGGCCGTAGATGGCCCCCCCCCCATATGTGCCCACTAGTCAAAACGGAATATGTATACGAGGATGACAGCGACAACCGCCCCCAGGTTGTTACCAAAGAAATCCCTTTCACAGCTACCGAACTGGCCAAGCTGCGAAAGGATTTTGCCAGAACGGCTAGGGAATCCGAAACCGAATACGTGTGGAGGGTATCCCTGTCGGGGGGCGGGGGGACGGGATCCTGCTATCTGAAAAGGAGGCAGAGGGATATTGGGGCCTGGACATGTTCCTGACGACCGGCGATCACCGAGCCCCGTGGTCCCTGACTCAGAGGGCTGCATATTGGGTGGGGGGCTGAACCCTTTGGAAAGGGGGGATCCCCTAGCTATAACAGGTTCCGTCGATCAATTGCTGGAAAGTGTACAAAAGGCAGCTTGTCTGCAAATGATGTACGATCGGGAACTCAAGCTGAACTTGAGCTCTCCGATGTTATTGCCGGTAGATCCCGAGCAGATGACTCCCCTAATACGGGGACTTCCTGATTCCCTGAAACCTATTGGGATTCAATTGCAGGGGAGAATCCAAAATGTGCCCCGCGAGGAGAGAATCGCGGCTGCCCTGGAGGGGATGGTAACCCCTGAGCATGGTCGGCTAGGGAAAAAGGTGTGGACCTGGTGGGAGATAGCCCAGGAACTGATTAATTATGAGAGAAAATATGGGCCAGTCAGCTGGATTTACCAAAGGGTGGAAACTAGGGCCGTGCGGGCGGCAGAGCCAGCAAACAAGCCGCTGGCATTTTCTGGGAGGAGCCCAGATTTAGCCAGAAGAGAAAGATCCCTGACCCGGCAGGGACTATGGCAATTGGGGCTGCAAAAAGGCGTGCCCCGAGATTTGATGGACGGGCTCCCGACCAAAAAACTAGAGCTCCTGGTACGGAGGTGGTCTGGACAGGGACCCCCGCCCAGACCGAAACCACCCCCCGCACCGGCGTTAAACGTGGGGGAGGAGTTCGAGGAGGACAAAAGGGTGGTGGGAAAACTGGCTCCTCCGCCCCCTCAGGGTGTGGGGGGAGGCGGAGGGCGGATGTTTATAAGACAGCTCACCTGCAATAACAAAGGAGACTTGTTAATCACCCTGGCGGTGGGGCCGAAGAGAAGGCCTGTAACTTTTTTAATCGACACAGGGGCCCAAATTACAGCGCTAACACGGAGTGAGGCGGAACGGTGTGGCATCTCGGTCCCCTCCAAACACCTAATAGTTTTAAGTGCTCTGGGGAAGACCCAGACTGTGCCCATGACCCCGGTAACATTGTGGTTACCAGGGGAAGAGAGTCCTGTGGACACCATGGTGGCTGTGGGGCCTTTTCAAATGAACCTCTTAGGCATAGACGTCCTGAAGGGGAAACAGTGGCGGGATTCCCAGGGGAATTCGTGGTCTTTCGGCGTTCCTCAGGTCAGAAGACTGACCGGAGATTTCGGTGTGGCAGTGCGCTCGCTGCAAGCGACACCTCCCCTCCCCCCTTCCCGGCTGACTAATGTAAAACCCTATCCGTTACCTTTGGGAGCGAGAGAGGGAATTAGCCCAGTATTGGAGGACCTGAAAAAACAGGGAGTTGTGATCCCGGCACAGTCCCCCTTCAATTCCCCTCTATGGCCTGTTCGAAAACCAAATAAGTGGAGACTAACTGTAGACTACTGGCAATTAAATAACAATACAGGCCCATTGATGGCAGCTGTGCCACACATTGCTGAATTAACAGCGACTATCCAGAAGCAGTCCCACCCTGTGATGGCAACAACTGATGTCAAAGACATGTTTTTTTATGGTCCCTTTACAGCCTGAGGACCAAGAGCGTTTTGCCTTCACGTGGGAGGGACAGCAATACATGTTCACTCGACTACCTCAGGGGTACAAGCATTCCCCTGTGCTAGCCCATCATGCGCTAGCACAAGAGCTCAAAACTGTCCCCATACAGGTGGGAGAGCTGGCTGCAGTGTGGAGCGCATTCCAATGCAAAGGCCAGGCTACTTCCCCTGTACACATCTACATGGACTCATATACAGTGTTCAAAGGCTGCCCGGAATGGCTTCCTTTTCGGGAGCAAAACAGCTGGGAGGTTAATACAATAATAAATGTACTTGGAGAGCAAAAGATGCTAGTGGGAAAACCCACAAGATTCACACAAAATGGATTATTCCCTCCTCCTGACCCGAGGAGCGAGTTTGTTCTTATTCCTGTTTTCAAGGGCGGCGGTCTGACCAAGATGCACCTACTGCCCTGGACCATCCTGATTCAAGGATGCATCCACGAGGGTGATGAACGACCACTCCCACTACCTTCCCCCCACCCATTTAATCCCTTCGAGAACAACGAGTTCGTGTTGCTGGCAAAAGCAGTAAGCCAAACTTTCAATTTAAGCCACTGCTGGGTTTGCAGAGGACCGATAGGGTTATCAAGCTGGCCATGGATGTCCACATCCCTCACCCCAGACCAGATCATAAGCAATTACAGCGAAACCGCGGATGACACGTGGAATGACAGTGGGACCTGGCCAATTCAGTTCCCAGCCATGGGACAATATTGTTTAAATTGTACCCAGGAGGGAGGGATTGAAGTGGGGGAAAGTCAATGGACACTCACTTGTAAGCTACTCGATAAAGACAGGAATCTCCAGCTATGGATGTGGCTCGATGAAACGGGGCGCAATCGGGGATTTGAGGGATACTGGTCAAACAAAAATGAAACTGTAACTCACCAACGACCCAGTTATCCCCCTTACAAGCGAACCTGCGAATGGAAAGACACTTCTGGGGCTTGGTATTGTACCGGCCGAATAGGTGATGGGGCAATCACATTTTTCAGCCCTCTGGGTGACAGAGACACAACTTACTTTCAATTCCCACCAGGGATAAACGGGCCATTTGCTCAGGGCATCGGAGCTAAGAAGGGTCATTATTGGACCTGCGGACACACAGCATATAAATTTTTACCCGCGGGGTGGTCGGGAATTTGTTACATAGGGATTACCAGACCATTGTTTTTCCTTTTACCAGAAACAGGCGGACCTCGGTTAGGCATAAAGGTATATGATAACCTCGGAGACAGAAGGGTTGCCCGTAAGACGCGATCCATTAAGGTAGATTTGGGTGGGATGCAAAAATGGGGAAATAATGAGTGGCCTCCTGAACAAATAATTCAACATTATGGGCCTGCAACCTGGAATCCTAATGAACTAATATCGGGGGCGAGAGAACCAATTTACAACCTAAAAGTGGCTCTAGAAATTATTACCAACAAAACCGCTGATGCAATAGATCTTTTAACTCTCCAGTCCCAACAGATGCGCACGGCAATCCTTCAGCACCGCATGGTTTTAGACTATCTGTTAGCTGAAGAGGGAGGGGTGTGTGGGAAATTAAATATTTCCAACTGTTGTTTAGAAATAGATGATGTAGGCAAGGTAATTCTCCAGTTAATCAAAGATATTAGAAAAATAGCCCACGTCCCCGTCCAAACCTGGAATGGCTGGAGTGGCAATTTGTGGTCCTGGTTACCAGAGGCACCATGGGTGAAACAGTTAATATTGTATTTGTTAGGTGCAGTTGCCGCTTTAATGTTTTTTACCTTGTATAATTCCTTGCTTTGTTCAATTAATCCGACATGTTGTGTCAAATATGCAGTTTGTTCCTACCACCTCACCCGATGGCATAAAGAAAATCCGTGCCATCCATTGGCCACAGCCAACCACAGTACCCATCATTTAAACCCATTCCCAGTCTACCCTGAAGGAGGAAATTGCATATTGACATCCATACCGCATTTGTCAGCTGTTATACCTGTTGTAACAATCACTTACCTTCGTTAACTCAATTTTGATGTCTATTCTGTGAAGTTAAATGTTGCTAAAATTGTTAAAGCATGAACTTGCATTGGGCAACACCTCTGTTTAATCACTGTTAAGCACCTTTTACCCGAACCTGTATCGTTCCTTTTACTCTTCCCGCGACTTGTTCTACACTTTCTATATTTCCTTCTGATCTCTCTCTCATATCACCACTGTGAACAAAGGCTATGAAGACTTCAGGAAGGAGACATACCAATCAATGTTTAAGTCACGGGGTGGTGTGGCGGACTGATGAATGAATTTTTTGCCTTAAACATTTCTTGGTGCATGGGGTGCAGGCAGGCCACAACCCCGAACAAGCCATCTGTCCCTGGCAGAAACAGGACTGGGCTGCTGCGACCCCTGAGATGGTCTCCCTGCGACCACCCGGGACACACCGAGCCTGCACTGAACGAGACCACAATCGGGCAGAGACTTTGGGATCTGGACTGTAAATTATTGTCCATTTTTAGCACAACTTCTATAAAACCTGCTTGGCATGAGTGGCTAAATTTGCTGAAGCCTTAGGCTGCACTCCCTAGTACAGTGAGAAAGGGCCCAGAGCTGCTGCAGGCGGGAATGATAAGGGCGTTACCAGCAATTTGCATTCCTGTGCACTGCTGAAACAGTGCTAATTGCTGGAGTTATCACCTTCTTTGTCAGGACCTTGAGAGCTAATGGCTGGACCCAAGAATGGAGACACACCTGTCAGCAGAAACGGCAACAGTAAACGGCCTACCTAGGGACAGTGATGAGACCCAATAAGGAGCAGGAGACCCCAGACCCAAATATTACTATTGGTCTGAACTACCACGTGAGGGGTGGGAAAACTTAATTTGAAAAAGCTATAATTGCCGAGGGATTTCTTTGTTTGCCCCCCCCCCCCCGCTCCCTCTCTCGGCCCTCGCTCCTCGTCCCTCGTCGGAGGCCCCCAGCTTGAGCTGTGATTCGAGCGTAGTCAGCGGAACATCATCGGCCTCGGAGTGGTGGTAGCTAGCTTCCTCTCTCCTTTTCCAACTTTTCTCTATCTTTTCCCCTTACCCTTGTTCCCTTTTTCCCTTTGCCTCCCCTTCGCCTTCCCCCCCCACACACACCTTTTCTCCCCACTTCGTGGAAAATAAAGGCAAAAGGTTGTACGACATTTGACCGGTTTTAGCGTCTTAATCTCGTCCTTGGGATCGTAACGAAACCCTCCCGATATTGGATCGGGACAGGGGTGAATTCTTGTTTTTTCCTCATGGCTTGTATCCTGGATCCTCCTAGCTCATAGCTTTTGCATCGCTCCTGTTGTGACAGGCAGGAGAATTCAGGAGAGTTATGGTGGGGAATGTTCCTTGCAGCTCATGTTTTTCACTGGCCTCAACTACTCATATGATTCATGGTGAGGTGAGCAAAAGACCGTCTCTCCAGATAGATTTGGATAGGTTTGTCTTACGTCAGATCTAGATTTTTCACCTGGGAGCAGATGATGGTGAATGAGCTTTCAAAAACAGGGCTGGCTGATCAGCCTGTGGGGAAGTAAAGCACTGAGCTCTTCATTATACCAGTTTTTAATGCATGCTGGATTCACTGGGAGGCTCCTTCTGCTTCCTTATTGCAACTGTAGGAGGAACCTGGAGAAGAGCACCATACACTTAAAAAATAGACCCTACAGAATATGGAGCAAAAGGAGAGCAGTTACATTCCTAGAGAAGGAAGCACCAGTGCTATCTGGAGCTGCCATGTGGAGGACTCTTTGGCGTGTGCACAAAACATACCACCAGACTTCAGGGCACATTTGACGAATTTCTTGTCTCATGCTCCCACTCCTGGCTGCTGGGGCTGAACATCCTGCCAGGACGACTAACCCTGCGATGCCACTGCAACCAAAGGCTATCCCTTGAATTCCTGTTGCTGAAAGCTTTAGCTGGAGCTGAAGCAATGCTAATGTTCTTTTCTTTTCTAGCTGATTTGGCCTGTATTCCTGCTGGGTATATTCACTATTGCGTTTCTCACCCCCTTAGAAGAAAATTGGGAGAGCTTCCCATCCAATATTTCTGTCCAACATGATTTGCATTTCAGATCAGGAGGCTTAATGTGGAGGTAATAGAAGTAGGGAACAGTAACAACTCTGCTCCTTTTCCTCCTCTCTGGCTCTGCATCTCAGCTCTGAAATGTCCCTCTGAGGCATTCATCTGTTCCGGGCAAACACCAGTCAAACACCTGGGAGCCAGATGTAAACAGCTGCATGGTAGGTGCCATTTGCGATCCAGCCTTAATACAAACCATGCTTAGGAATGGTTACAAATGGCTCCATAAAAAGACAAAACACATAGCACAGGTAAGTAGCACCTCTTTTCTTATTTCATCTTTCCTTTAATCTTATTTGCTTTCATATCTATGGTATGGAGGAAGCCTTTGTGTGGTGGGATGAATAGCAGCTGAATTTCAGTAATCTGGCCTCAATGTACTAAATCGCTTAAGTAAATACTTAAGTCACATGCTCGGTCTAAAAATTTGTTTAACTGCTTTCCTGAATAGGGATGCTTTAGTGAGCAAGGGCCCCCTATTATTTATTTTTGCTAACACTAGTGGCTAGCCTGCTAGACCAGTTCTCTTTTTGATGTTTAGCTTGGTGTAAGATTGTGTAAGATTACCTAATCTGAATGTTTATGATAGCAAATCACTTTAAATACTGTAATCCCTAGGTACTACAGGTTTTGCAAGGGCATTGCTGTAAAACAAAGTTACTTATGAGATCTGTGTGTAAGGCTAACATGCCTTTTGCCTTCGAGACATCAGTGTAACAGGGCTACAGCTGCCTTTGTTCACCCCTGTAAGGCTGGCTTTTTGCTACTTCTTCCTATTATATTTTCCATTTTTTGGAATACTTTGGACTGATATCACAAGCTTTTTTTGTTGTGTACTTTAATTTTAAACTTGCAGTTTCTTGTCTTGTCCAAAAGCCACTGTTAGCAACTGTGTGGAATGCACTGAGAATTTTCTAGTAGTCTGTGTACCTTTGCTGACAACTTCAACAAATTTATTGAATTTCAATCTGGATCATGAGATTTTATAATCTCACATTTTATAATCTCATGTTCCGGGCAGTTCCAGTTTGATACTCCTGTCATCGTGAGCTATTTGTATTTTCAGTAGGCTGCTGAATAGTTTATGCTGTGTCAGATCATGCTGTTTTCTCTGTGGTAGTCTCATTATAAGCCCCCAAGGAAATGTATTCTGAAAAACAGGTTTGGCTCAGAATGGATGTTAAATCAAGGTTATAAAAAAGCTTGCATTTTTGCTTCATTTTCTTTCATTCTTTTCTTTTTTCCCTTCCCTTCCCTTCCCTTCCCTTCCCTTCCCTTCCCTTCCCTTCCCTTCCCTTCCCTTCCCTTCCCTTCCCTTCCCTTCCCTTCCCTTCCCTTCCCTTCCCTTCCCTTCCCTTCCCTTCCCTTCCCTCCTTGAGGTTTTTCTCAGGTGTACTGCCAAGTCAATTTGCTGAAAACAATTTGTAGCCACAGGAAGCAGGATCAAAAGGTGAATGATAAATAGAAGTAAATACCAATCTGATACTTTTGCAAGTCATGCATTTCAGGAAACCCTTAGAAAGTGAAGTACTTTCAAGTAGACTTTTAATTTTTTTCAATAAAGTACTAAGGACTTGATACAGTCAAGTGCTTCATGTTTACTTTATAAAACAAATATCAGCCATTAAATGCTATTCTTAGTTATGTCCTTACTAAATTTTAAAAAGGAATTAAAATACAGATCTAGAGATAACAACCAAATATCTCCCAGGTAGGTTTGCACATGTATGCAAACCTATAGCAACCACTCAATATAAAAGGCAAGCAGAACTAGAGATTATTTTGATGTCTTAAATCAGGAGATTAGCTAATAACTGTGGTCTCCAGTACGGGTGTATATTCCCTGCCATCTCCATGATGCTGTTGCCATGGCATCACTTTGGCGACAAGTCCTGAAGAGGTGGGGAGAGACCAGAGTCTAGTGTCTGCTGGTACTATCTCACGTAAACATGATTTACTTAATCTTCAAATGTCAAAAGAAAATGTGGAAATGTCAGGTTAAGCTGGCAATACCAAATGTAGGCTGTACACTTGAAAGTTAGAGATTCAGTAAATACAAGTTTTGTTTTTTTCACATTTGCTCTTATTCTCTCCCCCCTTTTCCCACCAAACACTTCTTCAAAACAGCAACAGTTGAATCATTTTGTTCTTGTTCCAGGAAGTTTTAACAACAAATTTCAAACTTGAATAAAAAGTTCAGAAATGAGGGCAGAAGAAATATATTGGCTTAGAATTTTTTTCTTGAGAGCAAATCTGCAGAACAGTATATGGATAATTTAATTTATGGGAGCAAAAAGAAGATGACATTTAAACATATTTAAAAAATAAGAAAAAAACAATAGATAGGTTGCTTTTCCCCATCAAAAGAAGGACCAAAACATATCCTTGGTCTGGAAAACAAAAAGTAGTCTTTGCAGGGTTAAGTGACCCTTGTTAATAGTTATGGGCACTGTGCTTTAATCTAAAAGAGAGCTGTACATTGCATTGGTCTGTGTACAGCCTCTGCAGTCTAAAGGCTATAGCTTGTTTGGAGAAAAGGAGAGCTGTGGTAGTACGCAAGGACCAAGATAATAATAATGCAGCCTCCAAATTTAGAAACCTACACCCACCTTTGGAGACCTGCGTAAATGGCCTGGTGTCTCAGAAGTGTGAGGACCTGTAGTCCGCCCCAAAGGCAGTTGCCTCCTGGTCTCTGGTGTTTGGTGCCCGGCAGGGAGTCTGGATGCTGAAGACATCCCACAGATGCATAACCCTTGCAATGTCTTACCCTTAGAGTGGTACAGCAGGTGTGATGCCAAGTAAGGACTTGTTATTTATCAAGGACCTTCATCCCCTAAGCCTGGCTATAAAGCCAAACAACTTGAGGAATGCAGCAGGGATGACAAGGGAATACCCCAAGCCATTGCAATGAATATGTGCCTGCAGAACACTGCCTTGTGGAAGTACTGTCCTTTATAAAAGAGTGCAGTGATGCTGTGAGTACCATGAGGGCTTACATCAGGATCAAGTGGCTGCTGGATCACTGGTCTCCAGGCACTTGGAGAGAGGGTGGCTGGGCAAGGGCCTTGGGACTGCCCTGTCCCCACCACTGCAGTCCTGGAAAGCTGAGCCCATTTCACTGGCTTCCTCTATCACCAACCACTTTTTCCTCCTCCTCATTTCTATGATGGCCCCTGTCCATCTAGAAACTGCTGAGGAGAAGTAGGATTTTTGTTTTCTCTTGGGACTGACCACCAACTGGATAGCAACTCTGCAGCGCTGGAGAAACTTTGACAAATTTGTGTGTGTTAGCACTACTTGTCTCTCCTGATGATGCTCCTGTCTGTTTCTGTGTGTCTGGGGAGGTATTGCTGCTTGTAGCGTTTTACTAGCTGAACATAAGCAAAAGGATTAGTTGTTGACTGGTGGGCTTAATTCTTATTTTTAGATTTTTGGTTCTATGCACACATCAGCATTATCTGGCAGCTTTACCAGATTTTGCAACTTTGCTTTCTCTGTATTTTTCATTTGGTAACATTAGCTTGTCAACTACTAGGCAATTCTTTCATTTAAGGCCACAGAAGTGAAGTCACTGCACAGATCCTGGGAGGAGTTGTTGATTTGGAAGAAAAAACACTACCTTATTAACACCCTATCATAAATTATATATATTATGCCTGCTGAAAAACTGTTCCAAATAGTTTTTTGTTTCTTAGTCTCTTCTGTGATGCTTCTATGTTGCACAACAGGGTAATCTACACAGGTTAAACTTTATATAGTGTTATGAATATAAAATCAAATGGTATTTTTTTCTTACCATTCTGCGGCTGGAATACTTTGGGATCAAAGCATGCCTCCCTGCACAGGAGGATGCCTAACAAACTTTCTCCTAGTCTTGTGCACCAAAATGTCATGATGATAAATGATTTCAGCAGTTTAGAAAGGTGGCTGCCTTCACCAGGAGAATCAGAACTGGCAATGGTAATTAAGAAAACTGTTTATATAAAGGCGCCACTACTTGAGTGTGATGAGGAGTTTGAGACTGCTGTGCTGAACAGAGATGTGCTTCAGTCCCTTATAAATTGCAAAGATAGAGCTGGCCTCTTAAGACCTGTAGGCCACTGAAATAAATGGATCTGATTTACAGCTACAGATAATCTGACTTGTAATTTTGCTGTTACAAAATTCCAGAAGAGATCGTTTCTCTTTTCCAGCAGCATCATTTTCTCCAGAAAAGTACAGCGTAAATGCAAATGAACAAAACAAACTATACTATTGCCTTTCTTTGTCAGAAGACTTCATTTTAATAATTTTGAAAAGTTTTGTTTTGAAGAAGCAAAACCATTTTGTTTGGACCTCATAATTTGGTTCACTTAATTCAGTCAATTATTGTGCCACGCTCTGTCACACTATATCATACCATGCTATATCAAACCATAAAACCTTTAGAATAGCCATACCACATCAGCCAAAGCTGGTGACCTGTTTGCAATAGTGTCTGGGAGCAGACAAGCTTGTGGAGACCCTTCCTGGAGCAGCTTCCTAGCCCAGCCCCACTTGCAGGTCAGAGCTCTCCACTGGCAGGGCTGATGTCCCTGTCATGCCATGGTGGCAAAGCATGTGGGCACTGATACTGTGGCACTCCCTGAGTGAATTCTTGCTTTTCACACCTGTGGGAGATCTAGAGGCTGTAATTCACCCCCGCTATCAGCAGGGGAATGATTTGGAAATGGAAAGGAGGACAGGTGTTTTTCCTACTATGTTATCTAACCGTGCTGTAAGTAGCTTCAGAAGACATGGTACCAGTGCCTTGTCTATGCTACAGCTCCTGTTCTTCCAGACAGTGGAAAGCACTTTGTCTACTTCCAATATGGGCCCTGCAGCATTTACCCACATCTTGGATACACCAGGAAGGTGAGTCTGCATAGCTATTTGCAGATGACAAATCTAGGGAAGGGCAGCTCAGTCACACACAGTGAGTATAGAGATGACAACAAAGGTGGAGGTGCAGTAATCACATGCACAGTTCAAAGTATTTTCATGGCACACGTCAGTCTGCTCTGTGGCTGCTGAAACTCTATCACATCGTATTGTACAGAGCACTTCCACATAACTAAAACAATCAGTTTTAGTGGTTTTAACTGTATCTCTCTTTTGAGTTTAATTTTGAAGGCTTTCTCTTTTAAGCCAGAAGAACAACAGAAGAATGAAAATGGAAACAATTCTTACAGACTGGCCATCCCTTTTCTGTGCTGAACAACAGGAAAATTAACTGCAAGCATCAGGTCTGTAAACTCCAGAGATTTTTAGAAAACCTAGAGCACCATTATGATTCTTTCTCAGATTCACCATAAGGAATCAGCAACCTACAGTGCTACATTTTAAGCATTGAAACAATATAACTGCTCCATCACATTCATTAGATTTATTAGGTCAATAGGTATTGAAAATACCAACTTAGATGATTTCATCATATAACCAGAAGGGCAAATGTATGGCTGGTGTAAATTTAAGTAAGTCTCACTGATGGAATTAGCGCAAGCAGGGTTAACTGTGAATCTGACCCTCACTTTTTTGCAAGCTAGGGCTACAGCCTTGCCACCTTATTTTCTTGAGTGGTCCTCTGAAATTGTAGGGGTGAGCTTAGCAGGATGAGACAGTCAAATTCAAAAGTATCTCTTACAGTCATTGCAAACAGATGTTACAGCCTGGAAGAAGTCTGCAACACAACCACGGTCTTACATAGGTTTTAGCTGCACAAGGCCAGCTTCTCAGTTCAGCCAAGGGAACTTTGAAGGCACACTTGAGGAAGGGGTGAACAATAGGACCTTTTGTTAGCTTTGGACCAGTTCTGATGACTCCAGTCCATAGTGCAGAGCTGTCAGCAGTCACAGCTCTGTATGTGATGTGCAGCTCTGAAACCACTTGTGGCCAAGCAACATGACAAAGATCTGTGTCATTCGTTCATTCATTCATGTGGTGGATGAATTATAAGTGATCAACATTGCCTACCAAGAAACTCTGTAATTCACAGGTATTCGTTTCAGGTAGGTCTTTTAAAAATCTAATAAAAGTCAATTTCCTGTATCTTTCCTATTAGGTTAAACACAGTAATCATAAGGAGCAATAAACAACACAGAAGTTAAAGGCATACAAGCAGTCTACTAATTAGTGGTGCTCATTTAGTCTGTGAAGAGCCTTTCACGGTCATGTGAAGATGCTTGTTTGACTGAGGTGTCTGCACCAGTTTTGTTAGTGAATCCTCTGGCTGTCCCATGACCCAGAGCTCAACAGCCTTGGCCTGCTGCAACAGCCTGGGTAGGGATTTACAAGGATGGCCAGTTACGTGTCTAAACTTGTACCTCAGGGCACACTCTCTGACTAGTCTGACTCATGCCCATGAGGCTGTACCCCTTGTCAGATGTTCTGATATTATGTAAGGTGCAACATCCAGCAAAAATCAAATCTTTCTGGCCCATCTCCAGGGCTTTTCAATTCCTCAGTCCACATCTGTATTGATGCCGCTGAGTCCTAGCTCCAAGACCACAGGCTCACAGCAACACTGGTAAGTCCTAGCCCCATCTCTGTCAGGTTTGGCTGGAGAGAGCTAGCTGGGATGTCCCAAAACAGAGTCAAGGAGTGGGCTATCAGTTACACAGCATGGACCATGAAGGAACCGTGCTTGAGCCTGCTGCCTGAATCTCTCCTAGTTAGCAACATATCCATACTCTTACTGACCTTCCTAAGTCCTTTAACCTTCTAAGACCTCCTTTTAGGACTGCAAGCTTTCCCTTTAATGGTTGCTAGGGAGTGGGAAAACCAGGTCCATCATCCTGGGCCAGCAGTTTGAACTGCTTTCTGTGGGGTGACAGCTTCGGCAGTCACAGTTCATGCTCTAGCCAAGAACATCCAGATTTGCTTTCTTCTTTGCTGTCCATGACATGTAACCTGCCTAACTTGAGACTTTGCCCCACTATACGTTTGCTAAATGCTCCAGAGAGTGAGCAGGAACCACCACGCTTGTGCCTCATATGACTGCAGTTACCGAACCCTGTCATTACTGCTGGCTCCTTCCTCTCACCCACGTGCATTGAGAGTGACACGACATGCTTGTGTGGACCCTTTTCCAAGGCTGTTGATGTTTTCTTGTTCCACCCACCTGCAAGTAAAGATAAGAGGCTTTTTAAACCAAAAAGCTTTTTTTTCCTATTCACTGATACTGAAACTTAGTTTCAACAACTTGGCAGGGTCAAGGATTCTTCATGAACTCCTTGAAGAGTAGCTTTTCTTTCACAAATTCTTTATTAAAATTTGCACATCATGAGCACTGGATACAGCTGTCCAAAAGCTTTGTCAACTTGCTGGTTATGCAGGTAGATTCCCTATACAGTTCACTAGTTCAAGGAAACTTTGCATCCTCTCCTTGTCTGTTGAGTTACATGTATCGATAATGATTTCAACCTTATGGGGATCTGCCTGCACACCTCGCTGCACAGAATTTGAAGTTGTTGTGGGCTTGGCTGAAGCCCTGGGAGTTGAGCCATTTCCTGAGCTCCGATCTGGAGATTTTCTTCCCTTTAGACAACAAAACTGTATATGAAGACCAGGAAGCTCAATAAGTCAAATGGTTGATTTTCTTGAGGGGTTCATTCTCCTGAGAAATACCTCCAGTTTTGATCACTGCCTGGATGGCAGAGTGAGGCAACGACATCTCTGAAATGAGGATGTTGAATGAATGCTGTTTCAGGAAGCGCTCCTGCCCAAGAACTCTGCCTGGTGTGTCCGGTGTAGTGTGTGGTATCAAACATCTCCTAAAAGTCATTTCCCTCTGGGAGGAGAGGAAAATGTGTTCTGTCTACATACTGATTTAATTTTCCTTATTTGCAAATAAGTGACATTTCTTCCTGTGGATGGGTGCAGAGTCCCTCTACTTGCTTAGTTTTTCACTGGATTTCTGATTCTCAGAGCAATGAGCCTCCAGCTTTTACCCCTGGCTGAGGGTGAGGGGGAGTTTCCCTGCAGCGGGTCTTGGGACAGTGATATACTTTCTGCTCTACTCTGTACTTTATGGAGAGCATCTCTATTCCTGCAATTCCTCAGACTTTTCCTCTATTTTTTTGTCCCAATGCATTCATCCTTTGGATAAGATCAAGGATATGACATTTTTAAAATCTCTGACACTATTACGAACTCTCTCTTTCATTTATGCATGCCTTTATCTCCTTCAATGGGAAATAGCCCTTTGGAACCATTTCTATTTTTGCCTTATGCTGCCTGTAGCTTTTCTTTCAGGGCTCATAACCCTGTCAGACACCATATCAGCCTCTGTAGTTCTGTCCAGCTGAAAACTGATTATTGCCATTTGCCCACGGCATGATTGCCCATTTATTTTATGCCACAACATTTTTCACTGTGCCTGTGAATAATTCCCTTTCCTCTAATGGTGCTGTTACCATCCTCCTCACCCATGCTGTGCACCATAGGTTGATGTTTATTCTTCCACAATGTCATCTGTTGTGATTCTTGCATCTTTTCCCAAATTCTGATCATAGCTATGCCTTGCCACAGCATGTGCAACAGATGTGCTCTTTCAGTGCATTCCAGCGCCAAGTTCGGCTTGTCCTTTCGCTTCATGACTTTTTTCTGAGGTGTTGGAGTCTTTGTCCATCCTCCCAGCAGCTTCAGTCTGTTCTGGTTGACATCCTTCACTTAGCAAATTCTAGTTGCTTTCCCAAAGTTCATTCTTCTTCCTGCAGTAACCTCTCAGGTTTTGTTCCAGGCAGCAAGTGAGGCTCTTGTCAGGGAGGTGGTTGGCTCCTAAAGCCATAACTTTAGCTCTGCCACATGAGAGCAGCTGCAAACTTTCTTTTTTGTACCCTTTGTTTGAAAACCTGTCATTTATCTTTTTAGCTTTTAGGTGAATACAGTACTCTCATTTTCTGTAATGGCTTTTTGCCTGGCAGAACTGAAAATGATTAGGAAACACAAAGTGCTCCAGGACCAGATCTTGTCAGGACTACTTCTTTCTCCTGCCTGTCCTTCCTTTTGCTGGCAACATCTCTCATCCATACTGCACTCACCCTCAGCAGAGAACAACTTATACCCTTTTCAGATGCCCTCTACATCTCCAGTGTTTAAACTCTGTCAGGCCTTTTGACTCCTCCACTCTCACACATAGAACATTTTCTTAGTTAATTTTCCTCCCAAGGCTGCATGATGCTGTCTCTGCTACCCAAAAAGCCCTTCCATGCTCTTACTCATTCACAGTTCAAGCTGGACTGTGGACCCCTTGGTTTCTGCGACCTGTCACCCTTCAGCACCCTGAGCATGCACGTTAGCTCACACCCTGGAAGCAGGGCCCAAGGGATCTTGACCAGCCTCTGAGGATAGCTGGCAATTCTTAGAGTATGCAGAGTCCTTCGCAGCATAGGGCCTGCACAGCACCTTTCCTTGTAGAGAAGAATCCAAGTTGCACCTTTTTAAAGGTAATAATGTGGCACTGCTTTTAAAGTACTTTTCTCAAGTTCAAAGGTGTTTAAATTTATTACCGCATGAGCCTTTATTCTTTCTGTGCCTGACGTCTGCCTCTGATTTACACCTGCAGTTTGAGGCACATTCTATATCAGAAAGAAAGATGTTCTTGCTTTTATTTAAAAAAACTCATAAAAACTTTGTAAGATGCCAAAACTTCACTCATGTCAAAATCCATAACAAGATTTTTTTAATTCCTCATTCTAGGCTTATAGTATGGCAGAGTAATTAGGTTCACATGTTCATTTTGATTGAGTAAACTGCAATATTCTAAAGAAGTGCAGTGAGCTTCACCTTTGCTGCAGAGGCCAGAAGTTAGAGTATCCAGCTAGCAAGTACCAGGAGGCGGTGGACCACATCTGCACCTAGTGTAGGGCCACAGATAGCACCAAACTTGGCGGAGCGTTGCTGCCTCACATTAGGTGAGGATCTGGCCCCAGGCTGTCTCCTTCTATGGTCTGAATTGCAGCAATCTGGCTTCTGCAGTTTTGGCATCTACCAGTGCAGGCATGTATTGTGTTGAACCTGGAGTTTGCATGCAGCTGTGTACATGAGATGTCCTTGGGGCTGTGTTCCCAACAACTGTTGTGGCTCAAGAAGTTCATTTGAGTTCAAAGGGACTTCTGTGTGTTTAAGACTAATGACTAGCATAAGTTTCGGTGCAGTTAGGAAGCTGCCCACAGGGAGAGCCAAAAAAGGACTGACTCCCGGCCCTGTTTAAATCAGTGGGAGTTTTGATGGGGACATTTGTGAGGCCAGGATTTCAGTGAATAGGCCAAAATGACCACATGTCTGAAGAGTTACTTGAAAAGAGGTATTAAGCTGCAGACATTTTGCAACAGAGGGCATAGTTTGAGCATCTGACCATTCCACTTTAATGACTTTTGTCCCAATAATAACTTAAATGGTTCCCTAAACATTAACTTGAACTTGCTCAAGGGAAGGGCCTTTCTTTGCATATAATAATTTCACATGAAGTACAGCGTACACACTGGAGGGTAACTGGAGTTAATGTCAATTATGAATCACCAATTTCCTGCTCTAAATAGCATTTCATTTCAGCGACTTCACATAGAGCAAGCTGCCCTGCAATTTTAACTCAAATTGTTCTGCTGAGGCTGTTTCTGATTAAATATTTCTATTTTGAGTGTGAAGTTTTGTACAAGGAGTCCACACAAAACCAAGCGGTGAATAAATTAATTGATTTCATTGTTCATAGCAAATAACATGGAAAGATGTCTCCTCCACTTTGCTTATTGGCTTTTTTTACTATAATAAAATCACATTGTGTGAGTGTTGGAAGGAAACTGTAACAAGATAGGGTTGCCATTATAAGAATCTGGCTGTATCTTGCTGGGTCATTTTTGCTGCTGTAAGTGAATTTATGGTCAGGTTTTTGTCATTACAGAAACATTGTTTGAATCATATTCCTAAGGAAGGCAACCATGCTCTTTTCAAGTAAGTGGAGATACTCCTGCCATCTTGGTTGTTTTTCTCTTTCTTGTGCAAACCATCATGGATGTGAAGCCACCTGTTTGACCCTCAGTAACATGCAAGCTACAGGGAAGCCCTCAGGATCTGACCTGTGTTGAGGGAAGCTACTTTAAACAATATTAAGAAATGTTACCCTGTAGTTTGTACTCAGGCCAAACTTCTATTTATACCACTGGAAGCTGTTTGGGACTTTCTGTCAAACTCTGACCTCTTGAGGAACACAGGAGAC
Organism: Dromaius novaehollandiae; assembly: GCF_036370855.1. Taxonomy (NCBI): domain Eukaryota; kingdom Metazoa; phylum Chordata; class Aves; order Casuariiformes; family Dromaiidae; genus Dromaius; species Dromaius novaehollandiae. Next base: position 123,813,663 of record NC_088098.1, read on the forward strand.
AGGGCACACAATGGCAATATTGCTGTTTATGTTTTGAGAGGCGTGGGTAGATAGACTAACTGTGGTGCCCGAGGTGCACTCTACATTGCCCACGTGAAGCGGTATTTGTGTGCATGCTGTCAAAGCACAGCAGAAAATGCCAGAGACACCATATATAGAATATATCCAGTGGTCCCACACTCTACAGTGGGAATATGGGGGGCATGCATGATTACAACTCCTTCCTGCAAGAGATAGGAGTTAATATGGCTCCCTTTGTTACCAGTACAGAGAAATAGATACTGCAGACAGAGACAGAGATAAAGATGGGGATGTAGAATAGGTACTAGGCAATTCCACCTCATCACTGTTAGAAAGTGAACAGCCCTTTGGGCAGTACCTACTTGTAGTCTCCGTTGAGCATAAAGGGAGCTCAAGGTGACTAGCTGAGATTGAGGTATCTAACTTCAGGTAGGGCAGATACATCCCCCAGGCATCTGCAGAACTGTCAATCCATCCTGCTGAGATTCATAGAAACAAAGTAGTTTTCTTCTTTTTCCATGAGATAAAAGAGGTGGCACTGGTGATCAGAGACCAATGGAAATGTTGGCCTGCGTTTTGTCGTGGTGCCCTAAAATTTGCCTCATGAGTAAGGATTAAGGAGCAAAGCTTTAGCACCGAAACCTCAAACTGATCACTGAAATGATCTCTGGGAGGCACTAGAAGGTGCAGGATGATGTGTTTGCAGCAGTCCCATGGTGCTGTTCATGCTTGCTTTACCCTTAGCCCAGCGGATGCAGAGTGGTTCAGCAATTCACCCCAGAGGTGTTGGAGACAGGGATTTTGGTGGCTACAGTTTCTTCCGGGAGAAAGCAAACCCATCTTTTAGCAATCCGAAGTTAAGAAGACGACACCTTTCTCTCTTATTTCTGATTTTATTATAGGATTGAGTTGCCTTTCTGTCTGTCTGTCCTCATGTTAGTCTCTCCCATTGGCTTTTCAACCAGCTGGACAATTTCAACCGAATTTTAACAGAGAGGCAGAGGTCTCAGAAAATAATAAGTTCTAGACAACCCCTTGGTCATGTAAGGATCCTCAGGTCATTGTTAGGAAAGAGTGACACTTCCTATTGCTGTCCCACAGAAGGAAGCTCTAGCATACGCAGTTCAGCAATCTCAGCAGGTGAGGAGCTGCAGTGTGCTGGATGATGAGCATAGGGTGCTACAGAGGCAAGGTGAAACATTACAGGAGGTGTGCAGAAGAGTTGTAGGTATTGTAGTAGCAAAATACGAGTGGGTAAGAAAGAGGGACATAGGATTACAAATGAGTAAGAACCTAGGCTTCTTAACTGCTATGCAACCTGTTTATCAAGGCTCTGTGATGAGTGCTGGGGAGCCTGAGTTTGATTAATGGCAGGCAGAGACTTTCATTAGGAGGGTAGACTCAGATGCACCCAGACTACTCATCCTAACCTTCCCCATGCTAATTACCATCACCTGTTTTGCCAGAGCCATGTTCAAGCTACTGTTCATCCAGGATCTTTCCTTGGTCTATTTTTTTCCTAGTGAGGCTCGAGCTTATCTGTTTTAAGTACTGATAGTCCAATTGTAATTGGCACCCTGTAGCCAGCACACAGCATGGGAGTCATACATGACTGACTTCCAGTTCTTGCTGAAGGAACAAGTGGAGAAACAGGTCCTGGTAATGATGCAACCTCATTTCCAAGTGTATCTCAAAAATGTAAGGATAGTCCACAGGCACTATGTCTTTCTGACCTCTGTAGTAAAATAAATGAGCAAATAATTCAGACCCAATTTTCACATAGTCTTCTCCACAGCAGCCTTATTTCCTAGATAAAAGTAGCCTTGCTACACAGCTTAATTCCCTAAATAAGGGCATATGTGTAAAGAACTGAGGTAACAATTCTAGATACTGCATCTTACCAACACACATTCATGGGTTTATACAAGCATTGAAAGAAGAGGCCCATTTAGGTATGCATTCAGGTATTTAAATATCCTTGCAAAATGAATCTGAGAGAATGCACAACTGACTGACGGAAGATGTGAAAGGCATCAGTTGCCTAAATAGACATTTGTGCCATCTGATTTGGGACCGATGTATATTCGTGATTTTATTTATTGAGGTTATTATTTATCTAATGTTTATCTGGATTATGAAAATGACAGAAAATAGTTCCTCTAAGATTTCTGGACATCGTCTTTTTGTACAAAGTATACATACATCATATACAGATAATGTCCTTTGTTACTATAGACACTTCCTCATCACTCCAATACTTTCAGTTCCCCCTACATTCCCAACTATGCAAAGCAGAAAGCCTAGCTCTTAATATAAACCATCTTTTACCAATTCAGTAGTGGAATAAGACTTTGTCCTACCATGAGCCATATGCTTGCAGCAATAGTACACAAGTTTATATCTGAGCATGAATATATATCTACACTTAGAAATTGTCTCTGCGTATGTATTCTGCTCATGGTCTTCAGGGATGCAACCAGCACAGATACCAAGTAGTGCCTGTTCTGACAGTATGTTTGATGATATAGAGGTCTGTTACCCACTGTCTCAGAAAGTAAAATTTGCCCAGGGTAAGAGTATGAAATGGCAACACTGGAAACTACTTCAAATGAAAACAAAAGGTCTTTTTTGCTGCAGAATTCTGAATGTGTTTCACAACAAGTGCATGATGAAGAGGTAAAATCCTGTTCCACTGAGGTAGCAACACAACTCTTAATGATGCCAAAGGGGCAAAGAATTCAATCCTATGAACTTCAGCTAATGATAGTGTAATGCTTTTCTGAGGACAAACACCAATCTTGTAGGACATACAGCAATAGAATATGGAAGCACATGCACTGCTGCGGGTTTGAAATGCATGTCATGGGAATGGAGCCGGGGACATTGGTAGAACTCCATACAGAGGTGGATCTCCACGTCTTCAAAATTACAGCTGGAGGCTTGAGGTTCAAAATTATCTTGCGCAGTTTAAGTAGCTAAAAAATAGGTATTTAGTTCAAATGATGGCATTTTTGGTTGTTCACAGGGAGAAAGATTATTACTGATGCTTACCTTAAACTAGCTTGAATTGAAATTATTTTGGGATGGAATGTCTCTCCATTTGCTATGGGGGAAGCCTAGACTTAGTTTTTAAGGAATTACAGCTAAGTGAGATAAGCACCATCTAATGGGAGTTCAGATTAAAATTGATGAGAGCTGGATACCTTAGATCTGGAAATTATGTCTAAGATCAGTTGTCATCGTAGGTATCTAATCATCTTTGAAAACCTACCTCTGAGCTCCTGTGCTTTTGTTTTTACTTGTTTCTTTAAAATTTCTGGTTTTATAGATGGGATTAAATCACAGTGTTTGATAGATAATGAAGATTTATGAAAAGCTATGAAAAAGTTATGGGCAGTAGTTTTAAAAGAGGGAGGCTACATTTTATGCTTCTACTTTTGTGCTCGCAATCATGTGTAAGTTCATTCAGGAGGCCACAGATTATAGTGTCAGTTATCTGCTGATACACTGCCACTCACTACCAAACATAGACTTGAAGCTGAAGATGGAAAATTGAAAGTAACTTTTTTATTATTATTTTTTATTCCAATATCTGCAGGCCCAGATTTTCCTGTATCAGGATTTCATAGCTGTGGCAGAAAATAGCTGAGCACTACTTCTAAAAAATACTAGCGTTCGAGGCATTATTGTTAACTATTCAGTATTTAGAGTGTGCTTAGCACCTAACAAACAACTAATATAGATATGCTTTCCTGTAGTTGACGTAAAGGTTGCAGACCTAAGCTGCACCAGTAAGGAATTTAAGAAACATCATTTTCAGTAAGGACTGTGAGTAGGACATCTACTGTTTCCTGGTGGCTTTCATCCAGGAGCTACTTAGCCAGTCTTTTGTCTTCCACATTGCAAGTCCTTAGTGCGAGCAACCAGAGCGTGCGAGCCACTTTCTTTCCCATGGAAAAACACTGCTCTTATATGCCAGCACAGTGACAAAAGTGCCAGTACCTTTAGTTTTAAAAGCTGATCTTGGCTAAATGAAAAAATATTGATGGTCAAAATAGCAAGAGATAAATGTGGCCTATCTATTTAAGTAAGGCAAGTGCCAGAGCATCAGTGACATTTCAGCCCACAGTTAAAATGAAGGTGCATGAGACAAAGGTGCCGGTGAGCTGGGTTGTCACCCACCCTGGGTGACTGCCATGATGCTGGTGCATGCATGATAGGTGAGAGAAAGGCCGGGCTGACTTAAAAGGCAAAACAATGTAAACACTGAATATGAGATAAAAATGGGAAGCAAAACTCACATCCCGAGATTCTCGGTCCTAAGTAAGTGGATGATTTGTTTATCCCGCCAGCCAAACCTGGCTCCACAGTGAAGCAAGCCAAAGAATGTCTCCTTTATTGTTTCCATGATGCTTAGTCATCTACAAGCCATTCCCCTTTTAGATTATTCTATTTTTAAGGCATAATTTCCATCTGTTCTTTGATCTTATACCACATAAGACATTTAGCTAATAACATCATCCATCAAATACCAACTTTCCTTCAGAGTTCAAACACAATCGACACAGGACTCCGTCCATCTGCTGGCCAGTGCTTGTGAACAGATCCAGCTTGTGAATGACCAGCTATGTAGCCTATTTTTTAAATAACTAGATAAGGTCTGTTCTTACTGGCAGAGTGCTATGCTCATGTAATGCAGCAGGACTACTAGGGGGCAGTCTAAAGTGAAGTGAAATATGTTGCTGCTCTGGAAGAGAAGGAAACGGTTTTGTGCATACAGAACTGTGCATAACCAAATATATTTGTGAAGCATTTGTTATATGTAGCTTTTTTCCAGTGGATGGACTCTGTCTTCAGCCTCTCAGTGATTTGTATTTTGTGTGAAAGACAGATTATATATATAAATGGATTGAATGATAATCATTTTCAAACTTGGCATTCTTCAGAAGAAGGTGAATAAAGTAAAAAGATAATATTTATTTGAAATCTTAACCTGGCTTCTATGAGTATATGAGCATTTATTTGAGAGAAATTTCAGAATTTCAAGACACATTATTTGAAGCATCTGAATTTTAGGTTTGCACACAGAAGTATCTATATGGAAAATGCTTGCCCAACGGGGGAGCCAGGGAACATCAGGTGATTCAGGTGACCAAATGTAATAAAGCAGCACGCCTTGAATTTAGGATGTCTGAGATCAATCACACTTTAAAAAATGCTAAGAAAAATTTGTCTGAAAAAATAGATTAACAAGTGAGTTCAGGGAAAAGGCAGTTTCTCTATGGAAATTTTCCAAGTCCAAACATATATCACATTTTTAAAATTATAACTTTCAGATTATTCACTTAGCTCTAATTACCTTGTTTCTCAGTGGATTGCTTTATCTTGCACACAGTGCATTTATTTAGAAAGGAATTTTATTCAGGACATATATTCCACTGGTTTATATATGCCATAGCATATATATCTCCAGATCTGAAACAATAACAACAACAAAAAAAAGCCTACATTTCCTTCTATTTCCTGGCTTGCCAATAATAAGAAGTCCCTGCAGGAGGGGAGCTTGGCTGGTGGCGTTTTGTGATTTCTCAGATAACAAGAGCTTCACATTTCTGTGGAATTCCCATTTGCCAGCGAGCTGCTGCTGCCGCTGCCCTGATTGATATATGACTGCAATGGCACTTTTCCATTTGACATTCTCTCTCCCTTTCTCTCCCTCTCCCTTTCCCTCTCTCTCTCTCTTAAACAACAGCCCTAACTTTTGTGTGTTGCAAATATAAAAGGCAAGCCATGTGACAGAAGGACAGAAGAACAAAAGCATTTGGAAGTAACAGGACCTCTTTTTAGCTCTCTGAAGAGTTTAAGGGAAGGAAGGAGCAGTGCATTTTCCAAAGGTAAGCACATAAATAAGAGATTCCTCCAGATTTTCAGTATTATGTGGGCTTAAACTGAGCACTTAGTCTGTTTATCTGACAAACACATTCTCTGTGTATGATTTTTTAAATCAAAATGTGTTAATGTAGAATCAACCCAGTTCTAGTACCTGTGTCTCCCTCTTATACTTATATCTTTAATTACATATTCTGTCTGAAGGATGCCTGTGTGAAACAGGTAGCACAGTGTGGTCCTAAATAACGTGGTTAAACACCTATTTTTGTGAATGTGCTGAGCTTGTATTTGCAACTTTGCACTGATTCTGTTTGTGTGGCTTCAGAGTGAATGGAAGTGCTGGATTCTGTCCTGAATGCATAGAAGGAATGTGAGTGTCTCCAGGGCTGTCCTTGTCCTGCTACAATAGGGCTCTATGAACACAGGCAAGCCTGCTAGAATAAAATTGAACCGTTTACTTTTATTACTACTTATGTATGCTGTTCTCTTGCCGGTCATCTGCTGGAGTGCTTAGAATAATTTGAAACAACAGGCAATATTTATTTCTAGCTTTGTGTGTCATGCTTCACAGGAGCACTATTAATTTGCGCATTATTATTTATCCAAACTTCTGGGAAGCTTTACTATGGATTGGACAGCACAGTGGATTAGGATAGATTTAATGTATGTCCTTGATTGGTTGAAAACTATGAGGAAAGCCACAGTGTTTGCCTTTGCTGTAACACTGAAGGGGTATATTTAGGAGGTAGCCTACCCCTTCAGTGCTACACATAATGCAGTGTGGATATGCATTCGGTAGCTCACGCGGAGGGATGCTGCGCAAGACCCCAGACCGTCTGCTGAAGGAGAGAGAGAGTCTTTCAGTGTCCTGAAATCCTTCTTTGCCAGGAGGACATTTCTCTGTGTATCAGTGTAAGAGGTACGAGCATAACTATTCTGTGTGTCATTGGAACAAAGAAGAGTTTCACTGTTATGAACCAAGTGATAATGTATCAGAGCATAGCGTAAATGCAATTCACTGGAACGGACACAGCTCCGAGAGAACCCAGCTGAGGAAGAAAGCCCCATCTCCCCAGCAAGAGTCAGGTGAGTAAATTCATCCTATACAAGTTAAAAATTAGTGAGTTCAGTAGCAAAAATTAGACTAACAAAGATGTACTGCGTGAAGAGTAGTCTTAGTTATGCTTGCATTATGTTAATTGAATGATCTGGTATCAGCAGAGCAGCCTTCCACAGAATGTGTGTTGGGGGGATAATTTTCATGTGGCAAATCTGAATTTGCAGGACTGACTCTTTTGTGGACTGACTCTTGTGGCACTGGTAGATAGATTTCTCATCCTACCTTTCAAGTTGATTTAAACTCCTCCCACAGTCTCCCTATAGCACACCTTACTTGTTTGTACCTCAGAGAGATGGCATGACAAGTAACTTGTTACAGTTTCTGCAGCTCTTTGAATATGCAAAAATGTTTTATAAGTGCTAAGTGTTATTAACAGCTTCAAAGGCTTTGTAACTCTGTTCTAGTGGCTATGAGGTGGGAACTGCATATTGGAAATAAAACAATCAAATGATTATTTTAAAACAGCAATGAGTACAAATTCATTTCAAACTAGTTCTGCACTGTACAATTATTTTCTAATGAAAGCAGCCCAGATGCCTGGTGGGGTCAATAAATGTCGATATAATAACCACAGTGCTGTTATTTGTCCTTCCTCAGAAGCATATCTACTTTTTAGGACTTTTTTTTTCTTTTGAATTGCTAATGATGCTCACTTTTGCCCAGGCTGTGAGACCTTACCCATATTTGTGAGCAGTTATGCACATGAATAATTCCCTTGACTTAAACAGAACTATTTGGTGAGTAATTACTTAACAGTTTCCATCAGGGGCTCCCATTGTGACTTATACATTGACATACTCTTGCTGGAATAATAAAATCTTATTTGCAATACAGATATTATAAGAAGATGCTTTAAGACTTTCCCGTTAAAAGTCAATAAGGATGGAATAGAAAATGTTCCTTCAAGTTTGCAAAATAAAAAGTAATTTGCTTTAGCTAAAAGATATATTTAGGGACTGTAGCTGATTATTCTAAATATAAGCTCAGACCACTGCTTGAAGCTGTCCCACTGAAAGTTCCCTGCTTTTGTGCAGCACTCTTTTTTAAACAGATGTAGGTATGCAGGAGATTCCTGCTTTCAGAACAGGATATCAACCTGTGGTAGAGGCAGCCCTGTGTACTGTTTGCTTAGAGAGCTCATTGGAGCTCATTGCTCTGCAATAGCCATCTGCCCCACCAGAACAGTCCCTGCTTATGAAGCCGCCTGCATATTCTCGCCAGCTTTAATTGTCAGGACTGCAATACCTTTTGCCCAGAAGGGAGGGAAGTGAAGTACCTCCATGGTATATCACATCAGTGTCCTCAGTGAACCATAGGACAGGGAGTGCTTGCGGAGTCAGCTTCATTCCCACCATATTCCCTCCTTAACTTGTCTTCTCTCAGACGAACTAGGAAGCACTCTGGGTTGTTCTTGGAGTTAGGAGGGAGCTGAACGCCTACAGTGCAGAGCCAGGATAAAGCCACCAAGACATTTCTTTTTGCAAAAAGTCTGGTGGATAGTTTATTTAACTGAAAGAAAAAGAAAAAAAATACCCCTTTGTTTCAAATGTTGCAATTGTTATTACAATTATAAATATTACAGATTGTTGTACAAATGTTGTTACAAATATTACAAATTCCTCTACCTCTAATGCCTTGCCAGTTATCAGGAGAGATCTATCTCTATGAGTTTTAGAAAAGTTTTGCTACATAAAAACACGCCACAGTCATTTGAGTAACCCACCTCTGAGCATGGCTGGAAGTGGCCACATCAAAGACAGATACAGAGACCCTGTGGTAGGAAGCCATGGGGTAACTTGCTGTCATGAAGGGTTTTTCCCTAACCCCAATCAATTAAACTCTCAGAGTCTTCAGAGTTTATAACCTTTCCAAAAACTCTTAAAAATAACCCCCTTAGTATTGTAACCCTCACATGTGTAGCCAGTCCTTTCACTGAGCCCGCTCAACTTTTGCCCTCTGTGATATCTTGTTCCATTGGATCATTGTCGGTTGTGTAAACATGTGTTTCTTTTCATCAGCATTAAACGTGCAGCCTCTCAGCTCCCCTGCCCTTCTCCACGTTCTGGTATCTCGGGATGGGGTGAGTAGCCGTGTCCAGTTCACCTTTTCTCTGCTGTCTTTCATTACTGCCCACTTAATGGCACTATCGCTAAAACTCAGCTCCACGGCAAGAGAAAAGTGTGGCCGCTGTCAGATTAGCTCATTTGCCAGAGTCTCTTTGGCCAAGATCATCCCACTTTGCCCACTGTTTTGTGCATGCATATGAAGAGATGCTGTAGTCTGTGCTGACTATGATCAGCTGTTATTTCCTTTTTATATGTGTCAGTGTGGAACATATTAAAATTTCTCAGTAGTGGTATGTTTGGAATCCCTCTGATGCCCCACCTCTAACTTAGCAGAACAATAAAAGCAAGGTTGTAGTAAGCCTTTGAGCAGCTGGCAGTCTATATATTCCTTCTTTTTTCACATAATCTAATTCAGACTATTATCCGGGTAGCAGTGGCACTACCACTTCCAGACACCATCAGTGCTTGTCTTATTTACTGGAATTTCATTGTGTATCGCAGAGATCCTTTCTACCAGAGACGAGTGTAGTCTTTCTTCCAGTATCACAGTATTTGGCTGCTGATGCCATGGAGACACAGCTCCGAGGAATTCCACTGCATCATTAGTTTTCAGCTACTCTTTGTTATTTTTCTATTTGCATCAATCATTGTTATGGTTTATGCTTGTCACATTTTCATGCTTATTATTACTGACACGTGAACTGTGTCAGTATGGCAGTGAGGAGGCAGCACAGGTTATGTTGCCCTTTAAGACATGTGAGTTTAGGATCTGAGTTAATGCCTCAGCTCTGGTTTGGCAAAGGTTAAGCATACCATGGCAGTGACAATCGCATTACTGTCATAGCAGCACAGCTCAAAGAGAGTGAGACCTAGGGGAACACTGTTCCCCTTGTTAGAAGATATAAAATTATTATCATGAGCCAAATGTTCAGGTCCCTAATTATCAGAGGCAGAAGTGTATGGACACTGGTCTGAATTTTGCCTGTGTATAAAGTAAGAGCAGATTTCATCCCTAGGGTCAGAAAAGAGGCAACATGCCCTTCAGCCATGCGCTCTCACCAGCTTGCACAGCACTCTCTGCTGGTATTGGTGGGAGGGATGTCTTTGCCTAATATTAAAGAGACTCATTCTTAGTCCTACAGATAATGATAACTACAGTTACTTGTGTTCTCTAGGAAATACATTAAAGAAACCTTCAACTTTCAGGCATACAATCTGATAAGAGGTAGAGAATAAAAAATGCCCACCTGTTTGTAAGGCACTCCAGCAGGTACAGGACACATGCTCTAATGCCCTAGACCTCTCAGCAACTTGCAATTTGGGCAAGAGTCGTTTCATCTTATGTTAGGTCATAAGACCAAACTAGAGGTAATTACTGAAGCAAAGCCTATAGCTAATGCTTGCCTAGGAATATCTGCACTTTATTTAGCAGCTACCACCTTGTTGATTTGATGCCTGAGAGAGGGGAGGAACATTATTACTTAACTGCTTGACTCTGCATGTGATCCTTCACTGAGGGGTGATGCCATCCAGCACCTTCTGGATGAAAAAGTGCAAAACTGTACCCCCCCTCAATTCCTGTCCCATACTCAAGATAAGGACTACTCTGATACTCAGTAAAACACAAAAATAAAGAAAGACTCCAAGGTTCGCATCATCTCTCCATTAAATGGCTTGAGGGTTCATCACAAAACTCTATCAGATCCTGGGCTCATCTGAGCGAGATCCTATACATGCCTCTAATGGATCTATTTAAAGTTTCCTGGCAGTAGGAAAAGGAAAGAATAAAAATACAACCATGTTTTTGTCCACCAATAGTTATTCTTTCTGAGTATATTAAAAACTTTTCTCCATTTTTGTCCGTGTCTGTCTGCTGGCAGAGTGCCAGCTTACAGTACCCACTACAGTTTATTATTTCAACAGCATAGCAGAAACATACTGTTAGCTTTACTCCCTTCTCTTTGCTACCTAAAGGACAGGAAATATTATTGGAAACTTCAAAAGGAGAGAGAAGCTCAGCCAGCTCAAGTGCTGTTCAGCTTAATTCTTTCCACTTTACACAGTGGGTCTCAGTCTTGTGACCACTCATGGTCTTACATGAGCAATCACATTAAAGTCAAGGGAGCTAGTCCCATGCCTGCTCCCAAGTGTGTGGCCAGCGGTGGAGACTTGTATTACAGTTGCTGCAATTACTGTTTACATTTTGCTTTGCATATCATTGTCTTCCTATTTTTTCAGTCTGCTCGGAGGCTCAAGTATTTATCTCCTGAAACACTAAAACATTAGAAAGACCTCAGAGCAGTAAATGACGTGTATGAGTTTCTCTGAATGACCATCACAGTGTCTGACATTTCTGATTATTCAGAGGTGGTGCCCATTTTCTCATCTTAGTTTTTAAGTGGCAACACTCTGCAGGACAGTGTGGCCTCAGTAGGACCAGAAGATGTGCTTCCTTTCTGTGGACACACAGAGGAAGAGGCTTAAGCCCCTTCCTTTGGGTCTGTTTTCGTTTCTTCTGCCTTTTTTCTCCCCCTCTCCTATTGCCCAGCAGTTGTTGCTGAATCTGGCCTGGAGTGAGCCGCCTGCCCTTTTTTATTGCCCTTTACAACCTTGAACTGCTTTTACACTGTGGATGTGAAAATCCATGTGGTGGGTCAATGTGGAAGAAGCTCAGTCCCTGGTGTCCCTTCAGGCTTGCTCACCCATGTGAGCATGGTCACCCTGTCCTGCCACAGCTCCTCGGGCCCTCTGCCACCGCTGCGGCTGCTCGGGGCAACGCCACTGACCGAAACCAGCTTGGTGGGCAGAGCGCTGCCCTTGGGATGATGACGGGTGACCTTCAAACTGAAGCTGTTTGGTGAGTGATGGCGTGGGCTGCAGCGCTGCCAAGTGTGGGGCAGCGGGGAGCGACAGTGCAGGTTTCGGGGCAGGGGAGAGGGGGAGGCAGCCGGAAGCAATGGCAATGGGCACAGCCAGACCCAATTCAATGTTATGTGGTGGGCCAATTGCCCAAGGGGACCGCAGCAGGATGTGAGTTACTTACCCTCAGCACAGCACTGAGGGTGTCAGTGAGAACAAAACCAGCCTCTCCCTGTCCTGTCCCCCAACACCCATTGGGCACATGCTGCCCCACAAACTGGTATATAATCGGTGGATGGACCCAGATGCATCCCATACAATAGGTGATAAAATTGCTGTTGATGCCAAAGGAGACAAGCTTCAGTGCAACTGTATATCAACAGGGCAAATGCTCATTTAGCACAACAAGCCCTGAGGGAAGCATTTTGCTTATTTAGATCTGCAAGGATCACACTCAAAATATTTAGTTTGGTATTTGCCCTGTCTCGGGAGGGGAATTAACCTGTTCAAAATGTGCATGGAGACATTTTATAAACAAACTTGAGTTCTTCGTGTTCACCTGTTACTTTCTGGTTGCCACATGGATGTTTAGCGACTTCATCATGTGTTTTGAAATGAGACTACAGTGTGGGGCAAGAATTTTGAAAGCAAATATAAGAGGCCACACAGTTCATTTCAGGAACAGAAATGGTTGCGGTAAAATAACTGAATGGGAAGACAATCACATTTATTTACAGAACTAAAACATCCCCTGGAGTTGATAAAGTTTCTCAGTCAATTTACCCGAAAGCAGGATCAAGCACAGCATTTTAGGTTGTCTCTTCTACTAAGCAATCTGTGCCAGGAAATGTTCCTACACACTGGTACACTGTCATCTCTTCTGTTAAATTGCTCAGATGGTCACTTGTATGAGTTTGTCCCACAGCGCGCAGTGCTTCCCAAGCAGCTCCCCAGCATGGCGTGGAAGTTTGCATGCGCTGGAGGCCATATGGCACTGTGGAGAGTGGCTAATAGTCTGGGAGCAGGCTACTCCATGCCACCTGGCTGCAGGGCCCAACAGCCACTCCATATGAGTTTAATTTCTCAGTGGAGTTGTAGCCTTAGAGCAAAACTAGGGCTGTGCACATGCAGACTAATGTAAGCCTTCAGGATATAGCTGCTGGAAGGATAGCGCTAGTGAAAGGGCAGTCCTGCTGCCACTGGCTTCTCACATCAGTGGCCATGCATGGGCTTTGCACACAGGACCCTGCAGTCCAATGCAGAGCTGAGGCCTTGATAACTCATTCCAGGAGCAAAAATGATGGTTCCCTGAGGTCCCTAAAAGCTCTGTTTTGTTACCCAGAAATCGGGGTGATGGGGTTGCTGTAGGCCATGCCAGCACAGTGGCCAGCCAGCAGCAGCAGCTGCAAGCGGGGGCACTCCCCTGTGCCCATGGCTGTGGGGCTTGGGACTTCTAGTGCCTCCCTACCCCCTTTTGTGGCCCTTTGCATGGAAGTAGAGAGTTTAACCCTGCCAGAATGAACTGTGATGTAACCTGACAGTATATTTTGACCAACATAGTCATTTTGCATTCCAGTCCAGGTTTTAGGAGAGTAAAAATTCTCCAAATTCTAAACTTTCTGGCCTAAACTTTTAGAGATATAAAGTTCTTGAGAAGTCAGTCCATTTTATTTTCATAAAGATCAATTACATACATATATATAAGGTTAGTGGCAGTTTTTTTACAGCCGCAGTTTGGAGAAACTAAGCAGTGTTGTAACTTTTCTGTTTACATAACAAATTCAGAATGAAGGAACCACATGGTAGGATCCAAGTAATTGTGTTTACTAAATATGCACAAAATGCAAGGCCAGGCTTAGTTATATATACACACTGCTGCTCCAACTGGATTTTGGCAGCTTCTGAACCATAAAAGACATTGAGTGAATTGAATTGCACCATCATTGTCAAGCAGGATTCTCAAACATGGAAAATGCACAGCAAATGAAGGCCAAGCTGAATATACGTGCATGCCTAATTTTTCAGGGCTCATGGACAGGGAACAGCTAAATAGAAGTACACCATAAATCAGCTTTTCCATTGTTCCCTTTCTATCTTCCAGCATAAAAGCTGCGTGCATCCAATAGACTTTAGGAGAATTCTTCAGGTCTTTATTTTTTCCAAGATACATAGCAAAAGGGAATTTCTGTTTACATTCTCACAAAGTGAGTGGCTAAATAATTCCAGATGATGGAATTTCTCTTCCGTCCTGAAAGCAAAGCAAAATCCTAACTTCCACCGCTATCTAAATTATATTGAGTATGATAAGAAATCTTCATTTCAGCATTCACAAAGCAGTTAATGACTATATAAAATTGGAAAAATAACCTTAATTCTGCACCTATGTTTAAGTGCAATACAGTTGTTGATTTCATGTTCATATGGTCTTTCTCTAAGACCTCTTCTATTTTTCTCTGCAGTTTAGGTAACAGATATAACAGCTTTAAGTATGCTATGTCCATATGAACTCATGAAAATTAATTAAATGGAAAGTGCATCTGCAAATATATTAATAACATATAATAGCCATATCAGTGAATTCTGTAACAATGAAAGTAGTGATTTTCATCCATTATTAGGCCAAATATCTTTTAGCCAATTTTAAGCCTAAAAACATGAAGTCACGTTAGTATCTTCCTCTTTATGGTATGCTGTAAAGAGGAAGCATTGTAGCTCTCTCTTTGTTAGCTTGGCAGATTTACTGTTAGCCACAATTTTTCACATGAAAAGAAACAGCGAGGAAAAAATTACTTAATTAAAATAGAATTTTTCTATGTGAAATTTTTGATTTCGACAAAGAAATGTATTTTCCAAATCAACTGAAACACAAAGTGTCATCATAAGTGCAACTACAATGATTAATGATTACAGATTTACTTGCTTCTTCTTTTGGTCAGAAGGACAGACTGGAAGGTACAGATATTACTCCTGATATCGGGTACTGTATAGGACTTTATAATTTCAGGCAGTATTTCAGAAGGAATACAAGCTTAAAAAATGTTAATTTTAAATGAAATGCCATTGCAGTATATCAATTGGAAATGGAAAACTTCATGTCAGTATACTTAATCACGATGATGAACCTGAGTGAAAATATTTAGACTTCTGATCCCAATTAAAAAAAAAAAAAAGATTTTTCTTTCTGCTCCAAATCCATGCTAATTTCAAAATATTTAAATGACCCTGTGAGACTTTTTTTTCAAACATCTCAATTATATGTAGTGTATGTATATTTTTACTTGAAAAATGTATGTTCACTCACAAAGCTATGTCAGAAGATAACTGGCATCTGCAAATATCACAGCATTGTCTGCAGTCCCGCTTCCAAAACCTACACATTCATTTTTGCCAATATGTCTATCAACAACTGAACACAATTTTTTTGTGAAAGGTGGGCCACATTTACATCTGTGGTCTCTCTTTTTGCTAACAGATGTGTAATAACAGTATTCTTGTCTGCTTTTGGAGTTTTGTTACGAAGAGCCACTACATTTATTATACTGCTTTCTTTGCCATGGAAGTATCAGGGCTATTTTAAAAGATCATGAGGCTGCTCATACTTTTTGTACAGATTTTGTGCTGTGCTTCTCCAAAGCCGTTTTCCTTTTTTTGCTTTTTTCCTGTTTCCGTCCAGCCTTTTCATAGTGTTTTCATGTGTGTTATCTAATTATTTGCTGAAGAAAACCAGGAAGATAAGCCTTTGAAAACTGAGCTAGGACTCCACATTTCTCTCACTCCATTCAGTTTAAATCATTCTGGTCAAAACCGTGTGAAGATTTAGAAACAAAAAATTAAATTGGGAGAAATAGAGTAGGAAATGGGGATGCTTAGATATAAAGTCAAATGAGATGGGAACAGTACATATCGAGTATATTTATTTGGATGGAGAGGGAATTACTGGGTGTGTAATACTGGTTAACTATGTTGGAGAGAGTCCTTGCCAAGCACAGTGTTCTGGTCAGCCTCGTTATAAAGAAGAATGGGAATGTAGGTAAAAGGTTAAAAATACTAAAAAAAGAGTGCATTGCTCCTTCTGTTAACTAATGCTTGGGCATCATCTTCATGGAATACAATGATGCATTTCTCTTCTATGAAGGACTCTGACCCCGTTCCCATGAGTGAGAGATTTCTGTCTTATCTTGTTTCAAGGAATATTTATTGAGATCAATGAGACTAAACAAATGGATCTGTGATCCTAAATATTTAGTGCTGTTTAAGCTCCTTCTACTGAAAATACGTTGTATTTTTTCAAAGCCATATCCACTGAAAAACATCTGCTTAGGGAAATATATCCAGGTCATAGCCCAGACTCAGGGAAAAAAATTATTGTCCGTTAAACACACATTCACACCATTTTTCTGTTGAAGCACATGGACAACAGTTTTAAACCCAAAAGGCCTCTGAAAATGGCTGATACACAGAGCATCCCTAATTACATTTCTTCCCAGCATGAAACTTTGTATGTCACTTCAGCCTGACAAATCCTGACTCCCAACTTGGATGAACTCTGGAGCTGTTTATCACTGCTATGCACTCGTCTTACAAAAGTGTATCAGCAAGCTATAAAACAATCCACAAATCGTTAAGCTCTCTGGTGGGGAGGCCTCGTAATTTCAGGCTGTTTTGGAGATGAGTATCAGTCTTGCTAAAATATTGCCAGCAAATCAGAAAACATTTTTGAAAGAGGCTTGTATAAGGCAATAAAGACACACATCATCTCTTTAAATAGGCAAGACACTCTGGAAGAGTATTTCTGCATGACTAGTAAACTTGTTTTATCATAAGTTTCTTCTGAAAGTCCTCCTGCTTTTAACTTTACTTATGACTGCTCTTTGCTTTGTCAGGTTATATTTAGATGGATAACTCACAGGTCTGTCAAGCTATAGCTGTCTGAAGTAAAAGCAAAATTAAATCATCCATTTAAGACTGTTGACTTGTAAGATCAACCAAGGATGTAGGATGAAGAAGCTCAGGGAAGTGCCCTCCTTTCCATGTCAGCACAGAGCTCCAGAGAGCATGTCAATGGTGGCCCTGTGTCTGTTTGCTGGGGGATCTCTCCCAGCTTCCACAGTGCGCCAGAAATCCAGATGACTAAGTGGCAGTCTGTGTCACTCCATCTGCATATATTATTTTCCCAACTAATAGCTGGGATGTACTTGGATATTATGGAATATAATATATTTTTCAGATTCTGCTCTTTAATTAATGGGAAAAGACTGCAACTCAGGATGTGCACCATGATGTGAGTTAAAGAAATGTCAGTCTTCCTGTGTGTGAATTTGGTAATCAGGAAAGCAAGGAAGTAAAAGCCCTAGGCAGTTCCCTGTACAGTGCAGGTCGGTGCTTAGTGAATTGCCAGAGAGGCTGCAGTGCTTGTGCACCTTGGCTCGACCCCTTGTCATCCCATTGCCCTGGTCACGCACCTCGTCCCTGGGCACACAACCACATGCAGTGGTGGTGGGAGATGGACATGCTGTCCCTACAACCTGGGATCAGACTGCCTCCATCACCTCCATTTGTTACCTGGGCCAGAAATCCCCATCCTTAATGCAGGAGGCAGTCTACCTTTGCCCCTGCAAACGCTCCTGGCGACGTTTTGGGTGAATATACAGTTCTTACAATTTGCTGAAATCTCTGATGTGTTACAAATCACCAGTTTAATGGGAATCCATTAGGGACATCACCAAGTAAAAAATACTGGTATTGCAAAGCTTGTGGTATTAAAAGTTAAAATGATCTCCTTAGAAAAATGATAGATCAGTGGTTAAAGCAACAAGGCCTTGACCTTTCCTTCCTAATCCCATATACTATACCTACTGTGGGAATGATGTTCACTCAGAAAGTGTATTCTGGCTAGCAAAAATCCTACGAGCCTTATTATTATTTATGTCTGTTTTTCTCCAGAGTTCTTTTTGGTCAGGATTGTAATTTATGTTATTTTTATTCCAGCTACGCAGGAGATTCTTTGACAGATTACAATCTCAACAAACTCTAACTCAAGAAGAAGAATGACAGCTAAGAGACTTAAACTAGACTTTTCGCCATCCTGGAAAGGAACTGGATCTCGATATTTAGAGCTTTTTTAATACTCTACCTCCCTCTGCTGTTCTCACTGAGAAGTTCTTCAACAATGGGAAATCATGTACTTGCAGCTTCAATTTCCATGCTCTCTCTTCTGGCAATAATGGGAGACACAGACAGTAAAACAGACAGTGCCTTCATGATCGACTCAGACCCCAGTCGCTGTATGAGGCATCACTATGTCGACTCTATCAGCCACCCGCTGTACAAGTGTAGCTCGAAGGTAAGGACTTCTCTCATCCCCTGTAAGGAGGATGCTGCCATCAGCAGAGTTTGGAAAAAAGCCACATTGTTTAATCATCTCTACATAAATTCCTTGCTACCAAAATACAAATGTATAGATATGTAGACATCTGGATGCATAGGTGAGAAATGTAGGGAGAGAAAAAGTCTCATGATTCTTTTCACCTTTTCAAAAGGAGAAACAAGCTCAATGATGTAAAACTAACATGCAATAAACTATAAGTTTAAAAGGACCGAGTTTGGGTCTCAGCTGCTATGCACCAAGGAGATAGGCTGGTTCGTTCAGATTATCCCAGTCAGCCCACTTCTTCAAGTAAGTCTTTACTCTGAAGTACATAAATTTAAAGCTTTTCATTGGCTATGTACTGAGGTAAAGAATCAAGCTGCAAAACAATAATGAAAAGAGA